>NC_090373.1:74078611-74395564 GCF_036365525.1 Heterodontus francisci
AAAGCTTTGCCAACTAGCAGCCCAAGACAGTAGTTCAGGTGTATCTTGCCAAGAGTTTCTGTACATTAAAATGAAAGGACAGGAAATGCGGGAACGTCGTGCCTGAATTCCAGGTAATATGATCCTTCATAGATAAAAACAGAAAGTGCTGGAAATACTCAGCAGGTCTGGCAACATCTGTGGAGAGAGAAGCAGAGTTACCATTTCAGGTCAGTGACCTTCCATCAGAACCCACTTGTCACTCTGCTTCTCTCTCCACAGATGCTGCCAGACCTGCTGAGTATTTCCAGCACTTTCTGTTTTTATTTCAGATTTCCAGCATCTGCCGTATTTTGCTTTTATATTAATATGATCCTTCATATTGTAAATGTCTTACCTGAGTGTCTTCCATGTATTTTGCATTGTTTAGAAAGTTTTAATCCATAAAGATGGCAAAAGTGTTCTGTGATAATTATAATTTGTTTTGATCTAACAGGCTCCAAAAATACAGAGGCTACAGCCGAAATTAAGTACAACACCAATAAGCATGTATTTACAGGAGATGTTCGGATTCCAAAATTTAATATGGAATTTGGCATGAAACTAGGAGTTGAAGACAGATCTGCACTGCAAAGCACCTCATATGTTGTTAGATTTGATATCACAAACAAAAATGTGCCTGAAGTGACCCTCACAGGCCATGCAAGGTATGTAAAATATTGTACTGGCTCAGTAATTTGTAAATAACAAAAAAAGTATCACTAATGGTAAAAGAACAATTAATCCTTATCGGACAAAATGTAGAAACATCTGACATGTCACATAGCAATCTTAGATTTGTGAGAAAAACAGCTTTTTAAAATGAATGAAGGATGAAAACATCTAAGGCTATGTTTTCCTTTCCCAATGAAAGATTGTGGGAGGAATTTTGGTGGTACCATTCGATTAGTTTTTTCCCTTTCAATTTTAAAGATTAAAGAAAAAGCAAATATTTGAAATACATATTAGTCTTATCAACAGCTGAAAAGAAAAAGGAAGATTAATGCTTCAGACATAGACACTTCTTGAATTTCTGTCCGCTCAGATGATCGGAGACCTCCTCTTTTTGTCAGCTGCAAAATCCTACAATGAAATGATCTTGTGCAGTGTCAGTCAAGCTCTTAATTGATTCAGGGCCATTACACAAAACTGCCCACAATTTTACACAACTTGACATTAAGTTAGCAATTTCACTTATAAAAGAAACACACGTGTTCAGAGAAGTGTGCAGTAAAGAAGGGGCACTCCTTAGGCTCGGCTCCAGTCATAGAGTAAAAAGATCTTTGCCTTTTATTCAGCCCCTGCTATCCTACAACTGGAAAGTTTTTGATGCTGGCATTCAGTGCAAAAGCTGAAAAATGTTTAATTCCACAATACTGCCATCCCACACTTTGATGAGCATAAAAGTATATATTTAAACACATAAGTAAAAAAATACATAGAATTAACAATGTAGATATAATGGCAATGCAAATATCAATTCTGACCTATGCTGTTTTCCTTTTAAAGTTACGACGATGAAAAGAAAGATCTCTTGCTGCAGGGTCTCTTCTTCATTCCTCAACTAGATGTAAAGACAAATGTTGCAACTCAGATTCGGCATTTATCTGACGACTGGTTTACTGAATTCAGTGTAGCAGCTGTTATCCCACATTTTAAGGCTTCATACCAAACTAATTTCAAATATGGTATGTCAGTCAAAATGCTTATTTTCTATCTACCATTTTATAAAAGAAATTCGCATATCTTCTGAAGGTTAACCAGGTAGTGACATTTTTGTTTCTTGCTCTCTCTCTTTTCCCAAGTTCTTGGCCTCCGCACAATATGGCTGAGGAACTGTCGATGTGAATTTACAATCTAACATTATCAATCCCACCATATTCTCCCTCAGAATGTTGGCAGCTCTAACATTTCGTGTAGATTTTTCCCCATGTTGTAATAAATAGAAATCATGGGCTGTGAGCAAAATTTCCAATTATTGTGTTCACTGAAACAGTGGAATCCACTTTCTTAATGAATGTACATTTAATAATATTTATGATTATATAGCAAATTAGTCAAGAAATAAATAAATCTATTATTACAGTGTAGAATATTCAGAGGAACACAATCTTAACCAATGGCAAAAAGGGTCTTTATGTATCACACTGCAAACCAGAGTAATGGAATGGGAATCTGTGACTACAGTTCCCCACCCAGCAAGTTCCTGGTTTCAATCATTCCACTGTCAGCAGTTACAAAGTTGAGACCATGCACTTAGTGCAGGAAGAGAGAGAACAAATTAAACTATATAATCAATTTTTCTAATTGAATCATTTCATTTGTTTTGTGGATGCTTATTGCCTTACGTCCCTTTGCCGAAGAGAATAAAAGGCAAAAAAACACTCAGGGAGAAGTTTGTAACTTTGGTCAACCAGTTTGTGCCTGAGAAAAAAGTGGGTAGCAATTGAAAATTGGAGGGCGGTGGTCACTTTGGCCAGCCCATTAAAGCATAAGGCCTGCTTGATGTAATTTTCAGGTTAGCCTGTAAATGAGCAAGCAGCCTGCCTGCTTGAAACAAGTGGGAGACTTTTTAAATATACACTTGGGGCTCCTATATCAGTTATAGGACTCAACTTGCATCCTTTAAGTAAAAATGGGTGCAACATGTATTATGCACACTCTACCCAGTTGAGCAGCCTAATCAGCAGTCCTTAAAAGGACCCCTGGAGGGCAATCAAAAGATGATCTTGGAAACATGTAATTTTGTTTTGGTGTGGGCATGAAGAACACGACTGCTCCCCCTGGGTCCCCAAAAATCTCCATGCCCCTGCTGGCCCTTTGAAGACCTCACTCAGATCACTTACCCCTTTTTCCCAGCCTGACCTGTTGGCTGTCTCATTGTGGGAGCTGGCTAATTACCCATCCTCCTGGAACCACTTAGCTGAAGTAGGATTCACACTTGGTGCCTGTAGTTTGCTGGCAACATGTTAATGAGACTTGGACTTCAAAATGGCTCAAGCCGCATGCCACCACCAATGGACAGGATGACTTCCCAACTTCACACTCATTTAGGTGCTACTTTAAAATCACTCCACATGTCCAACCCATAGGCTTTAGTGTGAGTACCACTGAGTTAGAGTACAGTGATAGCTAATTGATAATTAGATCAAATTAATCTATAATTAAACTGAATTTATGGAACAGTTTTAAACTTGTAAAATAAAAATGGTTTTTTGAATTTGGATCTGGGTAATTACCTTTTTGAATTTATTCCATTCTGTTGCACTTTTAGATGCCAAGAAGGTTCAAGTAGCATGGAACTCAGAAGTCACATCTGATCTCAAACCAATTAATGAGAAAATTACAAATATGGAAATGCCTGACATATCTGAATACCAAACGTATATCGACAACCTCTTAGATCAAAAAATTGCCAAAACTGATATGGATCTAAGACACATCCTTTCCCAATCGATAGTGGTAAGACAGTGTATTTTAACATGGGGGATGGGCGGTATTATACTCAGTAGCACTCAAAATTGTGATTTTTTTTTTTAAATGATCTTTAAATACGGTCTGCTAGCAGAGAAATAATGCAAATGCTGGATATATGAAATAAAACCAAAAAATGCTAGAAATATAGCAGGTTAATTAGAAGCTGTAAAGTGAAAAGGCACGTTATGAGGTTATGAAGGTACATAACATGTCTTTTCTCTTTACAGATGCCAACTGGCTTGATATACATTTACAGCATTTCTGTTTTTATTTATTTAAATGGGTCTTCTATGTTAAGGTATAGTTATGTCAAATCTCAGACTGTTATCTACAGAGAGCAAGTATACAGTTGGCAGACTTAGGGTATAGCTTGTACTGATCTCAGTGCGCTTAGATGCAAAGGCAGAGTTCCACTCTCAGGTCAGTTAATTTTTGATGTCATGAGAATACAAATATGTCTGGCTACTTTCTCACAACATTGAAAAAAATATTTTATGAAGCACAATTTTAAAATATGGCTTTGGCTGTAAGTAGATTCAGGCCGGTGTAAACTTGAAAAGATGTGAAACTACTGAATGAAGCTGACCCCTGAGCTGTATTCTTTCATTTCCCAAAAGTGGGATCATAACTGCACCCTTGGTAAGCAGCTTAGGATGTTAGGATAAGGTTCCTGCTCTCCTCTGCCAAAACTGCTTACTATTCTACCTTCAACAAGTGTGAGGGGCTCAGGGACTTCTTTATCAGTAAAATTGAGATTAACAGGGTATGGTAATGTAGTAGTTATATTATTGAACTAGTAATCCACACAGCTGGCCCAATGATCTGGAAATATGAGTTCAAATCCCACCATGGCAGCTGGGAAATTTAAATTCAGTTATTTAGATAAAATAAATGAATAAAAATCAGCAGTGATGACCATGTAACTACGAGATGTAAAAACCATCTGGCTCAATAATGCCTTTTAAGGAAGGGCATTTTACTTTCTCACCCTTGCCTATATGTAAGCCCAGACCCACAGTAATGTGGTTCACTCTTAACTGCCTTGTGAAATGACTTCGAAAGCCATTCAGATGTACCAAACCACTACGATCACTATCCTTTTGAGTACCGTAGAACCGTCTTATTGTTCCAGAAACAGCATGAGCCCCATGGTGCAGAACATTTCTATGAGTGAACCTTTCAGTTGAGTTTGATTGATGTTCTAAGGACATATATGTGAATTTTTACAGCAGAAAAACTCATTCAACACTTGAAAGGATTAATTGTAAAATCTGCCCTTGGTAAAACAGAAAATCTCTGTTGATGTAAATCACAAGTACTGCTGTAGTTCAAGAAGGCAGCTCACTGACACCTTCTTCAGGGCAATTAGGGATGAGCAATAAATGCTGACATTGACATCCACAACCCATTGATGAATTTTAAAGAAGATTGATACCATTCCCTCAGCTGTCTCTGACGCTTCCCTCTCTTCTGCCCATCGGGCCATCTTCTCCTAAGGTTCCTTGCTGCTCCAGCCTTGACTCACATCTTTCTCTAGTTTCTCTCCTATCATACCATTTCCATGTTCAACTTGTCCATAAGACCACTTCCTGCTCCCTCTACCCTATTCCCACCAAACTGCTAACCAACTTCCCTTTCTAGCCCTCACGTTAATGGTTCCCTCTCCTCAGGTACTGTCCTGCTCCCCTTCAAATTTGCTATTATCAGTCCCCTCTGACTCCTTTGTCCTTGCAAACTGCTGCCTCATTTCTAACCTTTCATTCTTCTCAAAAGTCCCTGAATACAATGTCGCCTCCCAACTCTATGTCTATCCTTCCCACATCTTCATGTTTAACCCCTTCATTCAGGTTTATACCCTTGCTACAGCACTGAAACGGCCTTTATAAAAATTATAAATGACGTCCTCTGCAACTGTGACCATGGTAAACTATAGCTTCTCATCATTTATGACCTGCCTGAAAACTTTGGCATGGTTGACCACATTATCCTCCTATCTCCCATTGTTCAGCTGTGTGGGTCTGCCCTCATCAGGTTCACTTCCTATTTATCCAGTTGTAGCCAGCTTTCCCATAGCTCATATGGCACCCCCTGACTGACAGAGTGCTAAATGTGAGTATACTGTGTGTGTAGCAAAAGCATTTAGAGTGGGCAGATTGTGACATCAGATAGCCTCTAATGCGGATTTAGTGCACTGTGCAAGTCCAGTTAGCACCCTCTCTTAATTACTCCCAACTGAACATGCATTCAGCTACGTGAGGGCACCCCCCCCAACCCCCCCCCCCCCACCCAGCCTCCCTGACTAACACTAACATCATGGGGGGTGGGCCCGCAAGTGCTGTCATGGAGTTGGTCACTGTTTCCACGCTTGAGAGGATGGGCTCCAAGCTCTGAGCGAAGCCCTGTAACAAGTCAGAGCCAGACTTCACCATGCTCCTTGATAGTGACAAGAGACTCTGCACCAAGCCTGCCAATGTCCCAAACATTTCTGTGAACATGTTTATCAGCGTTGTTCTGCATGTCGCCCCCTCAAGTCCTCATCTCACCTGGGACCTCATCTTATGGTGAGCTGGCACACACTTCATCCTTTCTCCCTGGCCTGGCTGCAGCTCACTCATGCCCAGGGACTCACCGGATGCTGTACTGTGACTCTGTACTGCCCTCTAAAGTTCACGCACTGCCAGTATCTGAGTTGGTGGCTGTGATTGTCAAATGAAGTCAAAAGCAGGAAAGTTATGCTGAACCTTTATAAAGCTCCAGTTAGGCTACAACTATAATTTTGCATTCAGTTCTGATCACACACTTTAGGAAGGATGTGAGGGCCCCTGAGAGGGTGCAGAGGAGATTTACCAGAATTGTTCCAGGGATGATGGATTTTAGCTACAGGTTCGGTTGGAGAAGCTGGATTGTTGTCCTTGGAACAAAGGAGATTGAGAGGAGATCTGATAGAGGTGTATAAGATTATGACAGGCTTAGATAAGGCAGGCAACGAAAAGCTGTTCCCATTAGCTGATGGTGCAAGGACTAGGGAGACACAGATTTAAGGTTTTGGACAAGAGATACGAGGGGTTTGAGGAAGTGAGGATTTTACACAGTGAATGGTAATGACCTGGAACTTGCTGCCTACAAGGGTGGTGGAAGCAGCAATGCTGAATGATTTCAAAAGGAAATTGGATGGGCACTTGAGGGAAATAAACTTGCAGGGACAGGAGAATGGGACTGACTGAATTGCTCTACAGAGAGCCAACATGGACTCAATGGGCTGAATGGCCTCCTTCTGTGCTGTAACGATTCTATGACCCCATGACTCTATAAGCAGGCAGCACAATGTTTGCATGCCTCAACAGGACTGGGTGCGAGGTAATCGTACATTACGATTCCCATGCCCGAAAATGGACCTATTCCAATTTTTCCCCCTTTGTCTTTTTCTCCGAGAAGGATTTGTTATACAAGGCACAATAACAAATACTTATGTTTTTGTTTTTGGCAGGCTATCAGTAGTTGGTTAAAAGAGGTTGCAGAAACTGCTCCATCTGTTGACAAGCTTCAAAGCATGTTGCAGGCTCTGCAGGATATGGACCTTAAGCAAATAAAATCAAGATTTATGCTTCCAGAAAATCTATTTCTAAAGAGGTAAGTCATTTTTTTTTAAGAGACAAGGAGTTGCTTTTAAAACTTTTCAAAACAATTTATATTTATGTCAGATAAGTCTGCTACCTCCAGCAGAATGTTAACATATATGACCCCTGCAAACACTAATTTTTAAAACAACATTAAATGTTTGTACCCCAGGCATAATATGCAGTAATCTTGAATAAAGATAACTAAGCTTTTCAGTGAAACTGAATCTGTAATACACTTGTGGCAACAAGTAGGCTTAATTTGTTGCAAGTTATATCGACAGTGACAAGTATGATATAATCTGCAGTTATACTGAAGACCGGAATAAAACAGTCAAGTGCAAAATGCAGCTGACAAGCCTGTCAGCTACATCTCACACTCTGTCCACCAGGAGACAGCTCTACCCATATGTGCTTACATTGATGCCCAGAGCTCGACTTTGTCATTGGCTCTTTTTATGACGTTGGGAAAACACAGACAGCAGTATCTATTCTCTTGTAATGTTAAAAAGACTCAATACTAAATAAATTTATGGAATGTCCAGGAGGTCCAGTGGAATGACTGAACACCCTTTTAAGCTGGGTTCATATTGCCTGGAGTTCTGTTCCATTTAGTTTGAAGCCAAAGCAACCTTTTGAAAGGGGCCCAATACCATTTGGCTTTAGTATACTTACAAGTCAAATTGGGACCTGAATCACATGTTGCAGTTGCACTTCGTACCAAAACGTACCCAAAGCCACTGCACATCAGTGTGAAAATGACAATATAGCTGCAGTCTTACACATTAAATGAAAACCCATAATGGCTGATGGAAAATTTCAACAAGTCGCTACATTTGCAACCAATCCTGGAAATAGAACTTTTTGAGGCATGTCCTGTGAAATTTGTCGTGGGTGCTGACTCATAATGGGCAACAGCACATTGGCAACCAGCTTTACACTCTGACTTATTTTCTTTTTCATCAAAGCAAATTTTATTCCTATATTTCAGATGGAGATGCAGCATTTCTTAACTTGTAGAAACTCTAATCTCATTGAAGACTACAGTAAACCACTTTTGGAGGGTGATGGTGAAATCACTGGTCTAAAAGGTGTTGAAGGTTCATTAACTGTAGCGGACAAAGACATTTTATAAATGTATTTGTTCTTAATGTGTATTAATTTTAGAAAATAGACTTTAAATCAAATAATGCTAGTATTATTAAATCTAGACATTTATCATGCAAAATTAAAGGTTGTTGTAGCAGCTTTTTAAAATAAGTACCAATTCTAAAAATATTTAAAGGTGTTCCTTTTTCATAACTAAACTTTTTATTCAAAGCTGGAGTTGGGTCTTGAGCATTGTAATGGGGAGCATTTGGTCATTGCAGGAAGAGCAGCAAGGACTCAAGATCAGTCAAAGGTGTGGCCGGGCCCTATAGTCACAAAGGAGAACTGGCACTGGCAGGTGTGCGGCATGCAAGAAGCAAACAAGTAGCTTTTGGAAGCTGGATTTTGGGGTCGGATCTTTAAAGCCCGCTGGGTGCGGGGTGGGTGTGAGCGTGATTTAAAGATTGCGTTCTCGGAGGTCAGCGCTGGATCCCGCTGCCTCAGGAGTGCGACACCATTTTTAAAGGTACACTGGGAGTAAGGGAACAGCATGCCTCCAATTAAGTGCCTTTTGAGCTCATTGAGAAGCTCGTTAACAGGCTTGTCAGCAGCAGTTTTCAATTTTTAAAGGAAGAGGACCGTGCAAACAACATTCTGGAACACAGCGTGGAACCATGAGGGCTATGGGAATGGCTGATTAAAATAATGCAGAGGCACAAAATAATGCTCAGCTGCTCCAAAGTGCCACACAGTAGCCATTGCTGGAGTTGGAAGACTTGCTTTTCTCAGTGGTGAGTGGTAGGAGTCCGGAGAGGGACGTTAGCCTGCTGGCATCACTTGGGCATCTGGGGTCAGCAGAGGAAGGCCTGGTTTACGCATAATACCCAGCTGAGGGAGGCTAGATAGGAACAGGCTACTCTGACACTGGGCAGAGCATCCAGGATGAGCTGTAGCAGATGCAACGTCCCAGAGAAGGAACACAGCAAGGGGCTGCAAGGGGAAGAAGGTGCTACCCAAGACATTGGGTCTATTGCCCAAGAGTCAGCCACCTGCAAATGACAGAGTGCCAGTGCCATAGGAGGCTGTGCCTATCCAGGTAGATGGTCTTGGACAGTTGTGCTCTGATATACAATGACCTGAGGCCTCATGGCCCCCATGGCAGCCCCTACCTCTATCTAGCAAGAATATTGTTGCCCTAAAATTCTATACAGCCGGCTCATTCCTGAGATATGCTGCCAACCTAGGTGACATCTTGCGATCAGCAGCTCATCACAACATCAGGCAGGTCACATTTGCCATATTTTGGAGAGTGGGGGATTATATCCATTTTGACACAAATGGGCTAGCGCAGGCACAGAGGGCTTTGGGCTTTACCACTATTGATGGATTCCCTCAGGTCCAGGGGGTCATTAATTGCACCCATGTAGCCATCAAGGCACCTACAGACCAGCCAGTCAGATTCCTGAACAGAAAGGGTTATCACTCATTGAATGTCCAGCTGGTCTGCGACCACAGGAAACGAATCTTGTAGGTCTGTGTCCGGTTCCTGGGCAGCTGTCATGACTCCATCTTGCTGGAGTCCCAGATGCTGCACCTCTTCAAGCTCACATCCAGACTCCATGGGTGGCTGCTGTGGGGATAAGTAAAGACGAGGCTCCTGATGCCCATTCAAAACCCAGACATGGATGGGGAGAGGTGCAACAACCAGATCCATCTTCTAACAAGGACCTGCATTGAACAGAGCTTTAGAAGAAACACTTCCGTTGCCTTGACTGGTCGGGTGGTGCCCTCCAATATGAGCCAGCCAGAATGTCCCGTATCGTGGTCGTCTGCTACGCCCTGCACAACATGACAGTGGAAGGAGGCCTGGAGATGAATGAAGAGGAGGAGCTGGAATACCACTCCCCTCAGAGGAGGACTGGGAGGAGGAAGAAGAGGAGGAGGAAGCAAATACTCCAGAGGTGGCTGGCGCCCAGGCAGCAAAGGACGCCTGTCAATGCTGTCCCAGACCTTAGGGTGAACTGCAAGCTGGCATGGCAGCAAGGGCCACACTGATGCAGCAGTGCTTCTTCGGATCTCCCCCAAGCTCTTACGGCTGATGACCCCACAATGCACCTTCCAGCATACAGAGCTATTTTTCCACTATGACCTTTACCTGTGATGTCCCATTGGCAGCCAAGAACATGCAGATGGAGTTTCCTCCGCCGACGTTGTCCTACATCATAAGACATTGGTCACATAACATTCTCAGGGCCCCAAATCCCTGCCACCCGCCCACAATGCGACTCCTTTTGAGATGAGACAATAATAACACACCTGACAGAGTGGTGAAATAAAGAAGTAATGTTGTGAGGCAAACAGAATAGCAGGTAGATGATAGCACCCAGCAGATGCAATAAGTGACTTCCATACCGTGGTGCTTTCCTCTCCCTAACACTTCTATGGGGTGCTCCCCTGTGGCAGAGGATGAGGTGGAGGCAGACTGCTCCCTACTCTCAGCCACTGGCTGAGATGCCCGTGCCTTCCATTCTCATCTTGGAGGTGCCCATGGGGCTCCTTCACAGGCTGCCGCACCTCCATCATAGCGGGGGCTGCCTCTATCACAGGGGCCTGGCACACAGATGGTTCCTGAGTCGGAGGGGGCAATGAGCCCAAGTGTGACGCCGGTGCCCCCTGAGGGGCGGCCTCTTCGTCTGCCAGAAGGACCTTCTCAGCCCTTTCCTGGAGCCTGAGGATGCTGGAAGAGGCCACCATAGCTGGCATCCACTCTGATCTTCTTTGCACGATCAGCGACACTGAGCAGTCAATGCTGCAGAGGGTTTCAGTCTTTCTGTGCATGTCAGCGCACTGCTCCTGCACTCACTCAGAGTGGTTCTGCATTTGGCTCTCCAAGAGGTTGCCCATTCTCTCAATGGAAAAGTTCATGTGATCAAATCACTGAGTCATGACAGAGCACATGCGCTGCATGAGCTCCTCCTTTGCCTGTCCAGGCATCAAGGCCTCAGGGAACTCCGACAAACAAGAATATCTGCCTCTGGTTCTCAAGGAAGGCCTTCCTTTTCTGTGACACCTGAGGTCCTGCACCTTCGCTCAGTGAAACATTGCTTTGTCTTGACTCCATCCTCTGAGGGGGACTTCCCTCCAGTGACTCTGCCTCACCCTGCTCCACCTGCTCACATGTGCTGTGAGGTTCACCCAGTGCTTCCCTTTCTACACTAACCAAGGTGGGTGTCTCTGTGCTGGTGAAGATGCCATGGTATGATGTGTCAGTGCAGGTTCTGTGGACTCCTCCCCACCCCCCCCCCCCCACCCACACCCCCACCACCACTGAGTATGTTGATGCTGATATAGCTGGTCCACTTTGATGCTACTTTGCAACTGACCCTGCAGGAGACACAAGAAAATAGTGATGAGAACTGGTCCTACCCAAGTGCACCAACACAACTAACCACTCAAACGACAGCTGTCTAAGATCCATAGCTCACAATGGTCAGTAGTCTCCTCAAGAAAGAGCTATCCAATGACGCCGTTGCTCATGGCATCCCGTCTTTTTTTCCCCCACTGAATGCTTCGATGGCAGCCTGGCGATCTCCGGTGCTGCCTCCTCCACTGCTGTCAGCATGTGGAGCTGGGCCACTTTGCCACCTGTTCTGGCCATCTCCTGGGAATTATGGGCTCTCTTCCTGCAGGATGCGAGGAGGGAGATTCATGAGGCTGCCCTCCCTCATCTCTTCCACAATGACATACACATGGGCTGATGTCCCCCTCAGTGATGTTCCAATCTGACTGTCGCCCCATTATGTGAGAGTGGCTGCATCTCAGTGTTGAAACTGTTTTTTTATTATTCGTTCATGGGATGTAGGCGTTGCTGCATTTATTGCCCATCCCTAATTGCCCTTGAGAGGTGGTGGTGAGCTGCCTTCTTGAACCGCTGAAGTCCAAGGGAGGTAGGTACACACACAGTGCTGTTAGGAAGGGAGTTCACTTACTCTGAAAATGTGAGGGAACTATAGACATTCTGTGCGGTCAGCTCACATGTTTTCTGGTGCTTGGAGCTGGTGTCCAATGAACTGGATGCCGCTGACTCCAAGAGGTAATTCAACTGCACTGGACCCAGGTCCTTCACGTGGATCCTTGGCTGCTGACTTCCATGGCCACCTCGATCCAATGCCCTCTTGATCTTGCTGGCTGGTTTTCTCCTTCCTGAGGTCAGTAATACCAGCTCTCTCGCTCTCTTTGATACTGCATCAATTAGTGGGTGGCATCAGAGAAACATGGTGCTGCCCGGGGACATGCCCATACCCTCTGAGGCCCTCTGATCTCCCTGGTGCTGCATTGCTGAAGGCAACAGCAAGCCTAGTCATGGCTGTCACTTGCCTTTTAAAATTGCCCTCAGCAACCAGTTCCTGCCTCCAGAACACTTCTGTCACCGCTAACTAGATAGTGGACTCACCCAGGACAATTAACTGTTTGACATTTAAAAATAACAGCACGGGATTGGGACCCAGAAATGTTCCAGGCATCGGCTTCCCTACCCTTTAACGCAAATCCAGCCCTTGGTATCTTCAAAGCAGATCATGCTGATAAGCATACTACTCTTGCAGCACATATCTGGGAGGCACAGCTAAGGGGGTCTCAGATGTATGTAGCAACCTCAGTATCTATCCAGGAGGCATAATTTGAAGGACACATCAAAGGTAAATAAATTTAATTATGGCACACAAGTATGACATTAAAAGTGACAGACTGACATGATGAAAATAGCGTGACAGAAATAGCATAACAGAAGGAAGTGATGAGGTTTTACTTGACAGGAAGTGTGTGCATTCACAAGACGTTTAGTATTATAGATAAGTTCTCACTCATTGCAGTTGTTCTTGGCCACTTTCTCATACAGCCAGTGAGGGCAGTGCTCTCTGAACCATAATGCTCTTCATTGCCACCTATTCTGTAATTAGAAATGATAGTTCTCCAGTGGTGAGCCTTGAGACAGAGTGGTGCTTTGTCACATTTAACATCTCAGGAAGGTTTCCCAAAAGAAGCTCCAACACCAAGACTCAATTTCAAGTACCCTCATGCAAATTCAATGTTGTATGAGTGGAAATCCATAAAGCCCTAAAAACACTCCTTTTGAAAAATGTTTTCATCCCTTTGAGGTCAATTTAATGGCTTTTATATTACTCACCCACTCCTCCCCCCCCCCACTTCCATCATGACAGACAGGAGAGGATCTGTGGGGGTGGGGGGTAGGGGGTGGAATGGGTTTAAACATTTTTTAATGAGATATGCGTTCCCAACCCACTGATCCCATTTACATGGCGATGGGTTTTGAGGCACGCGAGTGTACCATCGTGAATAAACTTCATTAATATATTTAAATCAGGTTCACACAGTGTAATTGGGAGCTTGATTTAAATGTTGCTGCACAGGTTTTCCAAGGCTTGGGAAACCCGGCAGTAAAAGAGAAGCAGGAGCTGTTGGCTGAAGATGGAAAGTGCTTTTTGCATCATTCCTTGTTCCAGGAGAAGCAGGAGTGCACCTCTGGCTGTTCAAGAAAGTCTTCAGTCTCTACTCTGCTTGTTTGTGGCCTCTCTCTTCCCCCTGCCGCCATCCCCCCCACCCCCGCCACAGTAATTGTTGACCTCACCTCACAAGCACCAAACTCCAGCCTTCCTCCATCTTGATTGCTGGGGACCGTCCCCAGGAGGCGCCAGCTGCAGCCTGCTGCCACTGGTTTTCCCACCGAGCAGTCGACCAGTCTATCAATTTGGCTGGGTGTCAGGCAGAATACAGAGAAATAGAATTATGGTGAGTTACTGCTGTTAAATTTGGCAGCACCTCCACACTGCATGGCTTGTTGGGTTTTCCCCGTACCCTTCCCGCCTCCCTATAAATATCAGAGCTAATGAATCCCAAATTAGTAATGTCTATGTAAGAGATAGGGAAACTGTACTGTGATAAGAATTATAAGCAAGTGTTTATAACTGATTTATGTTGCATATTCAAGACTCCATGTAGCCTCATCCCACCTCTCCTTGGTGATTTCTTCCTGCCTTTGGTCACTGTGTGCTTTGGCTGCTCTACCATTGGTGGATGCTTGTTTGATCACTGTTTCTCCAGTTGGAATTTTCCAACTAGTTCTCTTTACCATGCCATGATTCATCTTGCTTTCAAAACCCCACTAAAAAACCTACTTTTCAACTGTTTTCAATTCCCCATGCTACCCTTTCTATAGCACTGACATTTTCCTAAAATTGGTGTTCACCATATCCCTTTCCTCCTGACTGTAAAGTGCACACTACAGGCTGGATTTTGTTCCCAGCCTGACATCGGCTTCTGTGGCAGGAGGGGCAGCTGCAGCCACGGAACCCGATCCTGGGATTGCCGGGCCTGATCTTCCTGGCGGCAGGGAAGCTCCGTAGCGGCCCATTCATCACTCTGCGATGGGACCCTGCTTTCCATATGCTAATTAGATCTTTGGATTAATTTAAATGTAACCTGCAATGATCTTATCTTCAGCATGACGTGCGGCACTTACGTGCCTTGACTATCCCATCCAGGGAAAGCTGGTACCACCGAGGTGTGGAAGGAGTCAGCTCTGCACTATTTGTAAAGTAAAGGTGGAGAAGGGGTCAACTCTGCAGTATTTGTATAGAGAAGGGGGCAAGGGCTCAACTCTGCAGTATGTATATGGAAGGGGGGGGTGCGGCGAAGGGGTCAGCTCTGCAGCAATTTTACAGGGAAGGGAGCGAAGGGGTCAACTCTGAGGTATTTGTATAGGATAGGGGTCAACTTTTTATTTTTTTTTAAGTTTATTTAGAGATACAGCACTGAAACAGGCCCTTTGGCCCACCGAGTCTGTGCCTACCAACAACAACCCATTTATACTAATCCTACATTAATCCCATATTCTCTACCACATCCCCACCATTCTCCTACCACCTACCTACACTAGGGGCAATTTTTAATGGCCAATTTACCTATCAACCTGCAAGTCTTTAAAGGTGGGAGGAAACCGGAACACCCGGCAGACACAGGGAGAACTTGCAAACTCCACACAGGCAGTACCCAGAACGGAACCCGGGTCGCTGGAGCTGTGAGGCTGCGGTGCTAACCACTGCGCCACTGTGCCGCCCTGACTCTGCATTTTGTTGAAATGTCTGCAGGGCTGGCAGCCTTTTAAAAATGGCACCAGCACCTGCTCACACATCAGGTGAAGCCGTGAATGGCGTTGCCAAAGCCATCCCCCACCATGTGATTGGTGGGGAGGGGGGCAGCTGTGAATATGCTAATTAGCCACCTGCCACAGAATCACAGCGGTATGGGTTCTGCACTGGGTGGCGGCCATTTTCTGCACCCGTCGCTGCTCTTGGCAATGGGACAACAAAGTCCAGCCCAATAAATGCAACTTTTTGTACTTTTGATATGTTTTATGAAAATTCTGTAGATGATTTCCTTGCACTTTATTTTTTTTGTTTTTTCTCCCCTACAGTCATGGTTCCATCGCAGGTACATTTAGCAGCCAGAAGATGACTATTACAGTTCCAATTCCTTTTGGTGGAAAAGTGACTAAAGAAATCATACTTTTTCCGAGAACGTTCAGAGTACCCCCAATGGCTACAAAAGTGCTTCGAATCAATTCACCACCCCAGGAATACACCATTCCATCAGTATCTATTCCACTTGTTGGAGAAGTAACTTCCATTCCATCTATTACTATTCCTAAGACATATGATCTCCGCCTTCCTTCAATTGACAAGCTGGAATTCTCTACACAGATGAACAGTAATTACTACAATTGGGCCTCTACCTTCACGAGTGAAAGAAGTACAAAGAAAGACAGGAAACAATTTTCTGCTGATATAGATATTCGAGCAGCCTCAGTACTGGATTATCTGTCCTATCAACTGAAAGGTAAGAGATTTCTCCTTGAACCCTTTTGAAATAATTGAATCTTTGTCTTTAAATTCTGTGGATTTCTGAAAACCTACTTGTTCTTTAAGAGCATTAATTTTCCACGGTATGACATGTTTTATTGGAGCATATATGAAGTTAGAAATTTGATGTTTAAAGCTATAACATATTCAGTTTGATGGCACATTACTGGAACCTGAGTCTACCTTAAACAGCAACGATGTTTTAATAATATGAAACAAGAAAAATAATACAAGGATTTAACCAGTAAAATTTGAAATTGACACTGTAAAGCTTATGGTTTGGCAAATGAAAAGAATGAACTCATAGATGATGATAATTAACAGTTCAGCTAAATTTCCTTATTTTTGGACGTAATTTTTGTACCAACTGCATTTGCTATGAAACCTAATTAAAACTATTAAATGTTACAAACTTCTATAGCTATAAATATTACAGCTTTGAATACACTTCATTAGCACACCCTCATCTATTTAAGATAGTGCACTAATGTTTATATATAGTTGCAATTAAAATATATATATTTATTTATGTACCATAGGTTCTGTACTTTCAAAACAAAATGCGGGCGATGTAAATATTTGCAATATCTCTTCATCATTTGAACATAAACTACTTCAGTTTTTCATAAAGCTATCTGAGAAGCATGATATGTCAAATGAGATGATGATGATTGAGATGGACTGGTCTGCACGCAGTAACTTAGGAGCAAAAGCCTCTTTGCTTTCATCATTTAAAGTTGTGAATAAACGCCCAACCATGGAAATAGAAGGACGTGCCAAAGGGACTTTAAATGTAGCTTCATATGACTCTACCTGGAATTACACTATGTCTCAATTAATTGATCCCATTAACTCTGAAGCCAGGGGTGATTCAATCTTAACCTTTAATTCAGCATTCCTCCAATTCACCAACAGAATGAATGATGATTATAGAAATGATGTTTTCACATTCTTCTCAAACACTGAAGGATCCTATTTAAATTTGAACAATCTCATAAAAGTAAAAGTAAGCAGTAAGAAATTAGAACTGAAATGTGATACTTCAGGCCAGTCCAAGAATGGTGACTTCATCAGTAACATAAAATGGATTAAAAACACTAAAGGACTGAAGATGGAGAATAAACTGCGAGGTCAATTTTTTGCTGCTACCTTAGAAACCATAGATCAACTAAACTATAATGAGGGCCAACTTCGTCTCTCATTGAACACAACTGGAACATACAACAAGACGGCTGCTACCAACAGCATAAATCTTATAGTATCAGCAAAGTATGTTGAAGTGGAACACAAATGGAATGCAGGTTATTATGACAAAAACTTCCACAACATTCTGTCCAGGCCATTTAATGGTGATGATCTGGAGGTAAAGTCAGATACTGTCTTCACTGGTGTAACAAACCAAGTTATTCTGAAAATTGATAAGAATGGTCTATCAACTCACCTGAACTCAAATGTAAATATACAACCTTTCCATCTGAAACATACATTCAGTACTACCATTAATGAAAAAGAAGCCACCATGATAATTGATATCAAAGATCTAAAAAATAATTTAATAACTTTGAATATAGAAGGAAAAGCAAATAGTAGTGGAATACATGCCGCCAGTTCATATTCAAGTGGTATTTTGCAAACCAAAGCAACCAATATCATTAATGTTCAACTAACTGAAGAGAAAGCACTAGTGTTTTATAGCATGACAAATGCATCATACAAAGAAACTACATTTCATCATAGAAATCACCTGGCTATTAGTTCTTGGACATTAAATGCCACAATCCAGACTGACAGTTGTTTAGGTTCTCATACCAAATACCAGCAAAAATCTGAAGTGCACATGAGACCTTTTATATTTTTAGTCATTTTTGATGAGAGATTCAAGTATCAACAGCTAGATGCTTCCCACAATGCACAACTTTTAGTTGAACCTTTCAAGATTGACTTTAAAGGTGAATTGACAGGATCGCAGATGGACAATTACATGAACCATACATATATCTTAAAATATGCTGATTGGAAAGCTTTATTAAGTGCAAAGACAATTGGAAAATTACAAGATGTAAATATTAACCACAAGCTGAACCTGGAACTTGCTGGACTTTCTGCAAAATTCTCCAGTGATGCATTATGCAATTCTAAAGCACTGCAGTTTAAAAATCATGTACGCACTATGGCTATTCCATTTGTTTTCACATTTGAAACTGATACTTTTGCTAAGGGAAGTATTTATAGTTGGCTCTTCAACAGTGGAGAACTTAACAATAAGTTCCAAATGAAGGCAGAACCACTATCCATTGCACTTCTTCATGACTTTAAAGGAATTTCTGAACATAACATGACAAATCAAAGATTGTTACAGACGCTTCTGGAAAACAAGTTAAATGTTATGTTCAATCCAAGTGAGCAGAGAAGCATGTGGAAGCTGAAGAGTCAATTAAACAATAATGCTTACATGCAAAGTGTCAATGCCTACAATTATCCAGAAAAAATCGGCATAGATATTGCAAGTGATGCAGTGGTTGATTTAAGTTTTCTACTATCCTCAAAGGCAGTTAATTTACTTCCCTTCGAGGTGCTGAATTCTGTTGATCTAGCTGAGCCTAAGAAAATTCACATTTCGGGTAATCTGAAATATGATAAAAATGGGAATATTCATGCTATTAACATACCATTCTTGGAAGACGTACCCTACTACTTTGAGTCATTTAAACACGTCATTTTAAATTCTTTGGACAGGATTCAAAATTACCTGAAGGACATTAAAATTAATCGATTTTACCAGAAATGCAAGAAAGCTTTAGGCCAAGTGAATGATTTAATTGAGGATATGAATTTAGACATGAAGATTAATGCTGCAAAGGATAAAGTGTTAATGTTTGTAACAGAGTTTCAACTAAGACCCCAATACATTCAGTTGGCCTTAATGGAATTGCACAACAGTACATTGACCAGTCTGCAAGATGCTCTTTCCTACCTGAAAGAATATGACCAAACTAAATTGAAGGAAACCATTGAAACTTTCATTCATCAAATTGTGAATACACTGATAGAATTTGATCAGCAATATGAAATAACCAAAAAATCTGTTAGGATCATCACTCAAATGCAGGAAGTTCTCCAGCGATTTGACCTGAATGTTGTACAAAGTGAGATTGCTAATTGGATTCGAGAACTTGATGCAAAATACCAAATTAAAGCTCAGCTTCAGGATAAGTTACAAGAACTACAGATACAACTCCAGAACATCACTTTGCAAGAATTTGCTGATAGATTAATGCACCAAATTAACTTTGATGAACTTACTGAAAAACTGAAACAATGTGTAAATACGCATAGTCAAGAGATAAAGGAAATAATTAATACTATGTACATCAGGCTTGTATTGCTGATGAACCACTATGAAATTAATGATAAAATTAACAGCATTAATGCCAAGATGCAGCAGGTAATCACAACATATAAACTTGACATATTGGTTCCGAAGCTCTTGAATAAAACAATGGAACTCATTAAAAAATACAAGGTAAAGGAGATAATACAAGGAGTCATAATTAATCTTAAAAAATCATATATTGACAATGCAATTCAATACATAGATGAAGCAACTAAACAGATAAGATTATATGATTACCAAAAATTGATTGACAAAATTAATGATTTCCTCAACACTGTTATTACAGATTTAAAACAGTTTGATTATAATGCTTTTGTTGATCAAAAAAATCTTCAGATCCAAAAAATAATCAATGAAGTCAATGATGCAATTAAAAACCTAGAACTACCACAGAAAGTGAAGGCTTTGGAAAGGAATGCACAAGAAATTCGGTTTATAATAGTGGACTACATTGAGCACCTGAAACAGAGAAACCTCACTGGATTGATCAGCCCGTTGGCAGATGTGCTCAGAAGTATGAGTGTATCATTTTGCAATAACCTAGTAGCTTTATTTGGAGACCAACTTGAGGACCTCCAAGAAAGGATCAGTAAAATGAATATCCATGAGGAACTGCAAAGACATTGGCAGGATGCTGTGTACTATTACAGAATGATTGTCGGTCGCCTCTCAGAAGCATGTGATAATGCAGAAAAGAAAATTATTATTTTGGCAGAAAAGTACAACCTCAAAGAAATAGTGGATCAAATCCAAATGTACCTGGAAGAAGGTTTTATTGTTCCAGAACTGAACTTAGGCCTAATATATGTGCCTGAGTTTGAAGTAAGCATTCGTGCTATCAGAAATGGAGAGTTTCACACTCCATCATTTACAATTCCTCTGACAGATCTAAGAATATCATCATATCATGTAAACTTAACCAACCTGAATGACATCAGGATTCCTACTAGATTTGATACACCGTCATTTACTGTCTTGTATTTAATTTTTGTCCCTGCTGTCACAATTGATTTGGAAATGATTAAGAATTTTACTATCAAAGCTGTTTACAATATACGCAATTTTGACATTCCCTTAGGAGAATTCGTTACATTTTTTGATTTAAATTTCCCAATTATATCATTGCCAGATGTAAACTTTCCTGAAATAAATTTCAGTGCATTACACGTGCCTGATATAAAAATCCCAAAAGTGAATTTAGACAACTTCATGTTAGATGACATTGAGATTCCAAAATTCCAACTTCCTCGTATACCTCACAAACTGTCAGTTCCTACATTTGGAAAACTGACTGGTACATTCAATATTAGCAGTTCTGTTTACAGACTGCTTATTAGTGTTGGTATTCATAACAATACAGATGTACAAAACAGCACTGACCTTCTAGCTTTTATCACAGCAAATGGCAAGTCAAATATAAGAATCCTATCCTTTGACTTCAAAGCAAATGCCCATCTGTCAGTTCCTGAACAAACTCATTTGCAACTCAGTGAAAATATAAAGCTTAACCACACTGCTATCACTATTGATCACATAGGTACTCTAGATTTCACAAAACTCTTTGTGAATGGAAAAGCGGAGACTGAGATTAAAATTGCCACTGAAGCTTATAATGCAGAAACAAGCAATATTATAATAATGAAAATACAGGAAACACTTTCCACAAGCATGACGACAACCTACAGACACAACCTCAATGTTCCAGATATACATTTATCAAGCCAAGTTTCCCTCCTTAACATTGTTCAAACCTCTCCTAATGATAGTATTGGAGTACTATCTGTCTCAACGACTGGTAGTGGAAAATGGTCTTTTAAGAACTACTCAGATGAAGGAGCGCACAAAAGTGAACTGAAGTTAAATCTAGATGCACCTGCTCTTATAGTTGCATTCTCAGGTAATACCAACACCAAATACATAAAGATGAAACAAAATTTCAAAGCTGAGATCTTCTCTTCATTTACTGCCAAATTAACTTTGAATGCAGAAGCAAACATGATTCACTTTGGAGTTTGTGTCATGAATGTGAATGGAAAAGCAGATCTAGCATCATTGAAAGTAGAATTGACAGGATCTCACAATACTAAACTTAATGGTCGAGCAAAGGGCACAGTGGCAAATTCATTTTACTTTACCGCAGAGCCACTTGCAATTGGCTTTGAAGCAAACACTAATGCTGGCGTAAAGATTTCTTTCCCTTTGGCACTCATTGGCAAAATAGAGTTCCAGAATAACTATGAATTGACACTAAATCCAAATGAACAACGACTCTCATGGCTGGTAAATTCTCTGTTCAACCAGTACAGATATACTCATGACATTTTTGTAAGTAATAATGATGAAATTATCACTATGCGTCTTGGACTGAATAGTGATGCAAACCTTGATTTCCTAACTATACCCGTTTCCATCCCTGATATTTCGATTCCTTATTCATCATTCAAAACTCCTCATGTTAATAATTATTCTTTGTGGGAACATGCAGGACTTAAATCCCTCTTGAGAACAACTCGACAGTCATTTGGCTTCAGCATAAAGACTGAATACAAAAAGAATAAAGATTTTCACAACTTCAAAATAGACATGACACCAGCTTACAAAAGGATTAATCATTATCTTAAAGCATCTGCTTCCAGATTTGTACAGGCAAGAAACAAAACCTTGAGCTTACTGAAAAAAACACAGTATGATAGACTGCAAGCAAATCCTGGAGTAAGCTCTTTGCCAAAAATTCTTCATATTCCAGGATATACTATACCAGTACTGAAGGCTGAAGTCTCTCCTTATAGACTAGAAATCCCAATTTTCAATTTTGTTACCGCTAGAGAAATTACTACTCCTTCATTTACACTACCTATTATTAATTTCATTATGCCTTCATACACTTTTGTTATACCATCTCCTGAGTTAAAATTAATACATATACCTGACAGTTTTTATACATTGCCATTTCCAAAGATCAAAATGCCACGTATACAAGATACCATCAAGGTTCCTGCAATGGGCAACTTGACTTATGATTTCTCACTCAAATCAAGTTTGATAACTCTCAGCGCTCATGCTGAACTCTTCAATCAGTCAGACATAATTGCTCGTTATAGTGCCTCATCTTCATCTATCTTTACATCAAACTTCAAAGCAGAAGGAACAACAAGTCTGGCAAGACGGCGAGGACTGAAGTTAGCAACAACAATTTCTGTTGATCATGACACCATTCGTGGAAAACATGACAGTACTATAAGTTTAACAAAGAGGAACGTGGATGCTTCAATTACTACTGAAGTAGGAATTAAACTTCTCAACTTTGCTGTTAAGTTCAAACATGATCTGACTGGAAAAGCAAAGTCTAAGCCTAATGTGCTATCAAGGGTGTCCCTTGACTACAGACTGCTACTGCCTTCAGTTGACACCAATGTTCAAGGAAATGTCACACATTCTCTTACCTTGTCTGACTTTGCATCTTACTTGAATTTGGAAACTTCGACCAATGCTCACATTAAAGGAACTGTGCAACACAAAAACAAATTTTCTGGCAGTTTGAACAATGAAGCAAGTATTTACCTTAGTTCAAATAACTCTCGTTCGAATGCAAAACTTGAGTTAAGTTCATCAGTTGATACAGCTTCTGGCAATGTTTGGAACATGACGATGAATGAAATGCTTGCTGTAGCCGTATCCACAGACCATATTTTTGCCATCTGGAATCATTCTGCTGATAATAACCTTATACTTCTACCAACATTCGAAACAAAAGGTCGTCAAAAATGTAAAGCAATATTAGAATTAGCATTCTGGAGTTTGACTGCAAAGTTACATACTGAGATTGATCAACCCAGTAGCATGTGGAATAAGGCAGATGTACAACATGATGTGACTGTAATCATCAAACCAAAGACCCAATCAGTAAAATGGAATAATAATGGTCATCTCCTGTCAGCAATTTTCAGTGATGAGTTAGAACTATTAAACAAAAGAGAAGAAATACGTCTTGACATGGCTGGGTCCCTGCAGGGATATTTGGATTTTCTGAGAAGAATTTGGCTTCCAGTATATGAAAAGAATTTGTGGAACATACTGAAATTTGACCTGACTACGAGTAAAGACGAGCGACAATACTTAATTGCATCTACATCAATAGTGTTCACAAAGAGTGAAAACAGTTTCTTTATCCCTTTACCAGTGCAGATGTTAGCCAATGGTCTGAAGATAAATATTCCTGAGGTTACCCTTAATGTTCCTGAATGGGTCAAAAATGTACCAGAAATTATTCCTAACAGCCTACTTCCACAGATTGGAAAAGTCCAGATTCCTGATGAAATTGAGTTTCCAACAATCATAATTCCACTGATAAACATTGTTGTGCCATCATATAAATTCCAGTTTTCAGAATTAAAACTACCCAGAGTAATCATCACTCCTGAATTTAGAGTTCCATATACTACCTTTCATGTACCATCATACACCATTAACTTTACGGATATTGCAATTCCATCAAAGATAAACATTCTTCCATTTGAGGTATCTTTGCCAGATTTGCCTACAGTAAGCTTTCCTAAAGTGAGTATTCATTCTAGTTACTTTGAACTTGAGGGTTGCAAGATCCCTTATCTTGAAGTTGCAGTACCTGAATTCAAAATCATGATTTCTGAGTTTACTCTACCAGAATCCTTCAGAAATGCTGGGAAGTATCTGCAGCTAGACAAGATTGCAAAGCAAATTGCAGACTTTGAGCTACCATCAATAACGATCCCAGAAAAGACAGTGGTAATACCACCACTGAAGGCAAGACTGCCTTTAGCATTTGTTTTGCCAGCATTTAAATCTTTTACTGGAAATGTCGAAGTTTTGTCACCGATATACAATACTACATGGATTACAAGTGTGGAATCAGATCAAAATCAAGCAGGTACCTTCATTGCCACAGTGAATGCAAGATGCAATTCTACTCTGCGGTTTCTGGAATATGAATTAGACGGTGAGTTGAAAATGCAGCAATTTGTTTTTCTAGAAACTGCCATATTTAATTATTGACCCATCAAACTATACTTAGACTTCTGCACCTTTTTCTGTCTAGTTTACTACTTTCCACAGTTATTTCAAAGAAAATATGATTATTCCAAGATTATTCCAATTGATTCATTTTTTAAAAATAATGTTTAAATTTGTCTTATAATTAAACATATGTTTTTGTGTGTTTTGTAATATGTCTGAACTATTTTTAACAATAGTGTCATTATAAATTTTTTAGTTTATATAATTAACATAATTGTATTTAAAACATCTGTAGAGGATTCAATCTATTTCTTGCAGAAGAATTTAACATTGAAACTTAGTAACATTTATTTTTGAAAAATGTTTTTCTCTTTTTCATAGCAAGTGCAATCTTAAACACCACCGATGATATCTATAATCTTACTGAAAAATATACATTTTCCCACACTGACCTAAATGTAAACTGGCAGCAGAATTGCATTTTTCAGCGTTCAGGGTAAGATGTATATTTCTATTACATTTTTAGATGATATATAAGTTGTCTGATGCAGTGCTGAACTTTGCGTCATTACCAGAAAATTTCCTCAATTGCTTGATAAACAAATGTTCTGATAGATGTTAAAAGTTAGCCCTTATCTATAGATGGTGGTTTGAATGACAACCAATAATAGGTTAAACCCTCAGTCATATTTATGGGATTCCTACCCAGCTGTGTAGAAAGGGGTTGCATGTAAAGACATAATACTAGTTTAGTTAATCCAAAATAAGAGTTTTTTTCACATTTAGGGCAGACCTTTCAGCTGTAGTAGGAGCATAAAATGTATGGTTAATTGATTAGTTGCCCTTTATACAGCCCTTCCTGATTTTCCTGTCTATTGACTTTAATATAAAGGAAAATCGACAGGACTGTTTATCAGTGCTTTTGTGCCTCCTGTAGAAGTAGGAAATTCTGTCTATATGCATCAAATAACAACGTACTAGCTTGAACGAATATAGTAAGATTTTCTTTAACTGGAATTGGATAGATATTTATCAGAGACAACAACTAAGGGTATGAGAAATAGAATAATGTATGTTTTTACTGGTTTCGGATAGGCTAATAGGATCATAGGAAATAGCAGCAGGAGTAGGCCATTTGGCCTGTCAAGCCTGCTTCGCCATTCAAACGGATCATGGCCGATCATCTACCTCTCTGCCATTTTTCCCCACTAACCCCATATCCTGTGATGTTAGTATTCAGAAATCTATTGATTTCTGTCTTGAACATGCTCAACAATTGAGCTTCCACAGCCCTCTGGGGTAGAGAATTCCACAGATTCACCGCCCTCTAAGTAAAGAAATTCCTCCTCATCTCAGTTACATGGACTATAAAATCCTTCTCTAGTTCTGTAGTTCCTATATTTATTCCCATCCTCTAAAGGCATGCCCTAGCTCTCCCTGTGCCTTTTCAGATGCTGTAATTTTTGATTTTAAGATAATATTTTGATCTTGATAAGGCATCTGTCACCCACATTAAATTTAGTTGTGTTTTAATTAAACTTCTCTCAATTTTGACTGTGCTCATTTTAAATGACTGCATGGACTAGATTTTGATCTTCGTCACCCAGACAGTAATTTGGAGTAGCAGATCACACACCCTTTACAGAACCCTGGTATCCTAGTAACTGTACATGAATAGAAAACCAGCAATTGTTTCTGGTGACCCTTCAAAAATGCATTATATCGTACCAGTAAAAAATGTCCTTTCCTTACTACAGTAAATGAGTATTCCTTTTTTTTAATTTACTCTATCAGAATAACAAGTCAGCTGAAAGCAGACATCAGCAGCCCAACTTTCACAGACCTTAGTATTCATTGGCAGGGGAATAATGGTAAAATTTCTACATCAATCTCCTCTACATCTGCTGGATTCCTAGGAATGACAGTCGGAAAGAAAAGGCCAAATGTTCTGCATGCAAAACTGTATATCCACAATCCAGTGAGTAACTTGATTCTTGTGTATGAAACACCTGGAGTGAAATGCCACAAAACAAATTTTGTAGGTAATTTATTGACCTATAGATAATAATGTTTCCATCCACAGTCCTTGCATGTACAATGTTAAATAGGAGTGTTAAGGATGAAATACCGAATTGCACGGACTTGTCACTTCTATGCTATTTTAATCATTTAAGTGCCCTAACAGTCTTTACATCCAATATAAATGTACTTAATTTTCTTTTCACAGACATCCTCTGAAATAGTTATTTTGGATAGTAAAGTTTCACTGGAGAATCCTGGAAGCATTCTAGTGCAATTCAACTGGAGAAATGATGTTACTCGAGATATAGTAAATGGCCTGAAGGAGAGAATACCCAAGATGATGGATGCTGTCTATAAATGTATAAACAAGTATCACAGTGAACATCTTGGAATGGAGATGAACGTAGTCCCCTTAAAGGGCAAAGACTTGATGAAACAGAATGTTGATAAAGCATACAGAACAGCAATGAATGGCATTAAGGCAGTTGATGGTCGTCTCCAGTCTACAGTTGATGATATTGCTTCAAAATATAAATGGGCGAAAGACACAACAAAGAATTTGTACAAGAGAGCAGCAGTCAAAGTAGCAAATGTAGACTTCGAGAAAAAGGTCACCATATTATTGGATGCCATTTCTAATTTGATGCAAGAGTATCAAAATAAGTTGAAGGACTTAATTGATGCAGCAATCAATTTTTTAAAATTCACCAAATTTCAGCTGCCCGGACTTGATGGCCAGCATACAGGGCAAGAGCTATACAACATGTCCATAAAACAGGCAGAACATTTCATGGAGACCCTCGTTGAGGATATTGATAATTTTGTAGAAGGAAATCTTAGAGATGTTGTCAAGTACATTGAAGACTTGATGCTTAAGATCTCTGGTACTAATATAAAACTTAAGGACTCAGAAATAATTTCTCAGTTAAGAGAGTTTCTACAGCAAGTTCAAACAAAGGTGCTTGAAGCTTTAAGGAACATGCATAGTTTTGATTTTGAACGATATCTAAATTCCTTGAAAGAAAATATAGAGATTCGGTCTGTAGAAATGGTTCCAAGGTACACAGATCTAAAGAATATAAACTTCAAATCCGTGAAAATGAAAATTAACCAGTTGTACAATGAAACTGTGAATTCACCATATGCAGACCAGTTGCAAATGTATTCAGATCATTTGAAAGAATACCTTTCAAAACTTGTTCAAGAAAGTCAAAACATGTTGCAAGTCCTTCTGGAAAAGATTCAGGCAACAGGCTTATATGTGAAATCAATTTGTGACAAATATTTTGATAATTCCTTGTTTGGATTGCCAGTCAAGTACAATGACGTTGAAGAAACGTTAGTCAAGATGTTGAAAAGATCTAGGAAATATATAGAAGCAGAAGGTCTGAAATTAATTAATGTCAGTGTTGCAATTGTTGATAATCTGAAGCACGAAGCAAGCAAATTCATTACAAATTCTAACAACATTTTTAATGAATATTTTGAAGTCTTGCATGCTAGCTTTCAAGAAAATGGGGACGAAAGAATTACTGAATATGTTAAATCGGTCAAAGAAAATTTGATTAGTACAGTTGCAGAGATTAAGAAGCACACAGCTACATATAAACGCACAGTTAAGACAAAATTAGATGAAGCTATTTTGCACCTAAATAAAACCTATGAAGAGTTAATTGTTCAAGGAAAATATGCAGTTGATCTGTTTATTGAAAACTGCAGCAAATTTATGGCACAACTATTTAGGTTCTTGGAACAGTTTGCAAACAAACTATCTGATGGATATGTGGAAAGGCAACCTGAGCAGCTTATAATTAAGATTCCTCACCCTCTCGAATGGAAATCATTTGATGATGTACCTCAATTGAAAGAAGGAATAATGAGCCATTTAAACACAACTATCAAGATCCTACAAAGAGGTACTGCTCCAGCGTGGGAACAATTATGGAGAGCTATCAAAAAGAAAAAAGCTCCTGAAGGAAAAAAGAACAAAGAGCAATAAATCAAAATTTTAAAATGCATCTGACTATTTAAAGTTGTTATAAATCAAACTATGTAGCATGTATAATGTACCATTCTTGCGAATGAAAAGAAACAATTGTGTGTTATTTCAGTTTTTCCAATAAAAATAAATACAAACTTCTTAATAATTTGGCAAGCTCTTCATGTATCATTTTATTTTCATATTTGTTAGTATGAAAAAAATGAGTTATTACAAATATTCAGGTTGTACCTGGATAAACTGAATGGTTAGAGTGACAAAATGAAGCCCTTTTGGTTAGTTTTAGCTGAATAGCATTCTCTTTAACTTAGTCACAGTATATGAGAGAGACAAATTTCTTCAGCTTTTTCTTCAATAGAGCACCACATACATAGCAGGTGGGTGGGACTGGACACTGGGTTTTGTTCTTTTTTTTCCCAATGATCTAAACCTTAAATCCTTTGTAAGCAAGTGCACGTTAAGCCTGCCTACAAATCAGCAGGTGCATCGAAATATAAGAATAATGTTACAAAATGTCAGTGCTGGACTTGCGTCTTAGCAGCACTAGGCACAAGGAAAATGTGTGCATCTGTGGTGTTCAGCCTTGCGAAAGGCATCAGAGGCTGTGAAACTGTTGAAGGCCAAAGTTACCCAGAAAATAGATTGCAGAGGGGAAAATGCCCTATTGACGAAACAGATACATGTTTAGGAACATTTCTTTGGGCCCGCCCTCTAACACTGCAGCCAATTCTTGCTCCTGAGGTGGGTTCCCCACTTGTGCTGGTATGATCGCAGGCTTATGTACATACTCTGACTCTAGGAATTCTGATAGGGTCTGGAACACCTGGAGCTAGCCGGTAGAAATCCTGCTCCATCTTGAATATGATGGCCCCAGAAGACGCAAGGAAATTTGGGGCCAAGGATTTAAAAAATTGGGTGCAGTGCAGTCTGAATCATGTTCCCAGTCTAACTCACAAATATCTGCACAAATTTGCTTGAGGATGGAACCCAGCCATTTCAATCATAAGTAAAGATGTTTGTAATTGGTTTCATTATATTTCTGGCAGTTCCTTTTGAATTGAGCTGACAAGTTATATAAATCCAACAAGTCTCAGCAACTTAGTTCTGAGTTCTGATGAAGGGTCACTGACCTGAAATGTGAACTCTTCTCCTCTCTTCACAGATGCTGCCAGACCTGCTGAGTATTTCCAGCATTTCTTGTTTTTATTAAGTCCCAGTAACAGTTTGATGGATGTTCAATTCAGTTGAACTGTCCAAATTATTGAATTATTGGAACTGATAGAGACCAGTAAGCTCCTGCAGTTGAAAAGGATAAGTAGAAGGGTAACTGCATGTATTAAAATTAGATACAGAATTATAGCTTGGCATAGAAAATGCATTTATTTATTGTATTTTGCAAGGATTTTGTTAATATAAAATCTGCAAATATATCCATCTACCCCCCCTATACATTCTCAGATGTGTGGGTCCATTATATTACTGTAATATATTTATCTGCTCAACTTTCTAAATAAAATAAAAAATAAACTATTATTTCATAAATTTTCTTTATGTTATGGTGCTCTGTCACTTTTCAAAAATAGAATTAAGTTCTGGCAAAGGAACAGGATAGATCCAGAAGTAAAAGCAATTTACATCAAGGTTTGCTGTTTGTTACCTTTGATTATCATAAGCATACCTAGATAACAGAGATTATGAGAGATGAGACTCATTTCTGAGAGTATCTCAAACGCAGAAGCCAATGCTAATGGAATAAGAGGAGCAGAATAGAATCCAAAATTACAAGGTGTGGCTTACTTTTGGAGTGGCTCATTAATTAATGTTGCAGCTGATGTTAATATTGGAGAGTTTTTGAAGTCTTGCTTTTGACGGTGAGCATTTCTCTGCTTGTGCATTAGAAGTTTAATATGGTCTTTTCCCCCACTACACTGTTCCCTTTTTGGTAAAAGACTACATGTGATAATGTTAGATTTCTCTATAGAATGTGACATTACTGCTTATGTTTCAAACCACACTACACCTACTTGAACATGTCAAAGGATATTAGTTTTTGGCACTCAGGCCTCCTTCAAAGGCATTTACTGAGCTTATCCATCAACTGCAGACTGATTCACAACTGTTACGACCTCAGTGAGATTCTTAACGTGAAAAATAAAAGATATGAACACCCAGACCAATTTAAAGAATTACACAATAAGATTTCACATTTTAAAACTTTTATTGTACAACTAAACTGAAAGAAATCCCCATTAACTAAATAGTACTTTGTAGGGAGCTGATACCCCAAACTACAAAGAAAGATATTTTCTATAGTTATTAAAATACGTGAAAACCTAATATCACACATATATGTTACACAGTCTGTTTTGACAGCAAAATCTTTGCAGTTAAAAATTCCAAACTCCTCCCGGTTGCAACGGGTTGGATCTACCAGATCTTTTCAAGAATCAATGTCCTCCTCGCTCACTGCTCTGAGCACTTTCAACCTGGATGTCTGTGAACAAGGTGACTCCTGCTGATCCGACTGTTCTTCTACTCTGCAAACTTCAATTTTCAAAACCGGTTCATAGCCTTTTGCTGTGTCAGGCTTCCGAGAGTAGGTGTTCCCCCACCCCCCCCTCTCTCTCTCTCTCGGCTGCCACTGCTGGTTGTCTTCCTTACTGCCTACTCTGAGGCTGCAACTGCTGGGTTCCCTTCTTACCACCTGTCTTCCTTCAGAAAATCTGTTATATTTATCTGGACTCAAAAGTTAATAGTTTATTGTACTGCTTCAACATGCAAATTCCAGGACTCTAGTTTCACAGAGCTACATGGGTCTTCTATCATTCCCAGGTGTTCACAGTTGCTTGGTACATTGGCATTTTCAGAATCACAGTCTCCCTAGTTTACAACCTAAATGTCTGGGAGGGCGAAGCCCATTGTTCTTCAGGTGTTAACCCTACAGTCTGTGTCTTTTCAAAAAAAGTCTTTGGTCTATGCTCTCTGTTGTACTGGTAACCAAAAATTCTATTTTGTCCTATAGCAGAGTGGATGTGAGGTCATGTGACCTTCCGGACTCCATTTTAAACTTGCAAAAATCACAACTTGTAGAAGGGCCAATATGAGACCTAACGCCTCCTCTTCAATAGTTGGATACTTCTTCTCGTACTTTTTTAGTTTTCTAGAGAAATAACTGACTAGTTGTTCGATTCCAGCATCATCATCCTGGAGTAACATTGTTTCTGCTCCTACATCATTGACATCAACAGCCCCTTTAAAGCGCTTGGAAAAGTTTGGTGCCGCTAGAACAGGTTCATTTATTAAAATGGCCTTTAACTTTTCAAACGCCATTTGACAGGGTTCTGTCCACTGGATCTTCATGCCCTTTTTTAATAAATTTGTCAGTGTAGTTACTACAGTACTGAAGTTAGCAATGAACTTCCAGTAGAACCCACACATTCCTAGGAATCGTAGTATCTCCCTTTTTGTCTTGGACACTGGAAAGTCTAGTATCACTTGAACTTTAGCTTCTCCAGGCCACACTTGACCTTTGACCCACTACATGCCCTAAATAGGTGACCTTAGCCTTCGCACACTCGCTTGTCACTAAGTTTACTACCAAATTGGCTCTCTCTAACCTGTCAAACAGAGCCTTTAAGTGTTTAACATGGTCTTCCCAGGTGTCACTATATACCAACAGATCATCAAGGTACACAATGCAATTGCTCAGTCCAGCAAACACCTGGCAGTACTGCAGGGTACAGGTTTCTGCTGACAATGCTTGTTTGAGAGACTCAAATATATGTTGTTGGTCCTCCTGCCGTACAAATTGTACGTCTTTCTTTAAGAGCTCTCTCAATGATGATGCTTTGTCAGAAAAATCTTGAATGTATGGTGCCAAGAAGTTGAAAAATCCAAGATATCTCTGAAGGTCTTCCTTGTCCTGTGGAGTAGGCATATGTCTTACATCTTCGACTTTGCCTGGGTCAGGACGGATTCTGCAACCCGAATAGATGGAGCCAAAGAAATTGATGTGACTTACTTTTTCCTGGTGCTTTTTGCTGTTAAAAATGGGCCCTTCGTGATGAGTTACTGCCATCAGTGAATGGAGATTTCGATCATGTTCTTCTTTGGTTTTGCCCAATACCGCAGTATCACAGCAATGCATATACATCCAGGCATGTTTTCTATAATTCCGTCCATATGCTGCTGAAACAGATCTTGACTCACAGATAAGCTGAAGGGTAGTCTCTAGAAGCAGTATCTTCCAAATGGTGTCCTGAAGGTGGTGACTTCCTGAGATTCCTTAGCTAAGTGTATCGACCAATATCTATGTTTAGCATCCAACTTGGAGAAGAAATTAGCTCCTGTGAACTTGGGATTCAATTCCTCTAGTGTTGGAATCTTGTGAGGGCATCTGTTTAGGGACAGATTTAGATGCCTTGGATCTAAACATACCCTGATTGCTCCATCCTTCTTCAGTACTCACATAATTGAGCTGCACCAGTCTGTGTGAAGCTGCACATGACGAATGATGCCATTGCATTCCATGTCATCTAACTCACGCTTAAGCTTTTCTTGTATGTACATGCTGTACTTTCTTTGAGGATCGACTGAGGGAATTGCATCCTCTCTGAGGTGCAGTACAGCATTGCCTTTGGAATCTCCTATTGTGTTGAACCTGTCTGGGTACATTTGTTGAAGATCGCTGTTACGACCAGGTGAGAAAGGGGTCTAGGAGTTTCTTTCAGCCTTCACCTTGTCTTATTGTAACAGGATTTAATTTTAAACACACTGTGTTTTGAGCTCCCCCTTGGTGAATTCTTGTTCACCACTTTCCAATTGTAAGGCAAAGAAATTAGCATAAACAGGCTTTCTTAGGTTTAAAGAGGAAAAGTGAAATTTATTAAACCTGAAATTCAGTTAACACCCAGGGGTACACGACACGTCCCACACTAGCAAGCATATATGATATGCATATACAAATAGAGACAGAAAAGAGCAGGAGAAAAATAAAATGGAGAGTTTTGAGGCAACATCAGAAGACATTCTTGTTACTGTGCTTTGAGCTCACTATACCCTTTTTATAGGTAATTCTTGCTTTTCATTTGGGCCCAGTATTCTTCATGAACCTTGTTCACTGTAGGAGACTTTTCTCTCTTGGGGTTCATGTGTCTTCAATGGATCTTCAGTTCTGTGAGAAAGAGATGGGGGTAGATAGGAGAGAGAGCTTTTCAGTCCAGGAGCAAACAGCTTTCTGATTTCCAGAACTCTGTGGCAAGTTCAAATTTTAAAAACTCCAACAGTCAGTTAGTCATGTGACTAAACTGGTCTGACCACGTCTGTTTGTGTATTCGGCCATCTTAGCAGTTAACCTGGAATGCTAGCCTCTCCATCTTCAATGTCTGGTAATCAAAAGTCCATTGTGGATTAAATTGGAGCAGAGAGTGGCTCCTTTGTCCGTTCCAAGTACTGTCTGTTACTATGCAAATGTCTTTCCAGTTAGGGTCTTGGCAACCTCTTGTAATAGGCCTTCTTTTCTTCCCATCAGCAATTTTAAGTTTTAATGTTCATGTGGTGAAATAATATGTGCCTCATTCTTGGCAGGTGGGGGCTTTGCTTGACACCTCCACACCCAGGGGAATGAAATGCGATTTGAAAAAAAATGGCGCATTTCATAACAAGGTTTGAGAGAAATATAAGGTACAGAAAGAAAAACCATGCATTTCTCTCATTCATTTCCATTCATTCATCAATCTTAAAGCTGATTAAAATTGTCTTTTCTGGGTGCCAGTGCTGCTTTAATTTTCCATTTTTTGGCATCCCAGTAGCCATGTGGTTCTTTGGGGAAGCTGTTCTTCAGTTTGCCCATTGTCATGACTGCATAGGGTTTTTATTCCTGTTGAGGTCATTTTTTTTTCAGGAGATCCGGTCGTGGGAAGGTCTATCCTGAACTCTCTGAGTCATGCCAAGACTTCTGACCTCAGGTGGTTTCCTTTTCCTTTGACTGTCGGGGAGGATTCTTTGTTAATCTCCCCTTTGTTCTCTGGGATACTCCTACCTGCAGGTATTTGTTTAGATTTGACTGCACTCTCCTGTGACACTTCGACTAGGTGAGGCATCACCCGCACTGTTTCTGTGCCCCCTTGAGGTCTCTCTTAGTCTCTTCAGGTTCCTGTAAATGCTGTTAGCAACTCTGGTGGGGTGCTTCTAGAGTTTTCATTTACGTAGGAGGGTGTGGGGTCTAACGTTTTACATGTTTTGGGGTTGGCTGACCGGACAGTAGTGTTTTCATCCGGGATTCCTCCCGGACTTCCTTTAACCTGCCCTCTTGTTCACCTTTCCCCCTTCTCTTTCTAAACTTTTGACAACTATGTGCCTGCCTGTGCCCTTTTATTCTCGGTGGGGGTCCCCTACAGTTCACCAGCCCTCTGCTGGAGGGTCCTCCTAACAGTGGTACAGGACTTAGAAGTGCAGATTTCACTGTAGGTTGGGGTTTCCCCTCAACCTGGCACATGGAGCAACTCCTGCAGTACTCCACCACATCTTTGTGGAGTTTTGGCCAGTCAAACTGCTGTCTTATGCGGGCTTTGGTCTTTCATATACCAGCATGTACAGCCACTGTAGTCTCATGGGCCCTTCTTAATATTTCTCCCCGGTACCTCTGCGGCTCCACTAACTGGTGAACTACTGCCCACTCCTTGCTCTCAGGTCTGTGAGGAGAACTCCATTTCCTCATCAGTACCTCATTCTTGAAATCGAGCAATCAGGGACTCCCTCTGCTTCACTTTCAGACTGGGCAACTGTGCTAACTCTCGCAATACTGGGTCGGCTCGCCGAGCCTCTGCTAGGGGCAATCCATTTAATTCATTCCCTGGGTCTCCTAACTTTCCAAAGAAAGTCTCGGTCAGGCAGACGTCATAGTTATTTGCCTACAGTGCCAATGCAGTCTCCTCTGGGGGAGCTGGTTTTATCATGGCCTGATCCACTACACATTCAGGGACACTACAGGGGACCGTCTCCTGCCACTGCCCTGACTCTCTGACCTCCTGTGGTCTTTCACTACTGGGGGGGCTACCACCTTCACCCCCGCCAGATCATTACCTCGGAGCAGGTCAATCCCGTCCACAGGCAAACGAGGGACAATCCCTATGGTCACCGGTCCCGAAACTAGGTCGCACTCTGGGTGCACCTGGTGTACAGGTAAAGGTATACACTGCCCTCCAATACCATTCATCAGCATTTTGATGTCCATTGCACTCTCTAGGGGAAAGGTCAGGCCTTCTCCCAGTAAAAGGGATCGAGTGGCCCCTGTGTCCCTGAGAATCACTATGGGCTTGCTTGCCCCACTCGAGGGGTATGGGGTCTCTTTCCCTTCAGACACAAAACCCTGATAACCTTCAGAAATCCTATTAACATTTCCTGCACTGGCTATAGTAAGCTTCCTGGTTTGCACTCTTACTGCAGTTAAAGCCACAGCTGGTTCTGCTGTGCTTTGCATCAGGGTCCCGTCTTCACTGAGCGGGTGTGCCCTGATTAACCCTACCAGTTTTTCCTTTAGTTTCCACCAGTCAGCTTTTAAATGCACTGCTTTATTACAATGGAAGCACACAGGTCTCTGGGTCTCACTCTTGCTTTTCCTTGCACCTTCTTTTTTTGCTGGAGGAGGGTCCCCTGTGTCTCCTGCTTTCCTTTCTCTCCCAGGACTGCCTGGGTGGAAATCACTTTCCCACCCTTTGTCCTTTTCGAATTTGTGGAGGTGATTAGGCAAGGTTCTCCCCTGGATAACCTACTTATAAATTAAAGCAAACTCATTAGCTGGAATGGCCACTTGCCGGGCCACCTGAACCTGCTGCTCCTCTACATGGGTCTTTATTGAGAGTGAGAGAGAGTTTTTAAATTCCTGTAACAGAATTACTTCTCTGAGATTCTCATAACTGAGCTGTATTTTAAGAGCCCTCAGCCACTGGTCAAATGTCAGCTGTTTACTTCTTTCAAATTCCAGATAAGTTTGATTAGCTTGCTTTTTGAGGGTTCTAAATTTTGGCAATAGGCTTCGGGTACTAATTCAGACACCCCAAGGATAGAATTTTTGGTCAGTTCATAACTTGATAATCTCTCATCTGGCAACAAGGAATAAACCTCATGGGCTTTTCCAGTTAGTTTGCTTTGCAATGAGAGAGACCAGGTCTCAGCTGACCATTTTAGCTGCCTTGCCAGTTTCTTAAAAGACACAAAAAATGCTTCCACATTTTCCTCATTGAATTTCAGTGCAGCAGCTTTTTCGGGTGCAGCAGCTTTTTCGGGAGCAGCGCGTGAGCGAGTGAGCAGCTGGGAAAGTCAGTTTGAAAGTAAATTTAATTTCCTTTTGTTTTTCGGCGGAGGCCAGGGGGCTGCTGGGTAAGTAAAACACTATATATTTGGGCGGTTTAAAATAACTTTCCTTTCAGTGCAGCAGCTTTTTCGGGAGCAGCGTGTGAGAGAGTGAGCAGCTGGGAAAGTCAGTTTGAAAGTAAATTTAATTTCCTTTTGTTTTTCGGCGGAGGCCAGGGGGCTGCTGGGTAAGTAAAACACTATATATTTGGGCGGTTTCTGAACCCGAGACACCACACTTGTAGTGTCTCCCACCCGCCCTCCTCCTCTAACCAAAAAAAAAGGACTCGGTGGGGTGTTTATAAGGTAAGGCTTTTTCGATTTCTCTGGTTTTATTGTGATTAGTAAAAACTTTTCGTTCCTTTTTCATTTAACTAAGTTTAAACTTAAGATTAAAAATGGCAGGAGATCTCAGACCCGTATCATGCTCCTCTTGCTCAATGTGGGAGCTCAGGGACATGGCTGATGACCCTGACTCCTTCACGTGCAGGAAGTGTGTCCAGCTGCAGCTCTTGTTAGACCGCATGACGGCTCTCGAGCTGCGGATGGACTCACTTTGGAGCATGCGCGATGCTGAGGAGGTCGTGGATAGCACGTTTAGTGAATTGGTCACACCGCAGATTAGGATTGCTGAGGGAGAAAGGGAATGGGTGACCAAAAGGCAGAGAAAGAGCAGGAAGGTAGCGCAGGAGTCCCCTGCGGTCATCTCCCTCCAAAACAAGTATACCGTTTTGGATACTGTTGAGGGAGATGGCTCACCAGGGGAAGGCAGCAGTAGCCAGGTCCATGGCACCGTGGCTGGCTCTGCTGCTCAGAAGGGCGGGAAAAAGAGTGGAAGAGCTATAGTCGTAGGGGATTCGATTGTAAGGGGAGTAGATAGGCGGTTCTGTGGTCGAAAACGAGGCTCCCGAATGGTATGTTGCCTCCCAGGTGCACGGGTCAGGGACGTCTCAGATCGGCTACAGAACATTCTAAAGGGGGAGGGTGAACAGCCAGTTGTCATTGTGCACAGAGGCACTAATGATATAGGTAAAAAACGGGATGAGGTCCGACAAGCAGAGTTTAGGGAGTTAGGAGCCAAGTTAAAAAATAGGACCTCAGAGGTAGTAATCTCAGGATTACTACCAGTGCCACGTGATAGTCAGAGTAAAAATGAAAGAATAGTCAGGATGAATGCGTGGCTTGAGAGATGGTGCAGGAAGGAGGGGTTCAGATTTTTGGGACATTGGGACCGGTTCTGGGGGAGGTGGGACTATTACAAATTGGACGGTCTACACCTGGGCCGGACTGGAACCAATGTCCTTGGAGGTGCTTTTGCGAACGCTGTTGGGGAGGGTTTAAACTAATGTGGCAGGGGGATGGGAACCAATTGAGGTCAGTTGACAGTGAGGAGGTAGTAACAAAAGCCTGTAAGAAACTAGATAATGAAGTCAGTGTGACTAAGGGGAAGAGCAGGCAGGGAGCAGATGATGAATATAAAGGGACTGGTGGTCTGAGGTGCATTTGTTTTAATGCAAGAAGTGTAGTTGGTAAGGCAGATGAACTTAGGGCTTGGATTAGTACCTGGGAGTATGATGTTATTGCTATTACTGAGACTTGGTTGAGGGAAGGGCATGATTGGCAACTAAATATCCCAGGATATCGATGCTTCAGGCGGGATAGAGAGGGAGGTAAAAGGGGTGGAGGAGTTGCATTACTGGTCAAAGAGGATATCACAGCTGTGCTGAAGGAGGGCACTATGGAGGACTCGAGCAGTGAGGCAATATGGACAGAACTCAGAAATAGGAAGGGTGCGGTAACAATGTTGGGGCTGTACTACAGGCCTCCCAACAGCGAGCGTGAGATAGAGGTACAAATATGTAAACAGATTATGGAAAGATGTAGGAGCAACAGGGTGGTGGTGATAGGAGATTTTAATTTTCCCAACATTGACTGGGATTCGCTTAATGTTAGAGGTCCAGATGGAGCAGAATTTGTAAGGAGCATCCAGGAGGGTTTTCTAGAGCAGTATGTAAATAGTCCAACTCGGGAAGGGGCCATACTGGACCTGGTGTTGGGGAATGAGCCCGGCCAGGTTGTTGAAGTTTCAGTAGGGGACTACTTTGGGAATAGTGATCACAATTCCGTAAGCTTTAAAATACTCATGGACAAAGACGAGAGTGGTCCAAAAGGAAGAGTGCTAAATTGGGGGAAGGCTAACTATACCAAAATTCAGCAGGAGCTGGGAAATGTAGATTGGGAGCAGCTGTTTGAAGGTAAATCCACATGTGATATGTGGGAGGCTTTTAAAGAGGGGTTGATTAGCGTGCAGGAGAGACATGTTCCTGTGAAAATGAGGGATAGAAATGGCAAGATTAGGGAACCATGGATGACAGGTGAAATTGTGAGACTAGCTAAGAGGAAAAAGGAAGCATACATAAGGTCTAGGCGGCTGATGAAAGACGAAGCTTTGAAAGAATATCGGGAATGTAGGACCAATCTGAAACGAGGAATTAAGAGGGCTAAAAGGGGTCATGAAATATCTTTAGCAAACAGGGTTAAGGAAAATCCCAAAGCCTTTTATTCATATATAAGGAGAAAGAGGGTATCTAGAGAAAGGATTGGCCCACTAAAGGACAAAGGAGGAATGTTATGCTTGGACTCAGAGAAAATGGGTGAGATTCTAAACGAGTACTTTGCATCGGTATTCACCAAGGAGAGGGACATGACGGATGTTGAGGTTAGGAACAGATGTTTGATTACTCTAGGTCAAGTCGGCATAAGGAGGGAGGAAGTGTTGGGTATTCTAAAGGGCATTAAGGTGGACAAGTCCCCAGGTCCGGATGGGATCTATCCCAGGTTACTGAAGGAAGCGAGAGAGGAAATAGCTGGGGCCTTAACAGATATCTTTGCAGCATCCTTAAACACGGGTGAGGTCCCGGAGGACTGGAGAATTGCTAATGTTGTCCCCTTGTTTAAGAAGGGTAGCAGGGATAATCCAGGTAATTATAGACCGGTGAGCCTGACGTCAGTGGTAGGGAAGCTGCTGGAGAAGATACTGAGGGATAGGATCTATTCCCATTTGGAAGAAAATGGGCTCATCAGTGATAGGCAACATGGTTTTGTGCAGGGAAGGTCATGTCTTACCAACTTAATAGAATTCTTTGAGGAAGTGACAAAGTTGATTGATGAGGGAAGGGCTGTCGATGTCATATACATGGACTTCAGTAAGGCGTTTGATAAGGTTCCCCATGGCAGGCTGATGGAGAAAGTGAAGGCGCTTGGGGTCCAAGGTGTACTAGCTAGATGGATAAAGAACTGGCTGGGCAACAGGAGACAGAGAGTAGCAGTAGAAGGGAGTTTCTCAAAATGGAGACGTGTGACCAGTGGTGTTCCACAGGGATCCGTGCTGGGACCACTGTTGTTTGTGATATACATTAATGATTTGGAGGAAAGTATAGGTGGACTGATTAGCAAATTTGCAGACGACACTAAGATTGGTGGAGTAGCAGATAGTGAAGGGGACTGTCAGAGAATACAGCAGAATATAGATAGATTGGAGAGTTGGGCAGAGAAATGGCAGATGGAGTTCAATCAGGGCAAATGCGAGGTGATGCATTTTGGAAGATCCAATTCAAGAGTGAACTATACAGTAAATGGAAAAGTCCTGGGGAAAATTGATGTCCAGAGAGATTTGGGTGTTCAGGTCCACTGTTCCCTGAAGGTGGCAACGCAGGTAAATAGAGTGGTCAAGAAGGCATACGGCATGCTTTCCTTCATCGGACGGGGCATTGAGTACAAGAGTTGGCAGGTCATGTTACAGTTGTATAGGACTTTGGTTCGGCCACATTTGGAATACTGCGTACAGTTCTGGTCGCCACATTATCAAAAGGATGTGGATGCTTTGGAGAGGGTGCAGGGGAGGTTCACCAGGATGTTGCCTGGTATGGAGGGCGCTAGCTATGAAGAGAGGTTGAGTAGATTAGGATTATTTTCATTAGAAAGACGGAGGTTGAGGGGGGACCTGATTGAGGTGTACAAAATCATGAGAGGTATAGACAGGGTGGATAGCAAGAAGCTTTTTCCCAGAGTGGGGGTTTCAATTACTAGAGGACACGAGTTCAAAGTGAAAGGGGAAAAGTTTAGGGGGGATATGCGTGGAAAGTTCTTTACGCAGAGGGTGGTGGGCACCTGGAACGCATTGCCAGCGGAGGTGGTAGATGCGGGCACGATGGAGTCTTTTAAGATGTATCTGGACAGATACATGAATGGGCAGGAAGAAAAGAGATACAGAAGCTTAGAAAATAGGCGACATGTTTAGAGAGAGGATCTGGATCGGCGCAGGCTTGGAGGGCCGAAGGGCCTGTTCCTGTGCTGTAATTATCTTTGTTCTTTGTTCTTGTTCTTTGAATATTGGAATTAATTGAGCAAGTTTTAGTAATTTTGTGCCCAGCCCTGAATTCTGCTCCTCCATATTGGCCATGCTTTCACTGGGGTTACTCTGTCGCCCCCAAGTTAACTCAAGTCGCTTCAACTCTCTCTCTCCGCATACTTTCTGGAATATTCTTTCTCTTTCTCTCTCCTCTCTCTCGCGTTCCTTCTCTTGTCTTTCTCTCCTGCCTCTCTTTCTCCTGTCTTTCTATTTCTTTACGTTTCTTCTGGAAGGCTCTCTCTTTCTTCCAAGCAGTGAAATAGAAGAGCATTTAAAAAGCGCACCAGGACCTCAGAGACTTGGAGAGAAGTAGCAGGAGAGGGGCGGGAAGTTCGGAAGCAAATCAATAATCGAAAAGTGATGTCACAATCAACAGAGAGCGCAGGGAAATAGAAAGCAGGCCAACGTGAGTATACCGGTAAGCTTTTAATTTAATCTAGGTTAATCAAATATAAAATAAGACTTGATCGACTTATTAGTATAAAAGCTAAAACCTAAGGTGGATTTTATAATTTACCATATATATTGAGAGAGAATAACCAGCAGGGAGGTTATTGGTTCAAGTTAGGAGCTGGGTAATTAACATTTTTTCAATCATGGTAGTGTAACAGTAAGTGTTGTAATAAGAATGTAAGAAGAGCAGGACTAGAAGTATTAATTACAATTGATTGTTTAAACAGGTACTTTTAATTTAATTTAATTTAAATCAAACATCGCATCAAACATCCAAATATCTAACATCCAAATTAATTAATTAAATAGAATAGAGATGGCTGAGCAGGCGATGTGTTGCAGCTGTAGTATGTGGGAGCTGGTGGATGCTGGTGCGATCCACGGTGAGCACATTTGCAGCAAGTGTTGGCTGCTCGAGGCCCTTCGGCTCAGAGTTTATGAGCTGGAGTCCGAGTTGCAATACTGCAACACATCAGGGAGGGGGAGAGTTACCTGGACACTGTATTTCAGGAGACAGTCACACTCCTTAGATTAATTACATCAAATTTGGACTGTGGGCAGGACAGGAGGGTGCGATTGTGAGTGAGGCAGGTATGGGGATCCAGAATTTAGCTTTGGAGGAGCCTCAGCCAGTGCCCTTATCCAATAGGTAAGAGGTTCTTCTTCCCGGTGTGGACGAGGGCACAGACTGCAGGGAGGATGAACGAACGAACCACAGCACCGTGGTTCAGAGCACCATTCAAGTGGGGGGAGAAAAGAGAAATGTAGTTGTAATAGGAGATAGCATAGTTAGGGGAATAGATACTGTTCTGTGCAGCAAAGACAGGGAGTCCTGAAGGCTGTGTTGCCTACCTAGTGCCAAGGTTAAGGACATCTCTTCTGGACTGGAGAGGAACTTGGAGTGGAAGGGGAAGGATCCAGTTGTCGAGGTCCACATAGGTATCAGTGACATAGGTAGGACTAGGAAAGAGGTTCTGCTGAGGGACTATGAGCAGTTCGGGGCTAAATTAGAAAGCAGAACCTCAAAGGTAATAACCTCCGGATTACTACCTAAGCCATGTGCAAATTGGTGCAGGGTAAATAAGATTAGAGAGGTAAACGCATGGCTCAAAGACTGATGTGGGAGAAATGGGTTCCGATTCATAGGGCACAGGCACCAGTACTGGGGAAGGAGAGAGCTGTACAATTGGGACGGGCTTCATTTGAAGCATGCTGGGACCAGTGTCCTGGCGAATCATATAACTCGGGTTGTAGATAGGACATTAAGTGAATTAGTGGGGGGGAGGGTTCAATTGAAGGGAAGTTTAAAAAATCAAAAAGAAACGAGAGAGCAGAGGTGCAGGGTAGTGAAGAGGCGAACGGTAATCAAAGTGTGACTAAAGGGGCAGAAAATATAAGCAAAACAGTGCAGCAGAAATTAGAACCAGAATGAGTACTAATGGTAAAAAATCAAAGCTTAAGGCTCTTTATCTGAATGCATGCAGCATTAGTAACAAGATAGATGACGGCACAAACAGAAATAAATTAATATGACTTGATAGCTATTACAGAGACGTAGTTGCAGGGTGACTAAGACTGGGAACTTAATATTCAAGGGTATTCGACATTCCGGAAAAATAGGCAAAAAGGAAAAGGAGGTGGGGTAGCTTTGTTAGTAAAAGAAGGTATCAGTGCGGTGGTGAGTAGTGATATAGGTGCAATGGATCGTGATGTGGAATCAGTTTGGGTGGAAATAAGGAATAGCAAGGGGAAGTAGTCACGGGTGGAAGTGGTCTATAGGCCCCCGAAGAGTTGCCTCACTGTAGGACAAAGTATAAATCGGGAAATAATGGAGATATGTAAGAAGGGTGTGATAATGGAGGCGTGTAAGAAGGGGGCTACAATTGTCATGGGTGATTTTAATCTGCATATTGACTGGACAAATCAGATTGGCAGAGGTAACATGGAAGACGAATTTGTAGAGTGCATCAGGTATTGTTACTTCGAGCAATACGTTGCAGAACCTACCAGGGAACAGGCTATTTTAGATCTGTGTAATGTGTAATGAGGTAGGATTAATCAGAGATATTGTAGTCCAGGCTCCTCTAGGGGAGGTCACGATCACAACATGGTAGAATTTCAAAGTTTGAGGGAGAGCAACTCGGGTCTCAAACCAGGGTCCTCTACTTAAACAAGGGCAATTACGGAGGTATGAAGAAAGAGTTGTCTAAAGAGAGCTGGGAAAATAGACTAGGGGAAAGGTCAGTGGACGAGATGTGGCAGACATTTAAGCATCAATGTATCCCGGTCAAAAAGAAGGACTCGATGCGAAGGATGAACCACATGTGGTTAGCAAAGGCAGTCAAGGAGAGTATCCAATCAAAAACTAAGGCATACAAAGCGGCGAAAACTAGTGGTAGGCCAGAGGATTGGGATTTTTTTAGGAACCAGCAGATGACTCAAAAGCTAATAAAGAGGGAGAAAATTGATTATGAAAGTAAATTGATAAGAAATATAAAAACAAACAGCAAGAGCTTCTACGGGTATATTAAAAGAGAGTAGCTAAAGTGAGCGTGGGACCCTTGGAGGATGCAACTGCAGAATTGATAATGGAGAAACAGGGAAATGACAGATAATTTAAACCAATATTTTGCATCGGTCTTCACGGTGGAGGACACTATAAACATCCCACAGATATCAGATAAGCAAGGAGCTAATGTTGATTAGGCCGTATTTGGAGTACTGTGTGCAGTTCTAGTCGCCGCACTACAGATTAAGCTCGAGAGGGTGCAGAAAAGATTCACAAGGATGTTGCCTGGTTTGGAGGGTTTGAGTTATAAAGAGAGATTGGATAGGCTGGGTCTGTTTTCCCTGGAGTGAAGGAGACTGAGAGGGGGCATGATAGAGGTGTATAAAATTATGAGAGGCATAGATAGGGTAGATAGCCAGAGTCTGTTTCCCATGGTACGGATGGCTAAAACTAGAGGGCATAGATTTAAGGTGAGAGGGAGGAGGTTTAAAGGGGATCACAGGGGTGAATTTTTCACACAAAGAATAGTGGGTATCTGGAATGAGCTGCCTGAGGAGGTGGTGGAGGCAGGAACAGTAGCGACATTTAAGAGGCATCTGGACAGGTACTTTAATGAGCAAGGCATAGAGAGATATGGAATTAATGCAGGCAGGTGGGATTAGTATGGATAGGCATTATGATCGGCATAGACACGGTGGGCCGAAAGGCCTGTTTCTATGCTGTACGACTCTATGACTCTAATGGGAGGAAAGATCTCATAACAGTCTCTATCATGAGAGAGAAAGTATTTGACAAACTAATGGGACTAAAGGCAGACAAGTCGCCAATACCTGATGCCTGCATCAAAGGGTTTTGAAGGAAGTGGCTGCAGAGATAGTGGAGGCATTGGTCGAAATATTCCAGATCTCACTGGATTCCAGGACGGTCCCAGCGGATTGGAAAACCATTAATATTACACCCCTGTTCAAGAAGGGAGGGTGGCACAGTGGCTAGCACCGCAGCCTCACAGCTCCAGGGACCTGGGTTCGTTTCTGAGCACTGCTTGTGTGGAGTTTGCAAGTTCTCCCTGTGACCGTATGGGTTTTCGCCGGGTGCTCTGGTTTCCTCCAACAGCCAAAGACTTACAGGTTGATAGGTAAATTGGCCATTATAAATTACCCCTAGTGTAGGTAGGTGGTAGGGATTATGGGATTACTTCGTCAGATACAGGAGAAATGCCGTGAACAACAGATGCCCCTCTACATTGCTTTCATTGATCTCACCAAAGCCTTTGACCTCGTCAGCAGACGTGGTCTCTTCAGACTACTAGAAAAGATTTGATGCCCACCAAAGCTACTAAGTATCATCACCTCATTCCATGACAATATGAAAGGCACAATTCAACATGGTGGCTCCTCATCAGGGCCCTTTCCTATTCTGAGTGGCGTGAAACAGGGCTGTGTTCTCGCACCCACACTTTTTGGGATTTTCTTCTCCCTGCTGCTTTCACATGCGTTCAAGTCCTCTGAAGAAGGAATTTTCCTCCACACAAGATCAGGGGGCAGGTTGTTCAACCTTGCCCGTCTAACAGTGAAGTCCAAAGTACGGAAAGTCCTCATCAGGGAACTCCTCTTTGCTGACGATGCTGCTTTAACATCTCACACTGAAGAGTGCCTGCAGAGTCTCATTGACAGGTTTGCGGCTGCCTGCAATGAATTTGGCCTAACCATCAGCCTCAAGAAAACGAACATCATGGGGCAGGACGTCAGAAATGATCCATCCATCAATATTGGCGACCACGCTCTGGAAGTGGTTCAAGAGTTCACCTACCTAGGCTCAACTATCACCAGTAACCTGTCTCTAGATGCAGAAATCAACAAGCGCATGGGAAAGGCTTCCACTGCGATGTCCAGACTGGCCAAGAGAGTGTGGGAAAATGGCGCACTGACACGGAACAAAAGTCCAAGTGTATCAAGTCTGTGTCCTCAGTACATGGCAGCGAGGCCTGGACAATGTATGTCAGCCAAGAGCGACGTCTCAATTCATTCCATCTTCGCTGCCTCCGGAGAATACTTGGCATCAGGTGGCAGGACCGTATCTCCAACACAGAAGTCCTCGAGGCGGCCAACATCCCCAGCTTATACACACTACTGAGTCAGCGGCGCTTGAGATGGCTTGGCCATGTGAGCCGCATGGAAGATGGCAGGATCCCCAAAGACACATTGTACAGCGAGCTCGCCACTGGTATCAGACCCACCGGCCGTCCATGTCTCCGCTTTAAAGACATCTGCAAACGCGACATGAAATCCTGTGACATTGATCACAAGTCGTGGGAGTCAGTTGCCAGCGTTCGCCAGAGCTGGCTGGCAGCCATAAAGGCGGGGCTAAAGTGTGGCGAGTTGAAGAGACTTAGTAGTTGGCGGGAAAAAAGACAGAGGCGAAAGGGGAGAGCCAACTGTGTAACAGCCCCGACAAACAAATTTCTCTGCAGCACCTGTGGAAGAGTCTGTCACTCTAGTATTGGCCTTTATAGCCACTCCAGGCGCTGCTTCACAAACCACTGACCACCTCCAGGCGCTTATCCATTGTCTCTCGAGATAAGGAGGCCAAAGAAGAAGAAGAAGTATAAATGGGTTCCGAAGAAGGGTCACTGACCCGAAACGTTAACTCTGCTTCTCTTTCCACAGATGCTGCCAGACCTGCTGAGTGGCTCCAGCATTTCTTGTTTTTATTTTGCAGTATTTTGCTTTTATTTTAGTATAAATGGGTGCTTGTTGGTCGGCACAGACTCAGTGGCTGAAGGGCCTGATTCAGTGCTGTATCTCTAAATAAAAAGCAGGAAACTATAGGCAAATCAGCCTATCATTGGTCGTTGGGAAAATGCTTGAGTCCATTATTAAGGAAGAAATAGCAGGACATTTAAAAATGCTTAACGCAATCAAACAGATGTCAAAGTGAAATCATGTTTGACAAATTTGCTAGAGTTCTTTGAAGATATAACAAGCAGAGATGATAAAGGAGAACCGGTAGATGTAATGTATTGGGATTTCCAGAAGGCATTCGATAAGGTGCCACATAAAAGATTATTGCACAAGATACGAGCTCACAGTATTGGGGGTAATGTATTAGCATGGATTGAGGATTGGTTAACACACAGAAGGCAGAGAGTCGGGATTAATGGGTCTTTTTCAGGTTGGAAAGACATAACTAGTGGAGTGCCACAAGGGTCAGTCCTAGGGCTACAATTATTTACTATCTATATTAATGACTTGGAGGAGGGGGCAGAGTGTAATATATCAAAATTTGCTGACAGTACAAAAATAGGTAGGAGGGCATGTTGTGATGAGGATAGAAAGGAATCTGCAAAGGGATATAGACAGGTTGAGTGAGTGGGCAAAAACTTGGCAGATAGAGTTTAGTGTAGGAAAGTGTGAGGTCAAGCACTTTGGTAGGAAGAATCAAAAGGCAGACTAATATTTAAATAGAGAGAGACTCCAAAAACGTGCACCACAGGGGGATCTGGGTGTTCTTGTGCACGAAACACAAAAAGTTAGCATGCAGGTGCAGCAAGTAATTAAGAAGGCAAATGGAATTTTGGCCTTTATTGCTAGGGGGTTAGAGTTTAAAAATAGTGAAATCTTGTTACAGCTGTACAGGGTGTTGGTGAGGCTGCACCTGGAGTACTGTGTACAGTTTTGGTCACTGTATTTATTTATTTAGAGATACAGCACTGAAACAGACCCTTCAGCCCACCGAGTCTCTGCCGACCAGCAACCACCCATTTATACTAATCCTACATTAATCCCATATTCTCTACTATATCCCCACCATTCTCCTACCACCTACCTACACTAGGGGCAATTTACAATGGCCAATTTACCTATCAACCTGCAAGTCTTTGCCTGTGGGAGGAAACCGGAGCACCCAGCGGAAACCCACGCGGTCACAGGGAGAACCTGCAAACTCCACACAGGCAGTACCCAGAACTAAACCCGGGTCGCTGGAGCTGTGAGGCTGCGGTGCTAACCACTGTGCCGCCCCATTTAAGAAAGGATATACTGGTATTGGTGGTAGTTCAAAAGAAATTCATTAGGCTGATTCCTGGGATGAAGGGGTTGATTTATCAAGAACAGCTAAACAGGTTAGGCCTTTATTCATTAGAGTTTAGAAGAATGAGGGGTGATCTTATTGAAACAAACAAGATTCTGAGGGGGCTTGACAGGATAGATGTTGAGGGGGCAGGGTGGGGGAGGTTGATGGGCCAATGCTGTTATGAGTTACTAATGAACATAATTAGGCGCTCAAAAGTCCCATCACACTGATGTGACCATAATGGACTCAAATACATGTTTTCCACTCTGGCTTTCTGATCAAACTGATCAATATGATTTTCCCAGCAGGTGACCGACTGCATGGAACAGGAAGCGTCTCAGTTGTACCACCATCCACCTCATAGGTTGAGGAGGGCGCCTCAGAGGGCACACCGTCACATCCTCGCGACGCACCAAGCACCAGCGCAGATACAGACACCTCGGTTGGGATTTGCGTGTCTGTGGATTCGATTTCACATCCAGGTGTCAGCACAGCACAGGTGCCAGGGCAGCCACCGGAGGCAGAATCGGCCGATGCCTCACACAGTCAGAGGAGTGTGGCAGGCCAGGTCAGTGCACAGCAGCAAGCTGATGAGAACATCCATTTGGCGGGAGATGTTGCAGGTGCAGCAAGCGCTCCTTGAAAATCTGGCGGAGCTGCCTGTGACAATGCGCGGAATTAATCAAACTCTGGCTACATCCATCCAGAGTATGAGTTCTGCTCACTCTCAGGCAGTTGAACATCTGGCTTCCCCCATTGACAGATTGGCGGCTGCAGTGGAAGGGCCAGTTCTGGATGCACTTCGTGACGTCCAATCGATTGTGGACTCCCAGGACCAGAGCACCAGAGAGCAGAATCTGATGCGCTGGCGCCAGGTCGAGGCCGCTCATCCCTCTGATGTCACCACTGAGGATCGTCAGAGCCTCACGAGGGCACAGGGGCAGCAGATCGCATATGGGAGCTCCTCTCAGGGCGCCTCTGATGCATCCTCCAGCTCCTTGCTCCCTCTGCCAGGGACATGTGATCAGCGAAATCCCAGGGTGTTACAGGGTACTCATGAGATTTCTCAGGCGAACCCTGAGATGCCGGGGCCCTCACGGCCGCGATCAAGCAGAGGATGTCCGCCAAAGTCATCACAAGCAGGGCAGCAAACAGTTCAGCCACCTGCCACTGGTGTGTCTGGTGGCGAGGGATCATGCACCCGAAAGAGCACTCGGAAAAGATTTAAGAAATCACTTTAACATCACTAATGGTTCACAGGGTGAATGGAAAGGTTTTTTATTTGAATGTGTTATAAAATATTGTAATAAAATCGGGTTCTCTGAGATTTTGTCATGGCTTTCCTGAAGTCAATTCCAACATCATTGCTCAACAAAAATAGTTCAACATGTGAGGTCTCACACCTGGGTGGCGTTCCTCATGATGTGAAGGATTGCATCGTTGCATTCTCTCTCCCCGTGAAGGTGAGTGAATTTGCCCTTTCAGAGCCTCACTATTAGTCTTGTCATACGGTAATCCCAATTGTGCGAAAATTTACAGACTCTCAATGGAAACGTCTGCCTCTTAAAGACACCCTTGTCTGTCGAGCACTTAGATCCAAATTAAATTCAGCTTCCTCTCCATGACCATCAAGTCAGTGGTGTCCAGCTTCATCATCAGAAACATCATCGTCATCTGATGACACATCGCGATGACACTCATCCTTCTCCAGTGCCTCTCCATTTTCAGTCGCCAGGTTATGCAAGGCACAGCAGACGACAATTATTCTTGCAACCCTTGAAGGTGTGTACTGCAGTCCTGCACCTGAGCGATCAAGACACCTGAACCTCATCTTAAGCAGGCCTATAGTTTGTTTGATGGTCACTGTGGTGGCCGCAAGGCTCTCATTGTATCGTTCCTCCGCATGACCCCTTGGATTCCTCACTGGTGTCATGAGCCATGTCTTCAGAGGATAACCCCCTGTCGCCAAGTATCCAACCCTCCATTCTGTCTGGAGGCCTGAAAAGTGCAGGTATGTGGGAGTTTCGGAGAATGAAGGCATCATGACAAATCCCAGGGTAACGTGCACACACCTGCATGATTCTCTGACGATGATCACAGCCGAGCTGAACGTTCATTGAATGGTATCTCTTGCGCTTAATCAATGCCCCCAACTGACCTGCTGGGGCTCTGAAGGCCACATGAGTACAGTCAATCATTCCCTGTTCCATTGGAAACCCAGATATAGTGCTGAAGCCTCTGGCTCTCTCAGCCTCACAAGTGTTGTCCGCCTTGAACGTAATGAATTGGTTACCACGTTGGAACAATGCATCAGTCACAACCTTGATGCAGTGGTGCGCTGCTGCTTGTGAGACTCCGCACAAGTCTGCTGCTGAGGCTTGGAATGAGCCAGACGCATAGAAGTTAAGAGATATTGTAACCTTTAGAGCGACTGGCATTGGATGGCCTCCGATACAGTTTGAGGAAACATCCACTGCCAACATCTCACAAAGAGATGTGACAGTCTCCCATGACAGCCGCAGTCTTCTTCTGCACTGGCGATCTGACAGCTGCAGGTAGCTCAGACGCAGCCGGTATGCCCCTCCTGGTGGGTAGGCACGTATCCTGACATGTGTTCGCTAACGCGCGACTCTGCCACCTGCTCTCCCTCCCACATCACGATGGTGCACTGGGTCAGCTTGTTGCATGTTCCCCTGCACATTTGTCCTTCTGTCCCTCATAGGGGAAAGGTCCTCCTCATCTGATGATCCACCTCCACGTTGAACAATTCCCATTGCTGTACTGCTCACCAGATGCTCTGAGCACAGGTATTAGCTTCCAATAGTTAGGACCGGCTCATGAGATCCGCTTCCTTTCACCACATAAATCAAAGTTGATGGGTCCCCATCAGCAGTGAAGAACACTCAAATGAATCCTTTAGCACTAGTTGCAAGTCACACACCTTGTCAGGATATACAAATAGCATTAGAATTATTTCAGAGTAAAACTGAAAATTGTACTTCCAACTCCCTCCTGAATCAATGTCTGCTGCCCTTATGTAGCTGACGGCTGGCCGACACGCCCCACGAGCCGATTTACGAACGTTAAATCAGACCTCATACGTAAAATTGCAGTCAATTGCTTTGTAAACGACTTCAATTACTTGTATACGGGCGGAGAGCGAAGACTTGCTCACGCCTGACTTCCGACGTTGGTAAAATGACGTCCGCACGTAATGACGCCGGGGACACAGCCTGACGTCATCGCGCTTCATTTTACGATCCGGACGCCTCCGAAGAGACACGTTTAATGCCGGTAAAATTCCGGCTGTCAGTATTCAATCACAGACAACCACAAGAAAACCTGTATTAATCTTGCTCTTTTTTTCTTTGATTGGGAACAATTTAGCTTCCCACTTCCAAATTGTCTCGCTTGACTGTGGGTAAAATCCCAGACGAGCCCCCAAATTTCTGTTACGACCAGGTGAGAAAGATGTCTAGGGGTCTCTTTCAGCCTTCACCTGGTCTTACTGTAACAGGATTTAATTTTAAACACACTGTGTTTTGAGCTCCCCCTTGGTGAATCCTTGTTCACCACTTTCCAATTATAAGGCAAAGAAATGAGCATAAATAGGCTTTCTTACGTTTAAAGAGGAAAAGTGAAATTTATTAAATCTTAAACTTAAACTCTAATTCGTTTAACACCTACGGGTACAGGCCGCGCCCCACGCTAACATTCATATGTGATACGCAAATGCAAATAGAGACAGAAAAGAGCAGGAGAAAAATAAAATGGAGAGGTTTGAGGCAGTATCAGAAGAGTTTATTGTTACTGTGCTTCGAGCTCACTGTAGTCCTTTTATAGGTAATTCTTGCTTTTCATTGGGGCCCAGTATTCTTCTTAAACCTTGTTCACTGTAGGAGACTTTTCTCTCTTAGGGTTCATGTGTCTTCAATAGGTCTTCAGTTCCATAACAAAGAGATGGGGGCAGACAGGAGAGAAAGCTTTTCAGTCCAGGAGCAAATAACTTTCTGAGTTCCAAAACTCTGTGGCAAGTTCAAATTTTAAAAACTCCAAAGTCAGTCAGTCAGTCATGTGACTAAACTTGTCTGACCACGTCTGTTTGTGTATTTGGCCATCTTAGCAGTTAACCTGGAAAGCTAGCCTCTCCACCTTCAATGTCTAGTGATCAAAAGTCCATTGTGGATTAAATTGGAGCAGGGAGTGGCCCCTTTGTCCGTTTCAAGTACTGTCTGTTACTATGCAAACGTCTTTCCAGTCAGGGGCTTGGCAATCCCTTGTAAGAGGCCTTCTTTTCTTCCCATCAGCAATTTTAAGTTTTAATGTTGGTGTGGCGAAATAATGTGTGCCTCACTCATGGCAGGTGGGGGCCTGCGTGACAGTCATGGACTGACTCAATGCGGGTACCTTTGGACTCTTCTGCTGTAATGGGTGCCTTGGTGACCCCATGGATAATCACAATGTTGAGGTCCTTACACAGTGGTAGTCCTGCACTGCTGGTCTGCTCATGTCTACCAGGTAAAATATTTCTGGTTTCCATGCCAACTTTCCATAGCTGCATTGCATTGTTCGTGTGCCACTGCAAGGGATGTCTACAGATATTTGTTGGTTGCATCATTGATTTCTAATGACTCCGGTACATATCCTTCAGGATTCGGATTGGTAGGATATTTGCACTAGCTCCGGTGCCAATCTTAATCCCGAGTGTGTCTTTGCCAACTTTCTTTGGGCACATGATATTAATAATAACAAAAGCTTCCAGTTGTTTGACTTCATTAGCATGATGTGCCCGGCTCACAATGTGAAATTCCTGGTCGTCTTCTGGCTGACAATCACTCGTCTCTGAGTCTTGTCTCAGGTCTGTTTCGCTGTGAACTTTGTGTATCGGCTTGTGTTTACGCATGTCTCTGGCGCTCTCCTTGTTGCTGTTGCCCTGTTGATGCACCTGTTTTCTGTTTGTTTGTGTTCTACTGTGGCTTCTGGCTGCATCTTAGGAGCCAGATTTCTTGCATAGGTGGCCCAGTGTCCTTTTGCACTGCACACCTTGCACAAGTTTCAAAATGCAGGACAACTTCGCAGTGAGTGGGACAAAACACAGTTACCACACAGCTTGCTTACCTTTCTCGATCTGGTTATTGTGCCAATACTTTTGGTTGCACCTAGTGCTTGCAGATGCTGTTATCCAGCTACAATGGCTTCATATTTCCTGCCATCTTCTAGCAGCACATCAATGCTGTGACCTTTCTTTTTCCCCCAAGAGATCTTTCTGAAACGCTTCAAATGGTGTTGAGGCAATCACCAGCTCCTTTAGTTGCTCCGACAGCACAGTTTCTTAATAATCACATTTGTTGCCCTTACTACGGCATCTACTGATGAACTAATATATTGATTACTGTGGCTGTTGCCTGTAAGACATCAGTTCCAGGCAGTAATTTCTAAAATTCACTCTTAACCAGAGCCGATCTATCACTTTCCATATCTTTGCGGGAGCTTTCTGGTCCTCTTCAGATAAGCTAGAGGTATTGATTCTGTATAATCCCTCATTTCCAACTGCTATCAGTATTTTTAGGGCTTGCTTCTCTAGTTCTACAATCACTTGGTCTGTGAAGCATAACTGCATCCTTTGTTTGAAAAGTTTGAACTTGGATAGGATATCAATGGCTTTCCAGTTCATGCTGGGAAAATTGGTATCCATCTTTCTGTTGTTCTTTTGCTTAAAACTAGCTTTAAGACTTGTTTTATGACTCCGCACTGTTTCCCCTTGAAAAAATTCTCTTATTTTGAATGGCTAGAATGAAGAGGAGCAGGTGTTTTGCAGTACTCTCTGTTTATTTTGTTTGCAGCACTTAAGCTTGTTTGTTTACACAGCTGTTCAATAGGCAGTTCAATGGCTTTTTGATAGTTTGTTTATGTTCTTCATGCTTAAGTGGTTTAATTTTTTTTAACTTTGACTGCGCGAATGGAGACTCTGCAGTCTTCAGGGTTTTCTTTCGCTTTTGCTATTGGACGCGTTCTGTAATGGTGCCGACCTCGATCAGCCTGGGAGAGGAATCAAATTTTCCCTGTGTTTTTTTTCTCTCCCATTGGGAGCCTTTGAGAACAAAAAAAAATCTTTTAAACATTTCAAAGCTTGTTTTTTTAACGGGGATTTCTTAACCATGGGTACAATGACTCACTCAATTGCAGGAATTTGTTTGCAGCCTGTCGTTCTAAGCTCGGTCTTCTACAGGTAGAGGTAAGTCATTTTTTCTTTCCACTGTTTTGGTCAGTATTTCTTTTGAACTTGCTCTCTTTTAGCTGTAGGAAAGGTCATTTTCAAAGCTGTTTTACCTGTGGTTCTTAAACTTAGACTTTGTCTTTTCACCACAGCTGCCACCATGTAATGGGTTCTTTATGCTGTCTGATGCAACATAAATGAAATGTGTGGAGTCCAGTTATACGGAGATGTGTGGAGTCCAGTTACGCTGAAGATCTCAAACAGGTGTATTAACAGCTAAACAAGTGTATACAGTACAGAGCAAACTATTTACAGAACCTTCCTCTAGGTGTTACAGTTGCAAAGTGACCTTGGTTTGTAGGCATATGACTACATCCTGGTACTTAGCTCATTAACATATTGAGATATTAAAGGGACATCACTCTTAAAGCAATCATACAACATTTGTCAGTTTCAGCACAGGTGGCTAAATCTGAGAGTTCTCAAGTTTCTGTCCCTTCCTCCAGTTCATTGAAAGTAACACTTCCTCAATCTCCTCTTCTATCATTTGTCATATATTTAACAGCTGACAAGGTTCACGGTCATAGTATCTTTTCAAGATATTCACGTGACACACCCTTTGATTTTTCCACCTGTCTGGGGTACTAACCAGATAGTTTACGTCAATAAGATTCCTCTTAATGAAGTAATGTTCAGTGAATGTAACTTTCTATGACAAAGGCAACAAAACTAACACCTTGTCTCCAGGCTGCAAACTGCATGCCTGAGCTGTTCTATCTGCTTGTGTTTTCGTCACTTGCTGAGAAATCTTGAGCTGTTTTCCAGCCATCTCACAAGCTTTTGTGACTCTCTCTCAAAATTCTGACACATAATCTAAGAGGGTATTTTCCTCTTCTTGTATTTAAAGGGACCCCGAACCTCATGCCATACACCAATTTAAATGGGCTGGAACTGATGGACTCATTTAGTGTGTCCCTGATGGCAAATAATAAAAATTATATCCCCTTATCCCAATCATAAGGATATTCAAAACAATAAGCCTTTATCATACGTTTCAAGGTTTGTTGATACCTTTCCAAAGCACCTTGTGACTACAGGTGATAAGCGGACAATGTGAGCTGTCTTAATCCCAAATTACTCAAGGCATCTTGAAGTACCCCGACATGAAATTTGACCGCTGGTCTGACTGAATTTCTTTTGGCAATTCATATTTCGTGAAAAACTGAATTAACCCCTCAATCTCAACTTTCACTGTGATCTTTCTCAAAGGCATTGCCTCTGGAAACCTAGTGGACAAATCCATGATGGTTAGGAGAAACATGTGAACTGACTTAATTGTGGGTGTCAGACACAATCGACAAGAACCCTACTAAATGGTTCTCCAAAAGCAGGTATTGGTATCAATGGGGCTGGCTTAATCAAAGGCTGTGGCTTCCCAACTAGCTGACATGTATGACAAGTTCTGCAAAATTCAACCACATCCCATGCAAGCCTGAGCAATAAAAGTGCTGTCTTATCCTGGCCTGAGTCTTTTGAATACCCACATGACCTGCCACTGGGATCCCATGGGCGAGTCTCAAATTTCACTATGTTACGCTGGGGGAACAACAACCTGATGAACTATAGCTCAATCCTCATCATTGGGCCTCTGGGGAGGTCTCTACTTTCTCATTAGAATGTCATTCTTAAATAATAGCACTCAGGGACCTTTTTAGCTTCTGCCTTAGAACATGCCATTTGAAACAAATTTCTTAAGTCAAGGTCTGCTTGTTGAGCCTCAGTCAAAGATGATCTGCTAAACAATTCACCATTGTCAGCCTTGGAGCCTTTTCCACCAACATCTCCATTTAAATCCTTGAAAAAAGTCTAAGCCAACCAAACACTCGAATTGTCCTCCACAACAACGAAATGCTTCTCATTGTGTTTAATGAGGCTAGGATCTTGTCACTACATAATCTGGGAATATTCCAGGAAAATCCTCCTGCAAAATTTCCATTTCAGCAACCTCAACTGGCTTTTCCGAAACTACTGGAGATGCCACTACCTTACGCCCAGCTAAGTCATTCCCTAGCAACAAGTCGACCCCTTTAAAATGCAAATCGAGGACAATTCCCATTGTTACCAGACCAGTGACTAAATCACATTGTAATTTACCCTTATGCAATGGAACGGATAAATAACCTCCCCTCAATGCCCTGTGCCATGACTTTCACATTCATAGCACTATTTGGGGGTAAGATCTACATCCTTTACTAAAATTAATGACTGATCTTCCCCATATCTCAAGGCAGCACGATCAGGTTGCCTACCTCATCTGACAAATATGGGGACACAGTACCCCTGAACACAAAACTTCTGTACCCTTCAGAGACCTGACTTAATTTGTCAATTAAGGGAAAACACTTCGGTTTCCTGTCCAACATTGCCAAAGCCATTGGCTTGTCATCAGTACAACCTATTGGGGCATCCTTTTAAGGACAGGCTTTTAGTAAACCTGCTAGTGCTAGTGGCTTTCTATTTAACTTCCAGCACTATGATTTTACATGCCCTCTTTTATTACAAAAATAATACACTGGTCCTTTTGATTCAAGTCCAGTCTCCTGGCTATCTTTTTTTCCACTGTTAAGGCAATGTTTTTAGTTGAATGATGATTTTCTTTGGTCCACTGGCTGGAGATCTAAATTTGTATTTTTAAAGACATTTTTAAAAAGACAAGCTGCCATTTTTAAAAAGACAAAAAGACAAGCTGCCAGCTAAAGATGATCAGCCATTTTGCAACACTGTATCTTACATTGCAAAGAACTGTAAGGAGAGAGATGACATGTGCACTAATTCCCCTCCAGAACGAAGACCCAGGAAGTTTAGAGGAACTACCTGCTCTCTCAGAAAGAAGAAGAAATACTGATAAATGCTGAATTTGAATCACTGAGTGACTGTCATGTGACAAGCCCCTCCCCATCTGTGTTTTTAAGCTGGTGTTTTCTCTGCAGCAGAGGAGAAGCAACTGGACTCTCACACGAGCAGACCCTAAGTGGGGGTCTCTCTCTTTCTCTCTCTCTCCATTCCAGCTTGAAAGCTTTCAAATCCTGTTGTTGACTGACCACCTTTGCATACTCTGACTACAATCAGAAACCCCATTGGAGGAAATCATCTGCATTGCTACGTCCAAAGAGACCAACTGAACCAGTCATCTACCTCTTCAAACTAAGAACCTCAGGACCACTGAATGCAGTTAGAAGCCAGCCAAATCACCAAACCCCACAGACTGTATACCCTTTTGTTTTATGCATTCTAGTCATAGTCATAGAGTTTTACTGCACAGAAACAGACCCGTCAGCTCATCGTGTCTGTGCCAGCCATCAAGCACCTAACTATTATAATCCCATTTTCCAGCACTTGGCCCGTAGCCTTGTATGCTATGGCGTTTCAAGTGCTCATCTAAATACTTCTTAAATGTTATGAGAGTTCCTGCCTCTACCACCTCTTCAGGCAGTGCTTTCGAGATTGCAAGCAGCCTCTGAGTGAAAAACATTTTTGTCAAATCCCCTCTAAACCTCCTGCCCCCTGGTTATTGACCTCTCCACTAAGGGAAAAGGTTTCTTCCTATCTAACCTATCAATGCCCCTCATAATTTTGTATGCCGCAATCATGTCCTCCCTCAGCCTTCTCTGCTCGAAGGAAAACAACCCTAGCCTTTTCAGTCTCTCTTCATAGCTGAAATGCTCCAGCCCAGGCAACATCCTGGTGAATCTCCTCTGCACCCTCTCCAGGGCAATCATATCCTTCCTATAGTGTGGCGACCAGAACTGTACACAATACTCTAGCTGTTGCCTAACTAGCGTTTTATACAGCTCCATCATAACTTCCCTGCTGTTATATTCTATGCCTCAGCTAATAAAGGCAGTATCCCATAAGCCTTCCTAACCACCTTATCTACCTGTGTTGCTGCCTTCAGTGATCTATGGATAAGTACACCAAGGTTCCTCTGATCCTTTGTACTTCCTAGGGTCCTACCATCCATCGTATAATCCCTTGCCTTGTTACTCCTCCCAAAATGCATCACCTCACACTTCTCAGGATTAAATTCCATTTGCCACTGCTCCGCCCATCTTACCAGCCCATCTATATTGTCCTGTAATCTAAGGCTTTCCTCCTCACTATTTACGACACCACCAATTTTAGTGTCATCTGCAAACTTACTGATCATACCTCCTATATTCATGTCTAAATCATTAATGTACTCTACAAACAGTAAGGGTCCCAGCACCGATCCCTGTGGTACACCACTGGTCACAGGCTTCCACTCGCAAAAACAACCCTCGACCATCACCCTCTGCCTCCTGCCACTAAGCCAATTTTGGATCCAATTTGCCAAATTGCCCTGGATCCCACGGGCTCTTACCTTCTTAACCAATCTCCCATGTGGGACCTTATCAAAAGCCTTACTGAAGTTCATGTAGACTACATCAACTGCTTTACCCTCATCTACACATCTAGTCACCGCCTCGAAAAATTCAATCAAGTTAGTTAGACACTATTTCCCCCTGACAAAGCCATGCTGACTATCTCTGATTAATCCATGCCTCTCCAAGTGCAGATTAATCCTGTCCCTCAGAATTTTTTCCAATAGTTTCCCTACCACTGATATTAGACTCACTGGCCTGTAATTGTCTCGTTTATCCCTGCTACCCTTCTTGAATAATGGTACCACATTTGCTGACCTCCAATCCTCTGGTATCTCTCCTGTGGCCAGAGAGGATTTGAAAATTTGTGTCAGAGGACCTGCAATCTCCTCCCTTGCCTCACATAACAGCCTGGGATACATCTCATCTGGGCCTGGGGATTTATCTCCCTTTCAATGCTAATTTTTTCAAGTATATCACAATCCTCCTCCCTGATCTCTACACCTACATCGTCCTTCTCCATAGTGAACACTGATGAAAAGTAATCATTTAAAACCTAACCCATGTCCTCTGGCTCCACACACAGATTGCCACTTTGGTCCCGAATGGGCCCTACTCTTTCCCTCATTATTCTCTTGCTCTTAATATACGAATAAAATGCCTTAGGATTTTCCTTTATCTTGCCTGCCACTGTTTTTTCATGTTCTCTCTTCGCTCTCCTAGTTACTTTTTTAAGTATCCCCCTACACTTTCTATACTCCTCTAGTGCCTTCGCTGTGTTCAGCGCTCTGAATCTGCCATAAGCCCCTGTCACACCTGTAGATTCTATACCCTGGAATATTGAGCTGCCAGTCCTGACCCTCCCTCAACCATGTCTTTGTGATAGCAATAATATCATAATCCCATGTGCTAATCATTGCCCTCAATTCATCTGCCTTACTAGTAAGACTCCTTGCATTAAAATAGATGCAATCCAGCCTTACCAGGTCTATATTTGCTCTGCCTTCCAGACCGACTCAGTTTCTCCTTTATATTTGACTATGCATAATCCCTTACTGTATCTCCACTCTGTATCCCATCCCCCTGCCAAATTAGTTTAGTTCTTGTTGTAGGACTTCATCCCTCTTTCTACCTATGTTGTTGGTACCAATGTATACCATGACCTCTGACTGTTCACCCTCCCCCTTCAGAATGTCCTGCAGCCACTCCGTGACATCCTTGACCTTAGCACTAGGAAGGCAACATACCATCCTGGAGTCATGTTTGCAGCCACAGAAACGCTTATCTGCACCCCTTACAATAGAATCACCTATCACTATAGCTCTTCCACTCCTTTTCCTCCCCTCCTGTGCAGCTAAACCACTCTGCGGTATGACCACATCCCTGTACATGCTATCAACGATGATCTCAGCATCGTGGATGCTCCACAGTGTCTCCAGCCGCCGCTCCAGATCCAAAACGCAGATTTCAAGTAGCTGCAGCTGGAGACACGTCTTGCACACGTGATCGCCCTGGACACTGGAAGTGTCCCTGACTTCCCACATTGCACAGGAGGAGCACTTCACGTTGCCGAGCAGCCCTGCCATGACTTACCCTTAATTTATCCCCTTAAATTACCCAAAAATTAAATTATTTACACTGGGGACCTTGATTCTCTAAAATAAAACTACCTACTATATTAAAAAAAAACTGTAGACCTTTCCCTTTACTTTTAGTTACTTACCCAGATATTTAGAGTTATTTCCTAACAGCAGTTACTCACCAACCAATCACCTTGCAGCTTTCCTGTGACATCACTGCTCACTTTGTTTTCAAACTCCGGCGCACCTGGACTACTCTCCGCTCCGCTCCCGGAATGTAAGTGACTAGGCCCCGATCCTCGGGCTCAACTTATCAGCTCTGCTCTCAGCGTTCTCCCCACAGGTCCGCTCCACTCTTACAGATAATAGTTAAGTGAAGTGCCCACCTGTTTGAGACAGCAGCTTTTTAGTTATTGTTCCTGCTCATCAGAAAGCATGTCAGAATGTCAATTCAGCATATTTCTGAAGGGCGGGGGAGGACCCCCACTCATTTTCTTGGCTACCTAAAGGACTCACGCTCATTTTCTTGGCTACCTAAATATTACCTGAAAAATTAGGTGATAAAATATCCAAAGTCTGGTATATAAAACCTAGCTTCTGTCAGCATAGTTAATAATGCCATTGGAATGCCAGGTCTGATTCTGCCCAATTATTTTTCTCATCAACTTCATTGGAAAGGAAAATCGGGCATAGTGTAAGATAGATAGCCAATTTACTATGACCCAATTTGCGGTGAGTTTGACTGCCAATAAGTTTGTCTAAAGTTCTTCTCGCTGATATTTTAGGGAAAGCATTTACACATTTATTTATTGATACAGTACTGCAACAGGCCATTCGGCCCACCAAGTCTGTGCCAACCAACAACCACCAATTTATACTAACCCTACAGTAATCCCATATTCCCCACTACATACCTACACTAGGGGCAATTTATAATGGCCAATTTACCTATCACCTGCAAGTCTTTTGGCTGTGGGAGGAAACCAGAGCACCTGGCGAAAACCCACACGGTCACAGGTAGAACTTGCAAACTCCGCACAGGCAGTACCCAGAATCGAACCCGGGTCCCTGGAGCTGTGAGGCTGCAGTGCTAACCACTGCACCACTGTGCATTTACTTTGAACACGTTACTCCCACTGACCTCTTTGTACATGCACAATGAGCTCAGCTTGGATTGCACCTGCCTATTGGGAACTAATAATCAAAAAGGCATAGGAAATTAATATTTAAAGAGCAGATTAATTGTTGGCAGAGAAAGAAAGATGATCATGGCAAGGAGCAGGTTTGGTCTATTTCACTTTTTCACTCAGAGGGTGGTGATGGTCTGGAACTCACCACCTGAAAGGGTAGTTGAGGCAGAGATCCTCAACTAATTCTAAAGGAGTCTGGACATGCACCTCAAGTGCCATAAGCTGCAGGGCGACAGACCAAATGCTGGAAGGTGGCATTAGATTGGTGGATCATTTTTCGGCCAGCACAGACACGATGGGCCAAATGGCCTCTTTCTGTACCTTAAACTTTCTATGATTCTATTCTCAGATACATATTGAAAAGTACTTTTTATTTAAGAAGTTCAGTCCGTTGGATTGCTAACCTTACAGGTTTTGACATTTTTTTTTGGTTTTTCAGTAGATTTGTTGGGAATTTAGAATAGAGGGAATGGAAGTTAAGGCAGTTGTATGTTCCTCCTGCAGAATGTGGGAGGTAAGGGTCGCCAAGAGTGTCCCTGCTGACTGCATCTGCGGGAAGTGCACCCAACTCCAGCTCCTCGAGAACCGCGTTAGGGAACTGGAGCTGGAGCTGGATGAACTTCGGATCATTCGGGAGGCGGAGGGGGTTATTGAGAGGAGTTTGGGGAGGTAGTCACACCTCAGGTAAAAGAAGTAGGTAGATGGGTTGCCGTCAGGGGAAGGAGAGGGAACCAGCAGGCAGTGCAGGGATCCCCTGTGGCCGTTTCCCTCAACAACAGGTATACCGTTTTGGATACTGTTGCGGGGGACGACTTACCAGGGGTAAGCAATGGGGTACAGGTATCTGGCACAGAGTCTGTCCCTGTTGCTCAGAAGGGAAGGGGGAAGAGGAGCAGAATATTAGTCATTGGGGACTCCATAGTTAGGGGAACAGATAGGAGGTTCTGTGGGAACGAGAGAGACTCACGGTTGGTATGTTGCCTCCCAGGTGCCAGGGTTCGTGATGTCTCGGATCGTGTTTTTGGGATCCTTAAGGGGGAGGGGGAGCAGCCCCAAGTCGTGGTCCACATAGGCACCAACGACATAGGTAGGAAAAGAGATGGGGATTTAAGACAGAAATTCAGGGAGCTAGGGTGGAAGCTGAGAGCGAGAACAAACAGAGTTGTTATCTCTGGGTTGTTGCCCGTGCCACGTGATAGCGAAGCGAGGAATAGGGAGAGAGAGGAGTTGAACACGTGGCTGCAGGGATGGTGCAGGAGGGAGGGTTTTGGTTTCCTGGATAATTGGGGCTCTTTCTGGGGTAGGTGGGACCTCTACAAACAGGATGGTCTTCACCTGAACCAGAGGGGTACCAATATCCTGGGGGGGGAGATTTGCTAGTGCTCTTCGGGGGGGTTTAAACTAATTCAGCAGGGGAATGGGAACCTAAAATGTAGTGCCAGTGTACAGGATGTTGAGAGTAGTGAGGTCAGGGATAAGGTTACAAGGACGCAAGAGGGCAATGGCAAGCAAGAACCTGGTTTAAAGTGTGTCTCCTTCAACGCCAGGAGCATCCGGAATAAGGTGGGTGAGCTTGCAGCATGGGTTGGTACCTGGGATCTCGATGTAGTGGCCATTTCGGAGACATGGGTAGAGCAGGGGCAGGAATGGATGTTGCAGGTTCCGGGATTTAGTTGTTTCAGTAAGAACAGAGAAGATGGTAAAAGAGGGGGGGGTGTGGCATTGTTAATCAAGGAGAGTATTACAGCGACAGAAAGGACGTTTGAGGACACGTCTACGGAGGTAGTATGGGCCGAGGTTAGAAACAGGAGAGGTGAGGTCACCCTGTTGGGAGTCTTTTATAGACCTCCAAATAGTTCCAGAGATGTAGAGGAAAGGATAGCGAAGATGATTCTCGACAGGGGCGAGAGTAACAGGGTGGTTGTTACGGGGGACTTTAACTTTCCAAATATCGACTGGAAATACTATAGTTCGAGTACCTTAGATGGGTCAGTTTTTGTCCAGTGTGTGCAGGAGGGTTTTCTGACACAGTATGTAGACAGGCCAACCAGGGGCTAGCTGAAAGAAGACAGAGGGTGGTGGTTGATGGCAAATGTTCATCCTGGAGTTTAGTTACTAGTGGTATACCGCAAGGATCTGTTTTGGGGCCACTGCTGTTTGTCATTTTTATAAATGACCTGGAAGAGGGTGTAGAAGGGTGGGTTAGTAAATTTGCGGATGACACTAAGGTCGGTGGAGTTGTGGATAGTGCCGAAGGATGTTGTAGGGTACAGAGGGACATAGATAGGCTGCAGAGCTGGGCTGAGAGATGGCATATGGAGTTTAATGCGGGTAAGTGCGAGGTGATTCACTTTGGAAGGAGTAACAGGAATGCAGAGTACTGGGCTAATGGGAAGATTCTTGGTAGTGTAGATGAACAGAGAGATCTTGGTGTCCAGGTGCATAAATCCCTGAAGGTTGCTACCCAGGTTAATAGGGCTGTTAAGAAGGCATATGGTGTGTTAGCTTTTATTAGTAGGGGGATCGAGTTTCGGAGCCACGAGGTCATGCTGCAGCTGTACAAAACTCTGGTGAGACCGCACCTGGAGTATTGCGTGCAGTTCTGGTCACCGCATTATAGGAAGGATGTGGAAGCTATGGAAAGGGTGCAGAGGAGATTTACTAGGATGTTGCCTGGTATGGAGGGAAGGTCTTACGAGGAAAGGCTGAGGGACTTGAGGTTGTTTTCGTTGGAGAGAAGGAGGAGGAGAGGTGACTTAATAGAGACATATAAGATAATCAGAGGGTTAGATAGGGTGGATAGTGAGAGTCTTTTTCCTCGGATGGTGATGGCAAACACGAGGGGACATAGCTTTAAGTTGAGGGGTGATAGATATAGGACAGATGTCAGAGGTAGTTTCTTTACACAGAGAGTAGTAGGGGCGTGGAACGCCCTGCCTGCAACAGTAGTAGACTCGCCAACTTTAAGGGCATTTAAGTGGTCATTGGATAGACATATGGATGAAAATGGAATAGTGTAGGTCAGATGGTTTCACAGGTCGGCACAACATCGAGGGCCGAAGGGCCTGTACTGCGCTGTAATGTTCTAATTCTACTCTTAAGAACAAGAATGGCACATCAGGGTTTTCCCAATGAGGTCTCTGGACACCCTACTCTCAGGAGAAATATAAAGGCTGTTTGTAGAAAGCTGGCCATCAAAGAAAATGCAGTCTCTGTTATCCAGTGGACCAAGAGTCAGATCTTAAAGGTCAAGAGTTGTAGGAGGTTTGCCAGAGTCAAGCTAACCATCTTTGCACTTGTAAACAGCTGAGCAAAGTATGCAGGTCAATAATAGTTTCCTCTCATTCTGTTTGAGGCTACATACAAAGCCCTTAAATAACAACTCTCTACATTCTTTATTTACATGTTAATTCTGCAGCAGGACTACTTTATTACTGTCCATTCAAACTGCAACTGTTGTAGCATGACAATTTGAAAAAGTAACCCCACAAAGCAAGGCTACAACACAACCTAGCTGCATTGCACATGATCATCTACTCACACACGAGGTATGATGACAGGTGACCACTTATTTCTTGATTGTTGATATACCCTTCAAATTTTCAACATCTCAGCACCACTCTCCTTTTAGAATAACATAATGCATAACAGGAAAGAGCAAATCTAAATTGGAGCTGGTCTCCCTAAGTTTACGAAAAGGTCATGCTCACCATGATAGTACCTGAGAACATATAGGGAGTGGGCTATGGTAAAACAGAGGGCTCCCTGAAGCTCAGGGCTTCTTGCTATTCTTACTATCCTTACACACTCACTCAAGTACTTACTCTTGCATATATGCATATAAAACACCATGAAACACACAGTTATGTATGTTCTGTTTCAGGGATACATTTCAGACATTATTCTATCATTTTCATCTTTTTTATGGATCCCAAAGAACAAGATATAGGCCCCAATCCTGCTCATAAAGGTAGTACTTTGCACTCACAACTGTGCAGTTACAACTACTCCAGGTGATTCAAGCAGACAGTTTGGGATTGATGCACTGGGACAAGCACAGAACATAAGCAAGCAGGGGAAAAACAAGAACGGACTAGCTGAAGTGTCAGGCCACATTGTTTCCCAGATGCATAACATGGATCTGAATCTTACAGACACAATTTGAACAACATTTTCAGCAGTCATTCAAAGATGTCAAGCACCTTGCTAGATTTGAGGGTAAGTGTGGAGGAGTCTATTATCATCAGCAGTGTAAGCTGTGAATGACTGGAACTACAGGGCGTCATGGAGCATGTTTCAACTCAAGGATCATATGCAGTAGAACTCTCAGTGATAAAGGTCCTAAACCCAATCATAGTATTTCCGATGTAACCTTAAACAGTTAGTATAAAACCTTTGGGATTCCAATTTCAAAGAGGCTATCTTGTCCAATTTCAACATGCTGGAGGATTAGATAACAGCAATGTTTTGCAGGGTTTCACTGCTCTTAATGCTGCAAGATGGTTTGATCCCAGTGACTCTGGCTAGGCAGTGCCCTCCAGCAGGCCTAGATGTGGCTACAACCACTTTACTCAAATGAGAATCTAAAGGAATGTGGACAAGGTGGACACCACAGCCATGGAGTCAATTGCAGGGTTATTTCATGATCCAACACAAGAAGACAGAGGGCCACATCAATCAGAAGACCACATTACTGACACCCAGTAGCTAGCCACCTCACTTACTCATATCACTGGGAATTACAAGAGGTTCTAGACTACACAAAACAAACCAAGGGGCAGCACTGGGATAAGAAATACTAAGCACACATACAATGATCATACAATACAGTAATAAATGTTGTTGCACTTTAACTTAACAGTGCTGAAGATAGTTTTTTTTTGGCTGGTGCAGAATAAGGCTATAGCAGGTGAAAGGAATAGGCTGAGAGTGCAGAGGCCAATGTTGCTGAGGCCAATGTTGCTAAAAGTGCACACGTGGAGAGGACTGTGTTTGGCAGATAATGCACTTCCATGAGGATTTCACCAATCAGTATTGCTATATGGCACTTACTGTCCTACTGTTCAGTAGGAATCTCTTCTGGTTTTTTGCTTCCTCTTTCTCTACCCGTTCCTACTATGTCTCTTTGGATGGCAGAATTGTGAAACTCACAGGAGGCGATCATGGGAAGGTTGTCTTGTAAGATGTTCCAGATCTGGCCAGGCATTTGAACACTGCTCCGATAATGTGTATAATGTGTTTAATAATGATCCTAGATGGGACTTGATATATCTGTGCTCCGCTGGTGCTTGCAGCTATCTCAATAGTATCACGAGCTATGATTAAAGAGATAACCTTGGTCTCCTGGAAGCTATTGTAGGGCTCTCTCTTCTCTTTCATATAAGCCTGACATTATGGATTGCCCTAAAATGAAAGTGTCATAACTGCACCTTCATGATTCCTATTCTGATGGTCACAGAAGAGCAGATTGTTGATGGAATGCCTCATGAAAGCCATAGAATTGTGTACAGGGCACTTGGGTGTCAACAATTACATTCAGGATATTTTATGCCCAAATATTATCCACGATTAATATAAAGAGTCATGCCATATGAAAAAAAATATTTAGTGTCCTCTAATTTTGCTGTCAGTTGCCAATGAGGAAAGTGGTGAAAATGTTTACTCTGGTTAATAATGCATCATTTACTTGCTTGATACAACTGAACTGTGGATTGACTAATGTTGCTGATGTCCTCTATGACATCTTGGAATAAACCTGAGGCAAAAGTTCAGGGATGTGCCTGTTGTGTGGGTTGGTTGGAGCTCAAATTTCAAGTGAATCTGCAACTCTGCCACTGGATCCCTAATGAAGTGGAGTCTGCAAAGCCAGTTGTCCACTGACATTCCAAAATAGGTATGCCTCTGCTTGTAGATACATCTTTGATTGTAATGATTGGTTCAGGCAGTCTGCTTCTAATACAATCTGACCTGGCTCACATTCCTTATTTTACCCGCTCTATCACCCTCCAAATATACTGAAAGCAGAGGAAACCCCATTCTCAATATTATAATTGCTGCAACTAAAAATGTTGTAGACAAAATCCTTGAGAAATATTTTCCAAAATAACTTGCCAGAACAAATACTGAAAATGACATCAGCATATATCCAAATATTAATTCCACTTTGTGAATTAGCTTAACTCCAGTGGAGTATCACTACAATCCCTTTAAATAAACTAAGATTGTAATTGAAGTAACTTACAATTATTGGGCAGAATTTTGAAAGCTCGCTGCTGATCTTGGCAGTGAGCATCAAAAGCGGCACAGCGCACGTGCGACATATGTGCCAGTGAGCCACTGTGATATTTAGCGCGGCAGCTCAGTTACATGGAGGGGGCGGACTGCCCACCCTCGCTAATGTAGAGGGGGCAGGCGAGCCATCCCAAGCAACGGTATCTGGCATCTGGCACAGGCACTGGCACCAATTTTTAAAGGGCTTCACGCCCTTACAAGACATTTACATTTTTAAAGAGAACTACAAGTGTGATTTAAATTTACACATTCAATAAAAGAATGAAGCCCCTCTTCCACACCCCCGCCCCCCCATGATCTAACAAGTTATTCATTTCCTTCTCCCACCCGAAAAAACTTTTTTTGCTGATCCTGATCTTTCACCCCCAAATGTAAATATCTTTGCCCTTCAACCCCTTCCCACCATCCCCTCAGCCAATAGTAACAGTTTTCCCCACTCCCCCCCACCCCGCCTGACAACCTCACTCCTCCCCCCTCCCCACCAGTGTTCCACCTCGGATCTGCATTCGCAGATCCAAAGGCACGGGACTTCCATCCACCAGCCGGAATATCGGCGTGGGACGGCCGTCGCTACAAGCTAAGTTTTTATTCATTCATTAAACTTTACTAACATATACAAATTAAGTTTTTTTTCCCTGAGCGGTGCAGGTGCAGCCCGAGGCCTCGCTGCCACCAGTACAATGGGGCGTGGCCTTCCCAGCATCAAGGCCCATGGTGGGCCTCTCCTGGAGATATTTTCCAGGCCCCCCTGCCATGACCCCCGACATCAGGGGGCTGGTAAAATTCAGCCAATATATGTCTTAAAAATATCTATCTATTTATAAAGTATCTGATTTAAATTTGCCACTTTTTGCTATTTATCTCCAGGTTTGTAAGTGTACAGATTCAGATATCTACAGGGATTCAAATTTAAAGTTTTAATTTAAAGGGAGCCATTTTTACAGTACTGGATATATAAGAATATGACTGTTCAATTAACCTTCACCGCACAAATGCTTTACTTAAGAACTAGAATTTAATTTTCTCAATCCTAATATAGCCACAGTATTAGAATCAGTAATTTCAAAAAAAACTGTAGGTGATGAAAATATCCTACATGTTTGCTATTAAAAAATACTTATATATTTCCTGATCCTACAGAGTGAGCATTCAATCTTGGAGTGAATAGAATTCTTCAGAGCAAATTATATGTACTGGAGGATTTTGTTTTATTACTAAAACCAGATTAAAATAGTCTCCCAATGCCAGCAATACTGTTGGAATTCCCCATAATTGACCTTTAAGAGGTTCTGAATAATTTTCTTTTGCTATTTTTCCTAAGCACATTTTAGGACAGGAGCAAGACTCAGATACACAATTAACAATTATCTCTTTCCACCAACTTTACCTTTGTTTACTTACATCTACTTTGCACTAAATTAAAATTATATCCCAATGACCATAAACAAGAGGAAAACAATTCTTACATTCCTGAAAGAGTTCTCCTAAAGTCTTTGTTCAGCTGCTTTATTTTATGAAGGTCATAAGGTGGCGCTGCAGATAACAACAAATCATCTTAAACCTGGTGTCCTCTAAGATCTCTCCAAGTTCATAAGCCGACAGCAGCTGCTTGTATTTATGTTGATTATGCCTTCTGACATTCTCTTTACTTATTTCCCCTGGATACCTGGTAGGAAACTGTGCCCCCTGATATTTCCAATATACTCAACATAGAAATTCTGTAACAAATGTTGCTAAGTGAAAGACTGCCACCTGTTAGGAATCTATGGCTTGCGTCTGCAGTGAAGTGTGCTGCTTTCCCACAGTAGTATTTTATAAGGTTATAGATCATGTGCACATAATAGGCAGAACATTAGGTCGCTGTAGAAACAGTTGTCTCACTTGCAACAATAATCTAATTAGATATGGGTCAAATTGACAAAAAGCCCACCAATATCAAGCTATTGATAAAATGTCTCCTTTTATTTCTGTCTAAACTAATGAAAATTTTAACTGCTGGGTACTTTCAGTTATTAAAGTGTGTTCACATCTGCTGAAGGAATGGTTAGCAAAGAAAGAACTGAAGTTTGGAATCATTGGGGAGACTTTGAGCTCATCATGCTGTGTCACAGTGTGCAGTCACATTAAGTAAAGCTACACAAAGAGTGGATAAGGACGGACATTAATGAACAGCAAGTGAGAACCACACTTTCTTTGTATGTTTGCAGTTTCACATTAGTCCTGTAGACACAGTGAATTGCTTTTAAAGGAAATTAGTGGTGACAGTTAATATAAAAGCTATTACTTCTCAATCTTTCTTGGAATACAAGATTTTCAATTATGTACTATTAATGACAGGCTCTATAAATGATTTCTTTAGCTCTGCATAATTATTCAAAGGTTCAACACTTTACTGAATCATGCTACTAAAAGCCAACCATGTGCAAAACCCCCTTCATATACTTAAAGAGTTGAATTGCTTTGGTGCATTCTATTTTGTGAATGAAATAGAAATGCAAAGTGTTATCTGCCAGCATCGGAAAGAGAAAGACAGGTTAATGCTTTCAGTAGATCCCTTAGTTTTTGAGACAACTTTTTGAACAGCCTTCAGAAGTATTGTTTGTCAGGCTTTATAACTGAGGCAATTATTAGCAATTAGTGTCATCCTTTGTACAAGTACATGGTTAGCGTTAAACTTTCATGAGACTGCCTTTTTGTCATTTGAACAGAAGTTTTATGACAAGTTTGTATAATGTACTGGACCTCAAATCAGTACATGAAAATATACTGTTCAAATATTAGAATTTCTTAAGGATTGAATTAAAAAATTAAACTGAAGGTCCTGTCTGTTGAAAGTGTACTTACTGTTCTTTCATGAATGTGAAGTAATTTTACCCACAAATGCCATATAAGTGAAAGATATTCTGGAGCTTATAATCATTGATATTGAGCTATAACTTCCAATGGTTTAAGTGGATGAGCCGTGAAACAGTTCCCAAGCACTTATTTCACATAGTCTGTAATCAGTACACAAGGATCAACTAATACGCAGGGTACACATAGTAAACAGAAGACAGATTTTTATATAAATGAAGAAAACTAGCTGATTTTCTGCTTGGCAGTAATGTTGCCATGCTTTTGGAATGGATTTATCTGATTTTCAAAGATAAAGCCAATTTAAACTGTGGAGTACATTTTTCAACTCCTTGCCTCTGGCATGATGCCTGGTTCACCATTAATGCAGATGAGAAAACTGACACGCTAGTAAATTGCCAATCCATGTTTACAATGGACCAGGTGCATCACCACAGACAAGGACTCAGAAAAATCTATCAAAATTAAGAATACCTTACCATGGTTTGGGTAGAACATGTTCTTGGAAGGATCAACAGATTTATTTTCCACTCCTGATCTTGCCCTTTGGAATATAGAAGCTGTCCTGATAGGACAGTTAGTAAAGGAAAGCTAAACCCACAGACCAGCAAAGTGGCTGGTTTGACTTGTGTTCTATGTTGAGCTACTTGATCTCACATAGGACAGAATTGCAATTGGCCTTTGGGTAGGACTTGTTTTATTTGTTCACTTAGGGTCGAAAGTAGAATTGTATATGCAATACACCAGTCATCTATGCCCATGATTTTAAATTCACAATATCTTAAAGATCTTCTTATCCTTTGCATACTTTGTCATCAAATATTGTTTTGTTTGTAGTGTACTCAATTTCATGTTAAAATAATTAACTTTTAAGTAATATTCTTCATGAGTTTCTTTTGCTGCCCTTTTCAAATCACTGGATGTAAAAGTGACAATTATATACCTAATAGATCACAATTCTGTATTATATGAGACTCTATATTGCAGGTTTTTAAAAGCCAAGCTAAATCTTGGAAGGAAATAAATCTGGCAATCCTTCTTCCATTAACATACTGTGCACACTCTGTGTTCAGGTGTTTCTGTTAGTTTTGGTAGAGTTCCTGCCATGGTGAGGTAGCTGGCCTGTTGTGACCATGAATTGAAAAAACACAAGCAATTGTTCACAATTTTCTGATTTGCACTCATGGGGCTGAATTTTGTGACTCTGTTGTGGGGCCCAGTGGTGGACCCGAAAGCAGGTGCCGTTGCCACAGCAGACTGTGATGACACGGCGGATGGCCACTTATCATAATGGAGGCAGAGGGCCTATCGAATTGCACAATGGCGTCGGGCTCTGAGGCAGTGATTGCTGGCGCCATATTTAAAGCACTGCCAGCTCTGCATGTATTGCTGCCTTTCAGTGAGGCAGTGAAGTTGGAGTGCTACAGGGCTGTTGGAACATCTGGACCACCCCCTACACAAGGATTAACAACTGTTGGGTCGGAGCAGGAGAAACCTGGCATTATGTTAGAAGTGAGATTCACCTCCAGGCTGCAAGTGAAAGGCAGGAAGTCCTCTTTCCAGGGGATGGCAAGAAGAAATCCTCCCACCTGACCAAGCAAGCCTGGAAGATTGCAGAGGAGGTCAGCAGCCATGGGGTCACCCCACAGAACTGGGTCCGATATCGCAAGAGAGTCAATGACCTTCTTCGTCCCACCAAGGTGAGTCCTCCATACTCCTCTCTTTGGGGCTTGCATGTGTTACACGGGAGGAAGTGCAACATGGAGAGGTAGTGACCACAAAGGCGCTGGCAAGGGGGCAATAGGCATCACCACATCCTGGCAGCTGCATGGCTGCATCCCGGCATCAGGCCACCTTCTTTCACAGCTCAGCCCCATTACATCCCCTGAGAGCTAACATGGGAGGAGTCACGTAGGAAACCCCCTCAGGGGTCAAAAGGCTGCCACTAGCATAGCTGTCCTGTTGCTCTTCCTACCAAGTCTTGCTATGTCCCTCTTTCTACTTGCAAGACAAATGGGCACATAACACGATGGAAACCTCGAGGACTGACGGAGGTATTCCCGATCTTCTGCCTCTGTTGTCGGCTGAGGACGAGGCACAAGAGCTAGCGGGGACCCAAGGCGGCCATTCAATAGTGGATGGTGAGACAGGAATCTCCGCACAAGAGTGAGGATTGTGTTTATGTGTCCTCCACCACACTTCTAGAGATCTACAATGTAACACACAGATGTTTGTGTTCTTTCATGCAGGTCATCATCCGCAGGAGGCTAACGGGGAGACAGCCATTGACCTCTGAGGAGGAGGAGCAGTCAGAGGATGCACCGTTATATGATTCTCCTGCATCTTCCACCAGTGCAGAGACATTCACCTCGGTGGGTATGCATTCGGCTGAGATTCAGGGTCAGAACCCGGTGAGAGCACAACACACACCGAGCAGCATAGTCAGAGCACTGTGGGTGGCCCCATGCTGAGCCCCCAGCTGATGATAAGCTTCTTGTGTCGGCAGCACAGGGAATGCTGGAGTTGCAGAGAGAGGTAAGGCAATATCTGGCGGAGATGCCAGAGGCCATGCGCGGCCTTCAACATACGATGGAGGAGTCCATCCATGCCATGACTGCTGCCATGTCTAAGGCATGTGAGTGCATGGCTTCCTCCATTGAGAGGTTGGTGATCCTCATGGAGATCCAAATCCCACAGATGTATGATGTTCTGCACACCATCGCCTTGGCCATGAGCTCAATGCAGCACTGGCAAGGCGAGAGAAGGACGAGGTGCCTAGAGCCTTCTCCAGTTCCTCATTCTTGTCTGCTCAGCAAAGAGGTTCAGGTGAGTTTTGAAAGGGAGGAGGAGAGGCTGAGCTCCACAGCTGGGGGCACCTGAGTGTGGATAGCGGCTGCTCAGGCTCTCCGGCAGTGAACCCAGCTCCAATAACAGTGATGCCTCAGGAGGCTTCTGCACCAGTGCAGAAACCCCTCAGCCAGCCGGGGCCCTCCAGGCCTCAGGCAGCCAGAGAATGCCTGCCTAAGTCATCCCAGGCCAAGGGGCAGCCTGATTAGCAGCCTTCCTCCAGCCCAGCTGCTAGCACAGGGGTCACATCTCATAGAAGCACTTGTAAACGTGAAAAAAAGAGCACATAGAGGTATTGGGGATTCACAGGTGTATCACTTTTGCCCTTTATATTGTTTTCTGCACTTTTGTCAGAGTTCATATTCATTGTTCATTCTTTCATGCTTGAATTGGGAAATGGTGAAATCAACCTTGCTCCCTCAATGGGCTGCCAGTGTAGGCACAGGCCACATTTGGTAAGCATCTCAGATGTATCCAAGTATGTGGTGCAGCTGGGCACTAGGCATCAAATCGAGATAGAAAGGAGGCGACAGGCAGAATATAGTGAGGTGAGTCTTTATTGAGTCCACTTTGAGAAGCCATCATGGTGGCAGAAACCGAGTACGTATGAGATTGTCTCTTGCCTCTATTGACCCCTGACCCCAATGGCCCCGGACTCTGCTGCAAGGGAATTAATATCAAGTGATGCCTGTTTAGTAGCCTCCTTTATATCCATCTCATTGGATGAGGACTGGCGATCAATCATGTCCTCTTCGTGCAAGCCGTCCCCTCTCTGTAGCGCTAGATTGTGCAGAGCACAGCAGACCACCACGATACATGAAACCCTCACTGGGGCTTACTGCAGGGATCCACCGAATCAATCTAGGCACTGGAATCTCATCTTCAGCAGCCCAATGCCCTTCTCAATGGTCACTCAGGTGGAACTATGGCAGGTGTTGTACCTCTCCTCAACTGCTGTGTGAGTGTTCCTCACAGGCATGAGTGTCCATTCCTGAAGGCGAGCGGGGGCCTGAAAAGCTGTGGCATCTGGAATTGTGAAAGTATGTCGGCATTGTGACTGCTTCCTGGGCAGCTGGCGCACACCTACAGGAAATGCTTTCGGTGGTCGCAGAACAGTTGAAGTTGATTGAATGGAAGCCTTTCCCGTTGATGAAGGTGGCTGGCTGATCCATAGGAGCCTTGATGGCCACATTCGTGCAATCAATGACACCTTGCAACTGGGGAAATCCACTGATGGCCTCAAACCTGTTGGCCCTCTCCACTTGACTGTCAGAGTCGGTCCTGTAACACACATAGTCGCCGGCCCTCTTGAACAGGGCATTTGTCACCTCCTTGATACAGCGGTGGGCTGCTGCCAGGGACACCCCACATATACCCCCATTAGATCCTTGGAATAAGCCAAAGGCGTAGAGGTTGAGTGCCATGGTGATCCTCAGGGCCACAGGCACTGGGTGTCCACCGAAGCCCATGGATTGCAGCTGATCCTGCAGCAGGGTGCATAAGTCGATGGCAGCCTCCCTGCAGAGCCACAGTCTTTGCTGACACTGCCACTCAGACAATAGAAGGTAGCTGATTCGAGTCCGGTACACTCTCCAATACGTGTAGGCCCTTCTTGGCACGGATGGCTGCTGCAAATCTTCTACTGGTGCTTCATGGGCAGGTGCAGCTACATCCTGGCCCCCCCTCCCTCTGAGCTGCTGCTGCGTGGCACGGGGGTCAACAAAGACGGGATGTATGAGACCCAGAGCAGTTGATCAGTAGCCCTCCAGAGACAACTCTTTGCCTTTGTCCCAGGACAGCTTTGTTATTTAATCTCTCCTGCCCTTGCTTAAAACCTAATTCTTTTCTAAGCTTTGCCAGTTCTGATGAAGGGTCACAGACCTGAAACGTTAACTCTGCTTCTCTCTCCACAGATGCTGCCAGACCTGCTGAGTATTTCCAGCACTTTCTGTTTTTATTTCTCCAGAGACAAACTTGCTTTGGCATCTTTCACTTTGCTACTCCCCTCAGTATACATGCTAATTACCCTCAATGCCCACCCTTGCAGATAGCCCAGCGCCCGAGATATAGCCCAACCAGGCAGAGAGTCCAATACTGTGCTCACCCAACCCTTGCACCGGAGATATTACCCACCTGTGCAGAGAAGCCAGCACTGCAGGCAGATAAATAATCCCTGCTCCCCCACGTCCCTTATCCACTGCTCCCCATGGCTGCCTTCCTGTGTGTCACTAAGGCCTCGCTTCAGTACCACCACCTTTAAATGGCCAGAGATCAGACGGTACATGATCCCCGTGTACAAAATTTAAAACCCCTCATAAAATTGCGATCACTTCCGTGCAAATATATTGAAACGAGCTGTTCAGCAACTTAAATGGATGTCCTGCCGTGTCGGGTCTCTGATGCCACCTCTGAACTTTCCCACCGCTGATAAAATCAGGAATCAGCGTTGCAGCGTCACCTTTCCGGGTGAGTGTGTCATCCCATTTTTTCGTCCCCCCACACTTCCAATTCCATTCCTTCTGGCCACACAAAATTCAGCTCATGGTACCTCATCAGAGGCAATGACTTAGAAACTCTTTCGCAGTCTAAGCTGGCTTTACCCCATCGAAATCCAGGTAAATATATTACAAAACATGGTAACATTATTGCCAGGTTGAAAATCTGCTTGTTTTATTTATGTAATCGCATCATAGGACTGGAGTGAGCTTTTGCTTTAGTGGTAGTAGTAAACCCTCTGAATTGGAAGATACAGGGTATGATCCCTTGTCTCGACCTACCAAGTGGAGAGTGGAGAAGGGAGACCTGGCTATGAATTCTGAATACACATACAATGAGGTATTCATGCCCAATAAATGCTGGTGGTGCCCCCTCCTTATGTATGGGTTGTGGGATCTCATTTCATTCTAACCACCCTATCATCGGGTATTAAGATGGTCACAGCCATGGAAGGAGCATTCATGTCATGGCATGTCAGCCTGTGAATCCTTCATACTCTTTGCTTATGAAAACAACAGCAGCTCACAACTAACTGTCATAGAGCAGAATTGATCACGTCTGATGGGCCAACAAAAAATCTGGGATATAATTGTTGGAATGTATCTGTGAACAATATCCAGCCACATGACCCCAGTCTTGCCTTATGACTGGTCTGGATCTACATCTTTGCAGTATTTGGCATCTGAAAAGGTCAAGCACTGTTTATCTCCTTCCTAATAAAGAACCTACATAACAACTTCTCCAAACACATCACTTGTTATAACAATAACATTTCTAATAAATACCAAAAAAAGCATTACGAGTGCCTGTTCTATTTGCTTCATTTTATCGGAGTGGCAGACAATTTTAGAATACTATGTGTGATAAGGATGAATGAAGTGATTTAGAACCAGAGTTACAGCACCATCTGATTCAAATCAGTCGAAGCTCATCAGATCTGAGCTTTAATTGTCTATTTTCACCACTACTTCTCTTCAAATTTACAATGTTCCAAGTCCTAGCTGTTAACCTTAAGGCAAGGCAAAGAAGTATCAACTTTTACTTTTCTTACTACCTAATCGAATTCCAATTCTAATAGTTAAAAAGGATAGCAGACCTCCTACTTATGCAACTGCCTTAAAGATTTCTTTCCTGCTACAAGCTCAAGCAAGCTTCTTCAGATTTCCAATATCCTCCCACAAATATTCCAAGGTCCCAGAAGACAGCTTCAGGATATCCTTGTAACAATCTCCAGACAGCCAGATCATGGCTTTGGAATTATCCCTTTGGATGCACCAAGTGTTTGATGTTGATTTCCCCATCAAGTACTCCAGGCTTCTGGACAATGCTTGCCATACACCATCTGATTAATACTCCCCAGTTCCTCATCAGGCACTACATGTATCAATTGTTTTGAATTTAATTCATTTTAAAATATTTGCCAACTGAAAATGTTAAAGCCCTAATTACAATGAATACAGGCTTTCTCTCTAAACATTTGTATAAAGCTATGCTCATCTATGATAGGTATCAAGGAATATAAGGGTATCAACGAATGTAGATCAAAAGTGGACCGATGGAATTGAGGCTGTGACGATCAGGTGAGGAGGGGTCTTATTTGACTGCAACAGGGTTTATTCCTTTTTAAACAGTGCATGTGCTTACCTTTGTTGTGATCATAGAAGAACCAATAGGACAGGTTTTCTTGAGTTTAAACAAGAAAGAGGTGAGTTTATTATACTTAACAATCTAAACCCAATCCAAATAAAATAATAAACTTATGCTACACATTCACACACACACTTACACAAGAAAGAGGTAAGTTTATTATACTTAATAATCTAAACCCAATCTAAATAAAATAATAAACTTATGCTACACAAGAATCACACAGACAAATAGGTTACAGTGTGATGAAAAGTAGATTTCTGGTTGGATTAGAGTCCAGAACAAATAAAAATTAATGCACCGTCTGTGGGGTTAGATGATTCCATTGTCTTTCAGCTGAAGTTTTGTTCTTAAAGTCTTTGGCTGGTAAATGTGCAGTTTTATGGCTGGCCCACTGGGTTCAGGCTTTTCTTGTAGGCAGAATTGTCGATGGCTTTCTTCCCCACCTGTGTCTTTGTCTTGGATCCAGCAACCAGCAGCTAGTCTTAGCATGCCCCCACCAGGCCTTCTGGTGTGAGAGAGAGAGAGAGAGAGAGAGAGACTTTCTGGCTTCTGACCAGAATCAGTCACTGACTTGTCTGCTTTGTCCAAGGGAAAACTCCCAGCTATCACAGAGATGGACAGATGGTCACATGACTACCTCAGTGTAATGCCTGGAACCTTATAATGAGATTCAAGTTTAGAAATTTCAGTCCTTCAGCCCTCAGGATGTTGATGTTTACACCTGGCAGGGTTGGCCCTTTCAAAGTTAATGTGCCAGGATGGTTTTGAATGTCCTGCTAATGAAAGCAATCTCCTGTGGTCCACTCGATATAGCAAGGCATTATTTTGGGCACAGACTCATCAGACATGTGTCTCCTCTTTGAGGCCTTGGAATGTGATAGGTGTTCAGATGCAAATTGCAGTAGCCATCTTGGCTGCCAGCTTTTTTTTAAAGTTAACTGTAGAATTACAGCTCTTTTTGTTTCATTTAAAGTTTAATGTAGGTTTCTAATCGATGAATTAAAAAAATCCTCCTTTGGCATTGCAGGTTTTCTTGACAAAGCACAGATCAACCATAATCTGATTGAATGGCAGAACAGGCTCAAGGGGCTGAATGGCCTACTTCTGTTCCAATATTCCATGTCCTTACCAAACCCAATGCATTACCTTCAAAATCCCTTCTTTGTCCACAGATCCCTCCATGACATCATTTCATCCTGCTTATGCAACCTCCTCCAAGTTGTTCTGACTCTAGATTATCAGGCATCATCTCTCTCCTTTTACTCAAACTATTGTTGATGAGACTTCAGCCATTATCTATGATTGCCTTTCACTGATTTCCCAAAGCTCTTTGCCTTACTTATTCTCACCCTAACTTCAAAAGTTTTCTTAAAATTTACTCCCCATAATTTGCATAACTTCTCCCAAATTTGTTCAGTGCCTAAACTCCCCTCCTGTTCACCAAGTTTAAGGCTCTGTGCAATTATAGGTCGTTGAAAGACATATTTTACCGATAGCAATTATGTGGTGACACATAATTATGAAATGAGCCTTGTACTGGTGACATGTGATATCGGAAAGATTTGTATTAAATATATTGTTACATAGCACAGTGTAGCTGAAAACTATATTTTCAGAACTAGATCACTTAGAAGCAATGGATAGGTTTATCCTCACCATGACAAATTTAATTTCACTTAAGCCCTACTTATAAGGGCAGATTTTACAAATTCACATTCCAAGTGTGGAGCTACGCACAGTGGGAGCACATACCAGGAATTCATCGACAGAGTTTAGTTTCAACAGTATTTTCAGTCCATTCAAATTAATGGATGAAAAATGCTGCATGCTGACTTATGTATCCAAATTCCTGATATCTGCTCCTTCACTCAAAGCTCTGTATTTGGGTGTGTGAATTTGTTAAATCTATCTTATACTGTAGTCTTGACTTTGTTAACAATGATGTCACCAATTGTGCAGTATGGTGCTTATAATTTTGGACCCAGTAGCAGCAGCAACTGAAATAGTTTGTCTTGCACTTTTCGTGCTCATGTCGGCTACAATATCATTGAGTCCGATTTCATTTTATATAGGACCCTTACAGACAGAGGAGACCTTCAGTTTATCAGTATAGGCTGAATTCAAGCCAACCCCAGAGATAAAGGACTGGATTTTCAGCCCCCACTGAGGCTGGGATTGGAAACAGGTGGGCTGAAAATTTGACCCGCCAGCCAGCTTGCCATTTCTCCAGCTTCATCCTGCCTCTGGGTCATTTTGTGGAGGCAGGATCAGGGGACAGCAGGGCTACCCACCCTCATGCAGCAGGTAGCCGATCAGGCTCATTAACAGCCTTATTGACTAGGGGGCATAGGTTTAAAGTGATTGGTAGAAAGATTAGAGGTGAGATGAGGAAAAGTTTATTCACCCAGAGGGTTGTGGGGGTCTGGAACTCACTGCCTGAAAGGGTATTTGAGGCAGAACCCCTCAACTCATTCAAAAGAAGTCTGGATATGCATCTCAAATGCCGTAATCTGCAAGGCTACGAACCAAATGCTGGAAGGTGAGATTAGCATGGGTGGAACGTTTTTCGGCTGGCAGAGACACGATGGACCAAGTGGCCTCCTTCTGAGCTGTATACTTTCTATGATTCTATGATTGAGTCCAATTAAAGGAGGCCGACTAGAATTTTCCAGCTGGCCTCCAGAATTCCACACTGGCAGGGGCAGGAGACAGGCACCCTGTGGCAGACTGGAATGGGTGGAGGCGGGGGGTGCTGGTTGCTGGGCAGTACTCCAGGCAGGCCTAGAGGCCCTCTGTGCCTGCCTAGGTGCAAGAACAGACATAGGCCACCCTGTAAGGAGTTCTCCTCACTGCCGCACCAGCTGCTGTATCTGTTTTTAAATGAATGATTTTAAAAAGTTGGAGAGACAGTGCCTCTCTTTTGAAGCATCGTCTCTCTTATTTGCCTTCCATTACAATCTACTGTTTCTCTCAAGCTGGAAGGCCTCTGATTGACCCTTCAGCTTTGAGAGCATGCTCACTATCCTTAATTGGATGGAGAACCGGTTTCCATGCGAATGAAGGGGACGCCCCCTTGAAAATCCCAATTAGTGACTTCTTTCTCCGGGGGCAGGTTCGGACCCAGAAAGAGTCCTAACCTCTGTTTCCTACTCCCAGGGAAATTCCTACCCAAAAGCACAGCTCACACATGCAACATGCTATCCACTCTTTTTAATTGTTTGTTTTTCAATATGTTTCAATACATTTCGATATGAAATGTGGGAACTAGTCTTTGGGTTAGTTCGCACTTGAGTCAGAAGGTGCAACATTTGTAACCCACTTCTGATGGTCCCAGCTAGTGGAGACCAGAGCTCAGGCACTAAATTATGGGTTCAGTGGGATTTTCCCACATTCAGTGGGATTCTCGCATATGGTGGGTGTTGGTGCCCCTCCATCCCCGCACCTCCCCCCCCACCCATCTCCACACCTCACCCATTGTATACGGTGTGGGAGATTATTAAACCCACTCACTGTTAGGAGTAACTAACTTGGCTCGTTTTTCTCTCTCACTTTTTGCTGTCCAACATTACATGATTGAGTGGAGTGAGATGTGGGAAGTTTCTAGTCATAATGCTCCAGCCATCATGAATGTGGGGCAGGCTTGATGGACAAGCTAGTCCTTTCCTGCCTGGCAATTCTGTATGTTCATATACAAAGGTTATAGCGAAGGAGCTTTCTGTCAGAATGTTACTCAGCCCACAAATCCATCCACTACTTGACACTATTCTCTGAAGGAAGAGTGTGAAGATACAAAAACAAAACTGACCTGAAAGGAAGCACTAATCTGCAATTGAGACAGTGGGCAGGTCACCAGACTCCTACATATCATCCGGTGTTATGATGCAATTCCTAATTTATCATTGCAAAAAGAAGTCAAATATGCATAGAAAGTTTTTTTTTCATTCATTTGTGGGATGTGAGCATTTCTGGCAAGGACAGCATTTATTGCCCTTAATTACACTTAAGAAGATGGTGGTGAGCCACCTTCTTGACCCACTGCAGTCCCATGTGGTGTAGGTACACACACAGTGCTGTTAGGGAGGAAGTTCCAGGATTTTGACCCAGCTGCTGTTCCAGCTCCTGTTTATTGCAATAAACAATGTGACTTTAATTCATTTAGAATATAAAGAAAAGCACATTTTGGTGGCTATGATTTGGTTGGCATTCTTCTATCTATGAAAGATGATGGACATGCAGCAAACAATCCATTGAGGTGGGGTGTCTTCTCTTGGTGCACCTTTGCTGATAGCTGTGAAGCTCAATCCTTGAGAGGCTGGTTCTACCACAAGTGACAGATGTGCAGCTGTCAAGCGACACTGTGAGTTGTTGTTTTCATTGTTGGCGCCTGTTGCCAAACTGCTGTTGCAAATGGTCGTCATGGTAGTGCACACCAGTCCACAGGATGTGTCGCCATTTCCCTCTTTCACCAGCTAGTGACTCCCAGGTGTGATGGTTGACATTTAAGACCTTCATGTCATGCTTGCAAGCATCCTTGGAGCGGAGTTTTGGACACCTCACTAGTTGTTTGGCCCCAGCTACCTCACCACACAGAAGGTCCTCGGGTATGCGACTTGCCTTCCATCCGGCGGCAGTGTCCGAATTAGACCAAATAGATTAAATATGGAACGTCTGCCAATATAATTAAGTGTGGATATTAGCTACTGAATACACAGCTGTAGATCCAAACAGTGGTCATTAAACTACCTACTACCCATCCTATTACAATAGTCCTGCCCTCCCACTTCGCAGTTGTAAGAATTGTTTTTACCTTAAATCATGTTTCATTTGTGGTTATCTTAAAACCAGTGAGAACAAAATTGTTGTATGATCGCCTTTAAGAATGATGTCCCTTTAAGTTCTTAGTATGCTAATGAGCTAAGTACCAGGATGTAGTCATGTGACTACAAGCCTGAGTCACTCTGGAACTGTAACACCCAGAGTAAGGTTCTGTAAATAGTTAGCTCTGTACTGTACATAAGAGTTTAGCTATAATAAATCTGTTTAAGATCTTCAACAACTAGAATCCACACATTGCATCAGACAACATTAAGAACTCACTACAAAAATAATGGGGCAAAATGGTGCATAGAATCCACAGAATCATAGAAAAATTTCAGAAGGAAGCCATTCAGTCTGTTGTGTCCATGCCAGCCGAAAACTAGCTGCCCAATCTAATTCCACCTTCCAGCACCTGGTCCATAGACTTGTAGTTTACAGCACTTCAGGTGCATTTTCAGGCACATTTTAAAAGAATTTACGGTTTCTGTCACCACCACCATTCCTGGCAGTGAATTCCAGACACCCACCACCCTCTGGGTGAAAAACGTTTTTCCTCACGTCCCCTCTAATCCTCCAATTGCCTTAAATCTGTGCCCCCTGGTAACTGACCTCTCTGCTAGGGGAAACAGGTCCTTCCTGTCTACTCTATCTAGGCCCCTCATAATTTGGTACACCTCAATGAAGTCACCCCTCAGCCTCCTCTGTTTTAAGGAAAACAACCTTAACTTATCCAATCTTTCCTCATAGCTGCAACTTTCAAGCCCTGGCAACATTCTTATAAATCTCCTCCGCACTCTCTCCAGAGCAACTATGTCCTTCCTGTATTGTGGCGACCAGAACTGTCCGCAATATTCCAAGTGTGGCTGAACCAGCGTTTTATACAGTTCCAGCATTACATCCCTGCTTTTGTATTCTATACCTTGGCCAATAAAGGAAAGTATTCCATATGCCTTCTTCACCACTTTATCTACCTGTCCTGCCACCTTCAGGGACCAGTGGACATGCACTCCAAGGTCTCTCACTTCTTCTACCCCTCTCAATATCCTCCCGTTTATTGTATATTCCCTCGCTTTATTTGCCCTCCCCAAGTGTATGACCTCACACTTCTCCAGATTGAATTCCATTTGTCACTTTTCTGCTCACTCAACCAAACTATTGATATCATTATGGAGTATACAGCTATCCTCTTCACTATCAGCTACACGACCAATTTTTGTGCAATCAGCAAATTTGCCAATCATGCCTCCCACATTTAAATCCAAATCATTAATATATACCACAAACAGCAAGGGACCAACACTAAGCCCTGTGGAACACCACTGGAAACAGCCTTTCATTCACAAAAACATCCGTCGACCACTGCCCTTTGCTTCCTGTCACTGAGCCAATTTTGGATCCAACCTGCCACGTTCCCCTGTATCCCATGGGTTTTACTTTTACAGACCAGTCTGCCATGCGGGACCTTGTCAAATGCCTTACTAAAATCCATGTAGACCATATCCACTGCACTACCCTCATCAATTCACTTTGATACTTCCTCAAAGAATTCAATTAAGTTAGTAAGACATGACCTTCCCTTAACAAATCCATGCTGACTATCCCTGATCAGTCCATGTCTTTCTAAGTGGCAGTTTATCCTGTCCCTCAGAGTTGATTCTAATAATTTACCCACCACCGAGGTCAGATTGACCGGCCTATAATTATTTGGTCAATCCCTTGAACCCTTTTTAAACAATGGTATAACATTCACGGACCTCCAATTCTCTGGCACCTTGCCAGTGAGGATTTGAAGATGATCCTCAGCACATTCGCTATTTCCTCCCTGGTTTCCTTTAACAACCTGGGATGTAATCCATCCGGCCCTGGTGATTTATCCAACTTCAAAGATGTCAGACCCTCTAGCACTTACTCTCTCATTATGCTAATTGTAACTAATATTTCATGCTCTTCCTCTTTTACTACAATGTCTGCATCAACCCTCTCCTTTGTGAAGATAGACGCAAGAAACTCATTAAAAACCCTGCTCACATCATCTGCACCCACGTGTAAGTTCCCTTGTAAATCTCTGATAGGCCCTATCCTTTCCTTAGTTATCCTCGCTCTTAATCTATTCATAAAACATCTTTGGGTTTTCCTTGATTTTACCTGCCAATATTTTTTCATGTCCTCTCTTTGTTTTTCAAATTTCCCTTTTTATTTCACTCCTGCACTTTCCGTACTCTTCTCGGCTTTCTAAAGTATTCATTTTTTGTGATCATCATAAGCTTCAACATACCCTGTAAGCCTCTAGATAACCAGGGAACTCTAGATTTGGCTGTACCACCCTTTATCTTTGTGGGGACATGCCTACATTGTGCCTGTAGTATTTTGCTCTTGAATGCCTCCCACTGGTTTGCCACTGATTTTCCTTCCAGTAGCTGTGTCCAGTCCACTTTCGTCAGATCGCCTCTCAGTTTTGTAAAACTTGCCTTTCCCCAATTTAGAACTTTAACTCCTGTCTTATCTTTGTCCTTTTCCATGATTAGGCTAAAACTAACTGTATTATGATTGCTATCTCCAAAATGGTCACCCACTGCTACTTCATCCACTTGCCCAGCTTCATTACTGAAGACTAAATCTAGAATTGTGCCCCCTCTCGTTGGGCTTGTTATGTGCTGGCTAAAAAGGTTTTCTTGAATGCAGTCCAAGAATTTTGTGCCCTCTGTGCCCTTCACACTGTTTGTATCCCAGTTGATATTAGGTTAGTTGAAATCCCCAACTATTGTTGTCCTTTAGTTTGTACGCTCTGAAATGTGTCTACATATTTGTTCCTCTATCTCCCTCTCACTAATTGGGGTCTATAGTACACTTCTAGTAGTGTGGCAGCCCCTTTTTTATTTCTAAGCTCAACCCATATGGCCTCATGTGATGATTCATTTAGCATATCATCCCTCCTCATGGCTGTTATTGATTCCTTAACCAATAATGCTACACCCCTTCCTTTTTTATTCCCCTCTCTATCCTGGCTAACAACGCTATCTCCAGGGGTGTGGAGCTGCCATTCTTGCCCCACTTTAAGTCAAGTTCTCATTATAACAACAATATTGTGTTGCCATGTATCTATCTGTGTCCTCAGCTCATCGGCTTTATTTACTATACTCCTTGCATTTAAATAAATACCTTTTAACACTGCCAAATTCTTGTGCTGCACACTTTTTAACTTTTGCTTTTCCTGTCTTTCCAAGTCACTCGCCAATTTTCTGCCTCCTGTTCCCTACCCTAAAATTGTCCTATCTAAGACTGTGCTCAGGTTCCCATCCCCCTGCCAAACTAGTTTAAACCATCCCCAACAGCACTAGCAAACCTTCCTGCAAGGATATTTGTCCCAGTCCTGTTCAGGTGTAGACTGTCCGGTTTGTACAGGTCCTGCCTTCCCCAGAACCAGTCCCAGTGTCCCAGAAACCTGAAGCCCTCCCTCCTGCACCATGTCTCCAGCCATGCATTCATCTGGTGTATTCTCCTATTTCTATACTCACTAGCACATGGCCTTGGGAGTAATCCAGAGATTACTATCTGAGGTCCTGTTTGCTAATCTCTTTCCTAACTCCCTAAACTCAGCCTGCAGGACCTCATCCCTCTTTCTTTTACATCGTTGGTACCAATGTGGACCACGACCTCTGGCTGTGCACCCTCGCCCTCCAGAATGCTCTGTAGCCGCTTGGTGATATCCATGACCCTTGCACCAGGGAAGCAACATACCATACTGGAATCAGAGCTGCAACCACAGAAAAACCTATCTGTTCCCCTAACTATAGAATCTGCTCTCCTGTCTTTTCTCCTCCCTCCCTGCACAGCTGAATCACCCATGGTGCTCTGATCATGACTCTTGCTGTACTCACCAGAAGAACCCTCTCTCCCATTGGTGCTCAGAACTGAATACCAGTTAGAAAGTGGGATAAAAATAAGAAATGCTGGAACCACTCAGCAGGTCTGGCAGCATCTGTGAAAAGAGAAGCAGAGTTAACGTTTCGGGTCAGTGACCCTTCTTCGGAACTCAGAAAGTGGGATGCCCTCCGGGGTCTCCTGCACTACCTGCCTTGACCTTCTTGTCTGTCTGGCAGCCACCCAGTCTCTCTCTGCCTGTGCTCTCTTATGTTTTGGGGTGCCTATCTCCTGAAACGTGCTATCCACGCAGTTCTCTGCCTCACGGATGCGCCACAGTGACTCCAGCCGCCGCTCGAGTTCCGAAACCTGGAGCACAAGCGACTGCAGCTGGTGACACTTCCTGCAGATGTGTTTGTCAAGGATACATAGTGCGTCCACAACTTCCCACATTCCACAGGAGGCACATTCCGCTTGGCCGAGCTGCCCTGCCATACATTAGCTTTCCAAAAAAAAAAATATTTTTTGCTAATGTGGTAGATAGAATAACTTACCAATTACTTGCCAATCAGCTTCTTACCCTGTACCATAGAGGCTGAAAAAGCAAAAAAGAAAAGAAAGAGACCAAAGAGCACCTCCTTCCCTTAGTCAGTAAAATCCCTCACACACAACTCACAGCCTTACTCTCAGTCCAAATCGCACACTTCTAATTAATTAATAATTATTATTAAATTACACTAATGAAGCCTTACTAGTAGCAACCTTAACACTCACAAGGTAGCTAAAATTAAAGCTCATGGGATTGCGTATTGCGACGGATAGAAAATTGGTTGGCAGACAAGAAACAAAGAGTCGGGATAAATGGGTCTTTCTCCGAATGGCAGGCAGTGACTAGTGGGGTACTGCAGGGATCGGTGCTAGGACCCCAGCTATTCACAATATAGATTAATGATTTAGAGGAGGGAACTAAATGTAATATCTCCAAGTTTGCAGATGACACAAAACTGGGTGGGAGGGTGAGTTGTGAGGGGGGTGCAGAGAGGCTTCAAGGTGATTTGGACAAGTTGAGTGAGTGGGCAAATGCATGGCAGATGCAGTATAATGTGGATAAATGTGAGGTTATCCACTTTGGTAGCAAAAACAGGAAGGCAGATTGTTATTTGAACGGCTATAAACCGAGAGAGGGGAATATGCAAGGAGACCTGGGTGTTCTCGTACACCAGTCACTGAAGGTAAGCATGCAGGTGCAACAGGCGGTAAAAAAGGCAAATGGTATGTTGGCCTTCATCGCGAGAGGATTCGAGTACAGGAGCAGAAATGTCTTGCTGCAATTATACAGGGCCTTGGTGAAGAATATTGTGTGCAGTTTTGGTCTCCTTATCTGAAGAAGGATCTTCTTGCTATAGAGGGAGTGCAGCAAAAGTTTACCAGACTGATCCCTGGGATGGCGGGACTGACGCATGAGGAGAGATTGAGTTGGTTAGAATTCTATTCGCTGGAGTTCAGAAGAGTGAGGGGGAATCTCATAGAAACCTATAAAATTCTAACAGGACTTGACAGGGTACATGCAGGAAGGATGTTCCCGATGGTGGGGGAGTCCAGAACCAGGGGTCATAGTCTAAGAATACAGGGTAAACCTTTCAGGACTGAGATGAGGAGAAATTTCTTCACCCAGAGAGTGGTGAGCCTGTGGAATTCGTTACCACAGAAAGCAGTTGAGGCCAAAACATTGTATGTTTTCAAGAAGGAGTTAGATATAGCTCTTGTGTCAAAGGGATCAAAGGGTATGGGGCAAAAGCGGGAACAGGCTACTGAGTTGGATGATCAGCCATAATCATAATGAATGGCGGAGCAGACTCTAAGGGCCGAATGGCCTACTCCTGCTCTTATATTCTATATTTCTATTTGAGGGTTTAAAAAGAAAATAACTTTTTTTCTGATCTTTTTAGCTGTTTACAGGCAAATAGAGCTGTTACTTACCAACCAATCAGCTTACAGATTTCCCGTGATGTCACTAAGTTTTTTTGAACTCACGCGCACTAACACAGCCAGAGAGAGAGACCTGTCTGCCGCTCCGCTCCGCTCCCAGGTGATTGAGGGCCTCGAGCAGAATGTTTAACAGTCTTTTGGCGATTTATTACATGCATGACAACAAGAGCAGGCTTCTTGTCTTTGAAACTCTTTTCCCCAAAAGGCAGTGGAAGCAGAGTCTTTAAATATTTTTAAGGTAGATAGATTCTTGATAAGCAAGGGTGTGAAAGGTTATTGGGGGTAGGTGGGAATGTGGAGTTGAGGTTCAATCAGACCAGCCATGATTTTATTAAATGACGGAGCCTACTCCTGCTCCTAATTCGTGTGTTTGCATGTAAAATGTTTCAACACTGATTAAAAGTTGGGATGCAAGAAAGCAAGATGATGCTGACCTTATTTTCCCTTGTTTCTGAAATCTGATCACAGTATAAATGGGACAGTTTAAACTGTGAGTGTCTTGGGACACTTTGCTATGTTAAAGGTGTTATATAAATTAAATTACTCTTTCCCAACAGGAGTCAGTGATTCTCAACACACAGAGTCTAGTTTCTGATACGGAGTGTGAAGGTAAACAAAGTATAAATGGCTCCTGAGCATAAACATGAGTTTCCTGGGTTGTTTTATCAACCAGTTTTCCCTAATGGTCAGTCGAAATCATATTACATTTGTCCAGCATCTCACTCACTACTTTACATGCTCTCCCCCATCTGCATGTATGTAGTGTATGATTAGATTTAATTAACAAGTAGCTTCTGTGGAGTGTGCGGTCAGAATTGAAAGGTCTGACTTTGACAAGTGTTTTTTTCTGTCAGTAAGCACTATTTTGTCTTCACATACCTCATTGGCAGGTTCTTCTTTCATCTTAAGTGATTTGGAATGCATCAAGAATGCTGTCTTACAGCAAAGTGTGATCAGACCTATTTGCTAACTGCCTTTCACACTCAATTTATTTCAAGACTTCCATGGACCATGAAGGAACTATTCAAAAACTGTCCTTCTTCTTTGATAATTTGTTTTATTCATTTCAGGGGATGTGGGTGTTGCTGGCAAGGCCAGCATTTGTTTCCCATCCCTAATTGATCTTGAGAAGGTAGTGATGAGGTGTCTCTTGAACCGCTGCAGTCCATCTGGTGCGGGTACACCCACAGTGCTGTGAGGAAGGGACTTCCAAGATTTTGAACTAGTGATAGTGAAGGAATGGTGACATTGTTCCACGTCAGGATGGCGTGTGGCTTGGAGGGGAACTAGCTGGTGGCGGCAACACGAAAGTGGAAAATCAGCCTCAGTTGGTAGGGCTCTGGTTAATACTTTTAGTGGATTTCATGAATATAAGTGATGTATCTAAATATCACTATTCCAATATTTCAACAAGGAGTGAAGCAAGAGCCTAGGATGTATAGGAATAATTTTGTAAGTTGGTGCATTAAAATCAGTAGACAGATGAGGATGAAAGCAGTGCACCTGAATTCCTGAGATGTAGGTGAGTTTCTGCTCCTGGAATACAAACTTGTAAAATTAATCCTAATAAGTCAATTAGCCAATCATCTATCATGGGGAGCATGATTGAAATGATGTTACGGGACGCTTTTAATTTCATCCAAAGAGATTGCAAGCTATTAGTAGTCGTCAGAATGAACTAGGAAGTAACAGCCCAAGTCAGCTGATAAGGGCTACTCAGGAAAGACAGTATCCTATTTTCAGATAATGTCTCACATTTGAGATTTATAAAGAATAAGGTTCAGAATTAGTAACAAACTGGTTCAATAAATTGGAAATTAGATTTTCAAGACTAACAAGATGGTGACTGTAAAAAGAGAAAACAATATAAATTAGGAGCTGAAAATTTGTGATGGAGCACAAATTGGCATATGTTGGTGGAAGGTGTCATTGTCAGTGCTATCAAGCACCACTTAAACAACAATAAACTATTCACTGATGCTCATTTTGGGTTCCACCAGGGCCACTCAGCTCCTGACATCATTACAATCATGGGGCAAACATGGACAAAAGAGCTGAACTCCAGAGGTGAGGTGAGAGTGATTGCCCTTGATATCAAGGCAGCATTTGACCAAGTGTGGCATCAAGGAGCCCTAGCCAAATTGAAGTCAATGGGAATTGGAGGTAAACTGTCCACTGGTTTGAGTCATACCTAGCACAAAGGAAAATGGTTGTGGTTGTTGTAAGCCAATCACCTCAGCCCCAGGACATTGTTGCAGGAGTTTCTTAAGCTCAACCATCTTCAGCTGCTTCATCAATGACCTTCCCTCGATCATAAGTTCAGAAGTGGGGATGTTGGGGAATGTCCAGTACCATTTGTAACTCATCAGATACTGAAGCAGTCCGTGTAGAAATGCAACAAGACCTAGACAACATTCAGGCTTGGCTGATAAGTGGCAAGTGACATTCATAGAGTCATAGAGTCACACAGCATAGAAACAGGCCCTTCGGCCCACCGCGTCCATGCCGACCATAATGCCTATCTATACTAATCCCACCTGCCTGCATTAATTCCATATCCCTCGATGCCTTTCTCATTCAAGTACCTGTCCAGATGCCTCTTAAATGTTGCGACTGTTCCTGCCTCCACCACCTCCTCTGGCAGCTCATTCCAGATACTCACTACTCTTTGTGTGAAAAATTTACCCCTTTGATCCCCCTTAAATCTATGCCCTCTAGTTTTAGTCACCCCTACCATGGGAAACAGACTCTGGCTATCTACCCTATCTATGCCTCTTATAATTTTATATACCTCTAACATGTCGCCTCTCAGCCTCCTTCGATCCAGGGAAAACAGACCTAGCTTATCCAATCTCTCTTTATAACTCAAGCCCTCCAAACCAGGCAACATCCTTGTGAATCCTTTCTGCACCCTCTCTAGCTTAATCACATCTTTCCTGTAGTGCGGCGACCAAAACTGCACACAGTATTTCAAATGCGGCCTAACCAACGTTATGTACGTGACGTCCCAACTCTTGTACTCAGTGCCTCGGTCGATGAAGGCAAGCATGCCATACGCCTTCTTCACCACCCTGTCTACCTGTGTTGCCATTTTCAGGGAACTATGTACCTGCACCCCAAGGTCTCTCTGCTCAACAACACTCCCCAGGGCCCTGCCATTCTCTGTATATGTCCTACCCTGGTTTAACTTCCCAAAATGCATCACTTCGCACTTGTCTGCGTTAAATTCAATTTGCCAATCGCTTGGCCACTTTCCCAGTTTATCTGTTGTAACCTTAGACAACCTTCTTCATTGTTCACTATCCCACCAATTTTGGGGTCATCTGCAAACTTACTAATCATGCCCCCTACATTCACATCCAAGTCATTAATATATATGACAAACAACAGAGGGCCCAGCACCGATCCCTGCGGCACACCACTGGTCACCGGCCTCCAATCTGAAAAACAACCCTCCACTACCACCTTCTACCTCCTATCACCAAGCCAATTTTGTATCCAATTGGCTAGCTCACCCTGGATCCCATGTGTTCGAACCTTCCGGACCAGCCTACCATGCGGGATCTTGTCAAAGGTCTTGCTAAAGTCCATGTAGACAACGTCCATCGCCCTGCCCTTGTCAATCCTCTTGGTCACCTCCTCAAAAAACTCAATCAAATTCGTGTGACATGATTTCCCACGCACAAAGCCATGCTGACTATATCTAAGCAGACCTTGCCTTTCCAAATGCATAAAAAACCTGTCTCTCAGAATCCCTTCCAATAACTTTCCCACCACTGATGTAAGGCTCACCGGCCTTTAGTTCCCTGGCTTATCCCTGCTGCCCTTCTTAAATAAAGGCACAACATTAGATATCCTCCAGTCTTCTGGTACCTCACCCTGGCTAACGATGATACAAAAATCTCTGCCAGGGCCCCAGCAATCTCCTCCCTTGTTTCCCATAGCATCCGAGGATACACCTGGTCAGGCCCTGGGGATTTATCCACCTTAATGCGCTTCAAAACCTCCAACACTTCCTCCTTTGTAATGTTGATATGCTCCAGGATATCGCTGTTCCCTCCCTTGAACTCATTAGCTTCCATGACCTTCTCCATGGTAACTACAGACAAGAAGTATTCATTTAAGACCTCGCCCATTTCCCGTGGCTCCACACATAGATTACCACACTGATCCTTAAGGTGGCCTACTGTCTCCCTAGCTACCCTTTTACTCTTAATATAGAAACTTTTAGGATTCTCCTTTATCTTATCTGCCAGGGAAATCTCATGGCCCCTTTTTGCCCTCCTAATTTCCTTCTTTTGTGTACTCCTGCATCCCTTATACTCCTCGAGGAACTCGCTTGATCCCAGCTGCCTAGGCCTGACATAAGCCTCCTTCTTTGTCCTGACTGGACCCTCAATATCCCTCGTCAACCAAGGTTCCCTAAACTTGCCAGCCTTGCCCTTCCATCTAACAGGAACATGCCAACCCTGAACTCTTCCTATATCACTTTTAAAAGCCTCCCACTTGCCAGACGTCCCTTTACCTGTAAACAGCCTCTCCCATTCAACTTTTGAGAGTTCCTGTCTGATGCCATCGAAATTAGCCTTCCCCCAATTTAGGACTTCAACTTGATAACCAGTCCTATCCTTTTCCACAACTATCTTGAAGCTAATAGAGTTATGGTCACTGGTGCCAAAGTGCTCCCCCACTGACACATCAACCACCTGCCCAGCCTCATTTCCTAAGTGGAGGTCGAATGTAGCCCCTTCTCTAGTCGGGCCATCCACATACTGCTTCAGAAAACTATCCTGGACACACTTAACAAATTCTTCCCCATCTGATCCCTGAGCACTAAAGCAGTCTCAGTCAATATTAGGGAAGTTAAAATCACCTACTATTACAACCCTATAATTCCTACACCTATCTGTGATTTCCCTACATATATGCTCCTCCACTTCCTTCTGACTATTGGGGGGCCTATAGGTATAATCCCATCAAACCACGTTTCCGTAATAGCTATAATATCACAATCCCATGTACCGATCCATGCTCTGAGTTCATCTGCCTTACCTGTAAGGCTTCTTGCATTAAAGTAAATGCAGTTTAGCCTAGTAGACCTTCCACGTTCCCTGTCCTGCCCCTGCCCGGCCTGACTACTGGACTTGCTTGCTTTAACCTCTACATTTGCCTCAACTATCTCATCTGAGAGACTACTACTTTGGGTCTCACCCCCACTGCCAGATTAGTTTAAACCCTCCCAAGTAGTACTAGCAAACATCCCCGCAAGGATATTGGTCCCCTTCCAGTTCAGATGCAATCCGTCCCTCTTGTACCAGTCACCTCTGCAACAGAAGCAATCCCAATGATCCAAGTAGCTGAAGCCCTCCCGCCTACAACAGCTCATCAGCCACGCATTCATTTGCCTTATCCTCCTATTCCTACCCTCACTAGCACGTGGCACAGGGAGTAATCCTGAGATTACAACCCTAGAGGCACTGCTTTTTAACCTTCTGCCTAACTCCCTATATTCATTTTTCAGGACTTCATCTCTCTTCCTGCCTATGTCGTTAGTACCAATATGGACCACGATCTCCAGCTACTCACCCTCCCCTTTCAGAATGTCCTGCAGCCGCTCCGAGACATCCTTGACCTTAGCACCAGGGAGGCAACATACCATTCTGGAGTCTCATTTGCGGCCACAGAAACACCTATCTGCACCCTTTACGATAGAATCCCCTATCACTATAGCTCTTCCACCCCTTTTCCACCCACTGGAAGTGTCCCTGATTTCCCACATAGCGCAGGAGGAGCATATCACGGGGCTGAGCTCTCCTGCTATGACTTACCCTTAGATTTCCCTCCTCCTCTAACCAAAAAAAAAGGACTCTGGTGTGTTGATAAGGTAAGCTTTTTATTTAAGCAGTTCTGTCCGTTGGATTGCTAACCTAACAAGTTTTGACTTTTTTTTTTGGTTTTTCAGTAGATTTGTTGGGAATTTAGACTAGAGGGAATGGAAGTTAAGGCAGTTGTATGTTCCTCCTGCAGAATGTGGGAGGTAAGGGTCGCCAAGAGTGTCCCTGCTGACTGCATCTGCGGGAAGTGCACCCAACTCCAGCTCCTCGAGAACCGCTTGAGGGAACTGGAGCTGGAGCTGGATGAACTTCGGATCATTCGGGAGGCGGAGGGGGTTATTGAGAGGAGTTATAGGGAGGCAGTCACACCTCAGGTAAAAGAAGTAGGTAGATGGGTTACCGTCAGGGGAAGGAGATGGAACCAGCAGGCAGTGCAGGGATCCCCTGTGGCCGTTTCCCTCAACAACAGGTATACCGTTTTGGATACTGTTGCGGGGGACGACTTACCAGGGGTAAGCAATGGGGTACAGGTATCTGGCACAGAGTCTGTCCCTGTTGCTCAGAAGGGAAGGGGGAAGAGGAGCAGAGCATTAGTCATTGGGGACTCCATAGTTAGGGGAACAGATAGGAAGTTCTGTGGGAACGAGAGAGACTCACGGTTGGTATGTTGCCTCCCAGGTGCCAGGGTTCGTGATGTCTCGGATCGTGTTTTTGGGATCCTTAAGGGGGAGGGGGAGCAGCCCCAAGTCGTGGTCCACATAGGCACCAACGACATAGGTAGGAAGAGAGATGGGGATTTAAGACAGAAATTCAGGGAGCTAGGGTGGAAGCTTAGAGCAAGAAGAAACAGAGTTGTTATCGCTGGGTTGTTGCCCATGCCACGTGATAGCGAAGCGAGGAATAGGGAGAGAGAGGAGTTGAACACGTGGCTGCAGGGATGGTGCAGGAGGGAGGGTTTTGGTTTCCTGGATAATTGGGGCTCTTTCTGGGGTAGGTGGGACCTCTACAAACAGGATGGTCTTCACCTGAACCAGAGCGGTACCAATATCCTGGGGGGGAGATTTGCTAGTGCTCTTTGGGGGGGTTTAAACTAATTCAGCAGGGGAATGGGAACCTAAATTGTAGTGCCAGTGTACAGGATGTTGAGAGTAGTGAGGGCAGGGATAAGGTTACAAGGACGCAAAACGGCACTGGCAAGCAAGAACCTGGTTTAAAGTGTGTCTCCTTCAACGCCAGGAGCATCCGGAATAAGGTGGGTGAGCTTGCAGCATGGGTTGGTACCTGGGATCTCGATGTAGTGGCCATTTCGGAGACATGGGTAGAGCAGGGGCAGGAATGGATGTTGCAGGTTCCGGGATTTAGATGTTTCAGTAAGAACAGAGAAGATGGTAAAAGAGGGGGGGGGTGTGGCATTGTTAATCAAGGAGAGTATTACAGCGACAGAAAGGATGTTTGAGGACTCGTCTACTGAGGTAGTATGGGCCGAGGTTAGAAACAGGAGAGGTGAGGTCACCCTGTTGGGAGTCTTTTATAGACCTCCGAATAGTTCCAGAGATGTAGAGGAAAGGATAGCGAAGATGATTCTCGACAGGGGCGAGAGTAACAGGGTAGTTGTTATGGGGGACTTTAACTTTCCAAATATCGACTGGAAATACTATAGTTTGAGTACTTTAGATGGGTCAGTTTTTGTCCAGTGTGTGCAGGAGGGTTTTCTGACACAGTATGTAGACAGGCCAACCAGGGGCGATGCCACATTGGATTTGGTACTGGGTCATGAACCCGGCCAGGTGTTAGATTTAGATGTAGGTGAGCACTTTGGTGATAGTGATCACAATTTGGTTAGGTTTACCTAAGCGATGGGCAGGGACAGGTATATACCGCAGGGCAAAAATTATAGCTGGGGGAAAGGAAATTATGATGCGATTAGGCAAGATTTTGGATGCGTAGGATGGGGAAGGAAACTGCAGGGGATGGGAACAATCGAAATGTGGAGCTTATTCAAGGAGCAGCTACTGCGTGTCCTTGATAAGTATGTACCTGTCAGGCAGGGAGGAAGTTGTCGAGCGAGGGAGCCGTGGTTTACTAAAGAAGTTGAAGCGCTTGTCAAGAGGAAGAAGAAGGCTTATGTTAGGATGAGACGTGAAGGCTCAGTTAGGGCGCTTGAGAGTTACAAGCTAGCCAGGAAGGATCTAAATAGAGAGCTAAGAAGAGCAAGGAGAGGACACGAGAAACCCTAAGGCTTTCTATAGGTATATCAGGAATAAAAGAATGACTAGAGTTAGATTAGGGCCAATCAAGGATAGTAGTGGGAAGTTGTGTGTGGAATCAGAGGAGATAGGGGAAGCGTTAAATGAATATTTTGCGTCAGTATTTACAGTAGAGAAAGAAAATGTTGTCGAGGAGAATACTGAGATTCAGGCTACTAGGCTAGATGGGATTGAGGTTCACAAGGAGGAGGTGTTATCAATTTTGGAAAGTTTGAAAATAGATAAGTCCCCTGGGCCAGATGGGATTTATCCTAGGATTCTCTGGGAAGCTAGGGAGGAGATTGCAGAGCCTTTGTCCTTGATCTTTATGTCGTCATTGTCGACAGGAATAGTGCCGGAAGACTGGAGGATAGCAAATGTTGTCCCCTTGTTCAAGAAGGGGAGTAGAGACAGCCCTGGTAATTATAGACCTGTGAGCCTTACCACGGTTGTGGGTAAAATGTTGGAAAAGGTTAAAAGAGACAGGATTTATAATCATCTTGAAAAGAATAAGTTCATTAGCGATAGTCAGCACGGTTTTGTGACGGGTAGGTCGTGCCTCACAAACCTTATTGAGTTTTTCGAGAAGGTGACCAAACAGGTGGATGAGGGTAATGCAGTGGATGTGGTGTATATGGATTTCAGTAAGGCGTTTGATAAGGTTCCCCACGGTAGGCTATTGCAGAAAATACGGAAGTATGGGGTTGAAGGTGATTTAGAGCTTTGGATCAGAAATTGGCTAGCTGGTGGTTGATGGCAAATGTTCATCCTGGAGTTTAGTTACTAGTGGTGTACCGCAAGGATCTGTTTTGGGGCCACTGCTGTTTGTCATTTTTATAAATGACCTGGAAGAGGGTGTAGAAGGGTGGGTTAGTAAATTTGCGGATGACACGAAGGTCGGTGGAGTTGTGGATAGTGCCGAAGGATGTTGTAGGGTACAGAGGGACATAGATAGGCTGCAGAGCTGGGCTGAGAGATGGCAAATGGAGTTTAATGTGGATAAGTGCGAGGTGATTCACTTTGGAAGGAGTAACAGGAATGCGGAGTACTGGGCTAATGGGAAGATTCTTGGTAGTGTAGATGAACAGAGAGATCTTGGTGTCCAGGTACATAAATCCCTGAAGGTTGCTACCCAGGTTAATAGGGCTGTTAAGAAGGCATATGGTGTGTTAGCTTTTATTAGTAGGGGGATCGAGTTTCGGAGCCACGAGGTCATGCTGCAGCTGTACAAAACTCTGGTGAGACCACACCTGGAGTATTGCGTGCAGTTCTGGTCACCGCATTATTGGAAGGATGTGGAAGCTTTGGAAAGGGTGCAGAGGAGATTTACTAGGATGTTGCCTGGTATGGAGGGAAGGTCTTACGAGGAAAGGCTGAGGGACTTGAGGTTGTTTTCGTTAGAGAGAAGGAGGAGGAGAGGTGACTTAATAGAGACATATAAGATAATCAGAGGGTTAGATAGGGTGGATAGTGAGAGTCGTTTTCCTCGGATGGTGATGGCAAACACGAGGGGACATAGCCTTAAGTTGAGGGGTGATAGATATAGGACAGATGTCAGAGGTAGTTTCTTTACTCAGAGAGTAGTAGGGGCGTGGAACGCCCTGCCTGCAGCAGTAGTAGACTCGCCAACTTTAAGGGCATTTAAGTGGTCATTGGATAGACATATGGATGAAAATGGAATAGTGTAGGTCAGATGGTTTCACAGGTCGGCGCAACATCGAGGGCCAAAGGGCTGTAATGTTCTAATTCTAATTATTTAGTTACTCCCTGAATTAAAAAATACTAATTACACTCGGGGCCTTGTTCTACTCACTCCAATCTAAAGTCCTTAATAAGCTACACTGAATTGAAAAAAACACTTTAGTAGTACTCACCTTATCACCAGAGGCTTTTTCTTCAACAAAAAAAAACTTTCCCTTTTTTAAAGATATTTAAATGCACTAACAACAGTGACTCACCAACCAATCACCTTGCAGCTCTCCTCTGATGTCACTGTTGGCTTTTTTTTTCCAAAACTCCGGCGTGCTGGAAAAGCTCCTCTCCGCTCTGCTCCCTGAAGGTAAGAGACTGGGCCTTGATCCTCGGGCTGGACTTATAGGCTCCGATCTCGGCATTCTCCCCACAGGTCTGCTCCTCTCCTCTCCACTCTGCTCCTGGAAGGTGAGAGACTGGGCCTCGATCCTCAGGCTAGATTTATAGACTCCACTCTCGGCGTTCTCCCCACAGGTCCGCTCCTCTCCTCTCCGCCCCCGGAAGGTTCGTGCCACATAAGTGCCAGGCAATGATCATCTCCAACAAAAGAGAATCTAACCATCTCCCCTTGACATTCAATGGCATTATGATCACTGAATCCCCCACTATCAACATCCTGGAGTTCACCATTGACCTGAAACTGAACTGGAGCAGCCATATAAATACTGTGGCTACAAGAGCAGGTCAGACGGTGGGAATTCTGCAGTGCTTATCTCGCTTCCTGACTTCCCAAAGCCTGTGAACCATCTCCAAGGCACAAGTCAGGAGTGTGATGGAATACTCTCCACTTTCCTGGATGAGTGAAGCTTCAACAATGCTCAGGAAGCTCAACACCATCCAAGACAAAGCAGCCACTTAATCAGCACCCCATTCGCCATCTTAAACATTCTCTCCCTCCACCTCTAATGCACAGTGGCAGCAATGTGTATTATATACAAAATGCATTGCAGTAACTCACTACACCTCCTTTGACAACACCTTCCAAACCCACAACCTTTTCCTCCTAGAAGGACAACCTGCAGACGTATCAGTCTCTCACTCGCTCTTGCCCTGTTTTATGCTTTGAAACCGCTACTTAGTGACAGCTCAGGAGCAGACATTTTGTGCAGACCTTCCCTGCAGCAACATCATAAACCTCTTCTCCAGTGTAGGAGCCCTTTGTGAAAGTGCCTGAATCCAGTGCCAGATGGATAAAAGCCCATAGCACATGAAAGCCCCTATTTGACACTAAGTTGGTAATCTCACTCAGAAGGACGACTAGAATGGCTTGTGTCTGGAAATGTTACACTGGCTTGGTAGGCAGTGCCCTCTGAGATTGAGGCTAAGGCATGTTATTAGGTAAAGAGTCCACTCTGTAGCTGGTTGTGCTATATCGGATTAATGAGGGCTTATTGTTGACATTGGGAGCTTGAAAGAAGAAGTGACTCACTAACCCTTCATGAAGAGAAAAATTCAAAGGAAGCCAAAAAGACTAAAGAAAAGATGTCTTGGAGTTGTATGTTTCTGTCCAATCAGTTAATGCAATTATCTAACTGTTGACTTAAGAATTAAAAAGCTTGTCTCCTGTATCAGTACCTAATTTAGAGATGAAAATATGGCAGCCAGCTCTCCACCAACAAAAAACATCTGTGTCACATTTTTATTGTAAATACATCACTGGCACCAATTGAAGGGAACATGTTGCTCTACATTTGCAAAACTTGAAAGTCAAATTACTATGAAATGGCAGAGACTCAAAAAACTCATAACAATGGATGTAGTCACTTACTTCAGATTCTACTACTTCCAACATACACAGCTCTTAAGGTGCTTATAATAGAAGTGGCAAACCGGTAAACTAAACAGGATCATCCGTGCAAGATAGAATTAATATACCATGGTCCATCAAGCATGGGAGGGCAACAAGTATTTGAAATAGCAACACTAAATCTATCAGCTTTAACATAGTCAGAAAGTGATGAGGACTCTCTGCTCTGTGACGGAAATCACACCTGTCAAATGGAAACATATTAATTTCATCATATGGAACACTTCTTGAACCTTTTGTACTGGACATTGCACATAACTTGCTGAAAAAAAAGAGCTAACCAGCTGAAAACATGGTTGCACATTTTCATTCTGAGAGACAGTTGCATAGAGAAACAGTGGGAGTGCTCCCTGATTCAATTAGCAAGATGGGGTTTGTCAATAGTGATGATCAAAAGACATTGAGAGCCATTGACTTTGTAAGAGACAAAACTCCACCCCCTTCGCCACTCCCATCGAGTGTCTGGAGACTCTGAAGTCCAGCAACCCTCCGAGAAGTTGCTATTTCAAACAAAGAGATGGTCACATGACTTACCTGCTGGTCAGACTGGGGATTGTTTGAATTGTGGCTCACAGAAAGCTAACAGACTGCAAGTTGAGAGCCAAGGAGAAAGGTCTCCTCTCTTTCTCTCAAGCAAAGGCCCAGGGACCAACGGTAACAGTTTACCCACATGCCAGAGCACCTCTTCAGCCTTCTGGTGCTAGACAAGGAAGTCGGAAATTGTGCACCAGGCCCCAGCAAGAATTTCAAGGCCTCAACTTTTATCAAGGACATTTCCATCCAGTAACTGAATTCCATTCATTACCAACTTTACTTCAACTCCCCCCATAATTCTTTCTTCCCCTCTATCTATTTGTATGCGTGTGTTTATATTGTATGCACGCGAGTGTGGTTGCATCACACATTTTAGTAATTTTTGACTAAGTTAGAGTGATAAGGCTAATAAACTTACATCATTCTTGTTTAAACCTAAGAAAGTCTGTCTGGTTCATTTGCAATTACAATTAGAGTGGAGTGAGCAAAGGACTCACTGAGAGGGTAAGGTAAAATCACTGTGTTTTAAAAGTTAAACTCTGTTACAGTCAAACCAAGAAAGGAGCAAGAGGGGAGCCTGAGACCCCCTCGTCACCCGGTCGTGACAGCTTGTTTAAAACAGAATAGGACAGTTGGCTGTTTGTGCCTGGCCTATTGACATCCTACAGGTGCAGTGCACTTCAGATGCCTTTGGAGGAGAAAGCTGCTTGGGATTTTCTTGCCTGGATGGGCAGGTGCAAGTGCTCAAAATCCAGATAGAAATGTAAGACCCTCCCTGAGAGATTCAAATCTTCCTGCTGGTGGTCACCTACATTTTTTTCACTGCATCCAGTCACTTCAGACATCTGACACTGAGACACCTAATAGTTGCAACAGCAGCAAAATGAGGCAAGAAGCCCAAAACCTCTCTCTCATTGAACATCTCATAAAACTCCACCTTAGCATCTGCAGTCAATTAGCTCCCATACTGATCGCTTACACGCTCTCCCAGCCATCTATTCCTGCTGACCAGTTCCTTCGCCTCTCCCGATAACCATCCTCTTTCCTGACCACTTCCATCATTTCTCCCAGTCACCTCCTTCCCCCCAGATCACTTCTTTCACTCACCCGATTGGCACCCCTCCATCCCTTCCTGCTGCTCCAGGAACTACATGGAGCAATGCCATAAATTGAAATCCTTCAAGCTGTCTGGGGATTCCCAGAAAACATCTACAGCTCGCCAGGCTCATGTAAATAAAGCCCAGGGCCCAATATCGGGTGTTCCCCAGGCCTTCCCATTCTGTCACAAGGATCATTCCCTACGCTCAGTTGATACCTGCAAGCCAGAGCAAAACAATACCTAGGCCAGCATGTACTACTGTTTTAGAATCCATTTACTGATAAGCCACGAGGATGCATGAAAACGAAAGTATCAACAAATGTCTGCTTTTTCCCTGATAAACATAAAGGTGGTCTCGTTTATGAATTTGTATTTTTTACCCTTCTGAGTTACAGCATTGTGTGATAAGTGGGGTCTCCTGGCTGGCATAGATTCCTATGTAATCAGTTCCAGTGGACCATATCACTTTCACCTCTGTGGCTATTTCCTAATATGTATACATGGTATGGTTTTTGAATTAGTCCCTTCTTTATTGCCCTACTCCTCAGTAACCACACAGAAATATTTGTTTTCTTATGTGAAGCTATCAGCGTGCTTTTAAGTGGATTTGGAAATATCATAAGCCTCTGCACTTGGTGATGCCTATGAAATAAAGCATCGCACATAATTTTAATTCGGACTATAGATAAATATAACAACACCCGCATTGTAAATTAAGTTAAATGGCCTTGTGTTACATACAATGGGCTTACAGAAAGAAAGAGTAACAACTGCGTCAAGTCAACGCATGCAGCTAATAACCTGAATCAATAGTGATGACTGACACCCAGTAAACTTTGCCATATGACAGATCAAAGGCAGCTTAATCATTTTGAACAAGCAGCCTCACAACTTTACATGTAATAATTACGATAATAATTGTTCTGTTACACAACAGTGTTTATCACAAACACAAGCCAGGCTTTTTGAAGAAATCAGGAAGTTTGTTGCTTAATAAATATGATTGCAGATTATGAAGATATCAAAGGTAGATGTGCGATGCCTTTACTTTTCCCAGCAGCTCTCAGTGATTTGATTGATGAACTCTTTGTATAACTACATAAATTAGTGCAATGCAGCTTTTTGATAATAAGGAGCACCTGCAGTCCCACAAATAATAGTTGCTTATAATCTATTGCAGAATACAAAATGGTTATACTATGAGGTTTTTGTATTGCAATGTTGGCAGATTACAATAATACCATACGTGGAGCCCTATCATTTTACATAGTTACAGTAGGTTGCTCATGCCAAGAAAATGAAGAACTTAGAACAAGACTACTATTATGATTCAATGCTAAACCCGAATGTTGAAGTAAAATACTGTTCATCTCCTTTATTGTTTTGCACTTACAGGCTGGAATAATATAATGCTTGTTTGATTTTTTTTAACACATTAGGCCATTGACACTTTTGAGTGTTATTCCATTTGGAAGCAATTTTTGTATTTTTTTCTTCTCACCACAACAAGCACAATGGAAAAGGAATCTTGGAGCAAATAACGGTTAGTAATAAATCAAAACAGTAAAAGTATATTCTTATGAAAGTGCTTCCATTTTATAAATAATTTTGGGGAATTATGTTTTAAATTTGTGGAAATAGATTCATTTGACCGACTGAAGTGATTCCATAGATTCTAGACTTTGCTTTATTTTCAGAAAAAAGGTCACCGGAAGGACTTTGGGACTTGAATTTACTGTTTAAAAATAACCATTACTAGATGTCACATGTCTTAAGCTAAATAAACAACAGGAGCCTTGGTGACTAGGGGGAGTTATTTACAGAAAAGTAACATGTTAAGATTTATGGTGCTTCAGAGTTGGTTTCATTTTGGATTGTTTTGAGTCAGTTGGGATTGCAGCCTGCTGAGAGAAGCACCCAGCTTATCCTTTCGCCACCTCTCTGAGAAACCCTGAAAATCCAGTGTGATAGCTGAAACCCCTGATGCCACATTTCTCCTGGAAAGCAAGTCAGACTAATCCTCGACATCGCCTGAAGAGAACTGCTCCAAAAAGATCCCAGTGACAGCTGTCTATGCATATTTAGGACACCGGAATAAATAGACAACTGATATCATTCCATATCTTCTCTTTTTCCTTCAAGAATTAACAAGTATTTGGCCAAAGTGTTTTTTTTTTGTTTTTTTTTGTAAAGCGATCTCTGCAGAAAAAAACTTCTTTATTTTTTCTTCAACTGGTGTGTGTATGTTGGCATCAGTTAGAAGGGAACTTTCATATTTCAATCTGTGTGTTAATGCTTTGCATCTTTACTGAATTTGTATTGTTTTATAATAAATTGATAATTTTGTTGTTTGTTAAAGAAACCTGGTTCATAGGTTTTATTCTGAAATAAAAATAGAGCATATGATTGGCCGTACGGGTAACTGGGTAAACATTTAAATATATGTTGTGACCTGTGAAGAAGTGGAATTAGAGAAAGATAGTGCACTCCTCCTGCCTCGGTCGTAACACATAATTGGGGTAATGTCTGGGTTAACCCAAAGCCGATGACGTGCAATTGTAAGTGGGATATTAATTATTGAAAAGGGGAAAAGGAAAAACACAGGTTTATTGTGCACTAGAGTAAAGTTTACACTACTGGAAGAGCTTTGTCAGTGGCTACCACCTTTCTGGGGAGGGAGGACTTATCCCTGAGTGATTTGAAAAACGTAACCAAGGCGAGGCTAAACGAATTGGCAGAAAAGTTGGAGTTAGAGTTAAAACTAGGAGCTAAGAAAGCAAACATAATTGAAGTAATAGCACACATTTGAATTTGGAAGAAGGAAAAGGCAATCCAGATGATAATTCTGTTGAATTAGCTAGAATTCAGTTGCAGATGAAACAGCTTGAGCAGGAAAGAGAATTGGCAATGAAGAAACTTGAACTTGAAAGAGAAGAAAAGGAAAAAGACAGGGCATTTCAAAGGGAAAGAGAGGAGAGGCAGGAGAGAAAAAAAGAAAGAGAAAGAAAAAAAGAAGAAAATGTGCAAGAAAGGGTATTTGAATTTAAAAAGCTGAAACTAAATCAAAAGGGTGGCCTTGACCCCAGTGAAAATTCTAGTGAGGAAAGACCTGACTACAGCCCAGGATCCAGTGGAGAGCTGTTTAAATTTGTGCAAGCCCTCCCAAAGTTTGAGAAAAGGGACGTAGAGGCATCTTTTATTTCTTTTGAAAAGATAGCTAGACAGATTTTATGGCCGAAGGAAAGCTGGACACTGCTCATGCAAAGCAGGTTGATTGGCAGAGCTCATAAAGTTTATACTATGATTTCTGAGGAAGCTTCTGTAGATTATGAGATGGCAAAAAATAGTATTCTCGCTGCTTATCAGTTAGTCCCTGAAGCTTACAGGCAGAAATTTTGGAACCTCCGGAAACAGCCTGGACAGACTTATATAGAATTTGAGATGGTAAAGCAAATTAACTTTGATTGTTGGATGCGGGCAGTAAAGGTAGAGGTCACATATGAGATCCTTAGGGAAATAATTCTTCTGGAACAATTTAAAAATTCGCTCTCTCTGTTTGTAAGAAACCATGTGGAGAACTAAAAGGTTTCAACAGCCAGACAGGCAGCTGAGATCGCTGATGTTTACGAGCTTGTTTACAATCCCAAACCCTTTTTCCATCACCTCCACAAAGCCAAGAAGGATAGAATGTGGGAGGGTGAAAGGAAGGCAAGTAGCTGGGGACAAGAAGAGACAGCTGGGAACACCCCGGAATCTCCTCCTCAGGCCAGAAAGGAAGATGCTGAGGGTGGAAGTGAGGTCCAAAAGCCTAAGTGTTTCCATTGCCACAAGGTGGGACACATTTGTGCAGAATGCTGGAAGTTGCACGGTAAACCCATGGGATTTATTGGGATACACAAGACCAATGCAGAGGAAGGGGCCCTGGCTGAGAGTATGACAGAGTAAGCCATAGCTCTGACTGCAGCTGTAAGGCCAAGTACAAAAACCACTGTAAGTGCGGGGAACATGACAAGATACCTAAGAGTTATAGGGAATTCTTGTCAAAAGGAAAAGTAATTCCTTATACCTGAGGCAGGCAAACCTACAGTTATACTTAGGGATACAGGAGCCAGCCAAAATCTTTTGCTGGGGAAAGGGATAAATTTTCCACCAGAGAGCTCACTGAATGCCAAGGATTTAATAAATGGCATTGGCGGGGAGTATATACCCATACCTTTGAATTGGGTGCATCTAGAGTATGATCTCATGTCTGGAATGGTAATCATATTGTCCATAGTTTGCCTGTAGACAGAGTTGATCTACTCTTGGGGAATGATTTGGCAGGAACGAAGATAGTAGCTTCTCTAGTAGTTACGGAAAGAACAAATGAAGCCAAAGAGACAGAACAGTTCCAGGGATTTTCCTTCATATGTAGTGACCTGAGTAATGGCTAAACAAGTTCCATTGTCAGGGGTCAAATTAGCACCACAGACAAATAGCCGAATATCTGAAACTTTCTTTGGGGATTTGGATAATCCAAAGGAAAAATTCAGTAAGTCTTCTCTGATCAAAGCTCAACAAGCTGATCCAGAGTTAAGTAAAGTGGCACATTCGGCTCTAACTGAACCTGAAGCAAAGGGAGTTCCTGACGGCTACTATATCAAAAATGGGATTCCGATGAGGAAATGGAGACCTTCTCACAGACCATGTGGATGAGGAATGAACAGTAATTCACCAGATAGTGGTACTGCCCAAGTATCGCTGGGAAATGTTAAGGATAGCCCATGAAATTCCCATAGCTAGACATGTAGGGATCTGGAAGACCCAAACACATATAAGTCAACATTTTTATTGGCCAGGTCTTTACAAGGACGTGGTGCAGTTTTGTAAAATGTGCCATACGTGCCAGCTTGTGGGAAAACCACAACCTGCCATAAAACTGGCACTTCTAATTCCATACCAGTTTTTGGGGAACCATTTAGTCGGGTGTTGGTAGACTGTGTGGGACCTTTACCGAAAACAAAAGCGAGACATCAATATACACGCACTATTATGGATATGGTTACTTGGTTCCCAGAGGCTATTCTCTTGAGAACAATTTATGGATTACCAATTGAGATCCAGTTGGATCAAGGTTCCAATTTTATGACTAAATTTTTTCAGGAAGTAATGGATAATCTGGGTATAACACACTTAAAGTCTTCAGCATACCACCCACAGACACAAGGGGCTTTAGAATGGTACCATCAAGCCCTCAAAACAATGATCAGGGCATAAATATCCCCATGATTGGGACAAAGGGCTAGAACTTCTTTCATTTGGCACAGGGGATTCACCTAATATGTCTACCAGTTTTAGTCCTTTTGAATTAGTTTATGAATATGAGGTAAGACGTTCCCTGAAACTAATCAAGAAAATGTTTTTAGAACAGAGGGACGAATCTTCCACAATAGGTTATGTATCCACATTCTGGGAACGGCTCACAAGAGCCTGCAAAGTGGCTCAGAAGCACCTAAAAGCTTCCTAAACAACCATGAAGAAATGGGCAGACAAGCTTACCAAGACCCGAACATTTCAATCAGTAGGTAAGGTGTTAGTAGTTACAGGGTGAACCATTGAAAGCATGATTCAGTGGATCATATAGAGCAGTCAAAATGATTGGTAAAGTAACTATTTGATTGACACCCCAGATCACTGGAAAAAGAATCGGCTATGTCACATCAATATGTTGAAACAATATCACAGTGAGGAGGTGGATAAACAAGCACAGGTATGTTAGGTAGTAGGGACAGTGAAGGATGAAAGGGATAGTGAGGATGAGGCAGAAGGAGGCCTAGACAATTCTCAAATTGAACCTCCTACTATCCGGTTAGCTAATACTGAGTTGTTAGGGAGATTGGACACTATGCTTTCATATTAAGATGCAGAACAACAAGAAGACCTGACAAGGCTACTCACGGCATTTAAAGAAGTCTGTAGAGACAAACCAGGATGTACTACGTTATGTGGTGAGACCACATATGGAGTACTGTTCCCCTGTTGAGTCAGAGCCTAAGCCTGATGGTTCAACTAGATTTTGCATAGACTACAGAAAGGCTAATGCAGTAACAAAGGCAGACTCCTACCCAATTTCTGCTTTTTGAAATTTCGGCTTTTGTCATACCAGACGGTCTTTTCCAATGCCGAGTGATGCCATTCGGGCTAAAAGAATGCCCCAGCAACTTTTCAGAGACTAATGAACCGAATGGTATCCAGTGTTCCAAACTGTTTGGTTTACCTTGATGATGTGCTACTTTACAGTGAAACTTGGACGGACCACTTGGAACAACTAGAAGCTCTGTTTAGAAAATTACTGTTGGCTGATTTAGTGGTAAACCTTCACAAATGTGAAGTTGTACCAGTAACCTACCTAGGGCATATAGTAGGGCAAGGACAAGTGTCGCCAAGAACAGCAAAAGTGCAAGCATTGATGGCGTTCCCTGCCCTTAAGACTAAACAAGAAATTATGAGGTTTTTGGGGATGTGCAGTTTCTACCTCACGTTTGTACCAAATTTTAGCAGTTAAGCTGCCCAACTGATGGAATTGCTACAAAAAAAGAAAGCCAAGGTAGTATGGCCAGGGAAGTGCCCAAGCATCTTTTGAGAGTCCGAAAGCCATTTGATCAATGAACCAGTGTTGGCTGTCCCAAATATCACTAAGCCCTTCATGGTAGCAATTGATGTTGGTGGCCTGGGTGTAGGTGCAGTCCTGTTACAAGATGATGAATAGGGCATAAAAAGGCCAGTGGGATACTTTTCCAAAAAGCTAAAGAGACACCAAAAGAGCCCCACACAGAGGCACAGAGGCAATGCAACTAATGCCACCTGCTCAATAGAACAACTGTTGAGCAGGCCATCGGGCTTCTGAAGATGTGAATCCAGTGCCTGGACTGGTTGGTGGCATCCTGCCATGCCATTCTGCAAGGAGCTCTGACATATGGACATAAGCACATAAGAAACAGGAACAGGAATAGGTCATTTGGCCCCTCAAACCCACTTCGCCATTCATGGCTGCTTTGATCATGGCCTCAACTCTACTTTCCTGCCTTCCGCATAACTCTTGACTTCCTGGTAGATCAAACATCTGTCTAATTCAGCCTTGAATATATTCAGCCTCCACTGCTCTCTGGGATGAAGAGTTCCAAAGATTAACCATTTCTCCTCATTTTCATTGTCATGAAAATATACTGTGCCGAATGATGATTTTTAGTTAATCAGTTGGAAATCAAAATTAAACTTCTAAAGAGAAAACTGGAAACCTAAATTCAACTTTTAAAAAGAAAGCGGCTAAGATGGCCACCGTAATTTGCATTGAAATACCTCACATTCCAAGGTATCGAGATAGAGACACTTGTCTGAATGGCCCTCATCCTGAACAATGGCTTGAGCAGTTTGAAAAAGCTACGTGGTATCGCCTTCATTAGCAAGACATACAAAGCCATCTTGGAACATTAACACTAGTGGAGACAAAGCTCAAAGAGTAAACACTGAAACAGTGAGACTGAGAGAGATTGGAATTCTTTGACTTGGATATCATTAAAATGCAAAAGAGAATAAACTGGTACAGTAATATGATTACCAGAAACTTCAAGACCATGAGTTCAGCCAGAAAACAACTGAATTACCAGACTCCACAGACTGCGTATTCTTTTATTCTATTCCTCATCACTCTATAACCTATTTGTGTGTGTGAAAATTGGAGCATAGTTTATTACTTTACTTGGATTGGGTTTTGATTTTTAGTACAATAAACTAACCGCTTTCTTGTTTAAATTCAAGAAAACCTGTCCAATTGGTTCTTTTATGATCACAACACATAAAGGTTTAAACACTGACTGAATTGGTAAGTACATCACTCTTTAAAAGATATAAACCCAGTTGCAGTCAAACAAAGAGTGGGACAAGAGGGGAGCCTTTTGACCCCTCGTCACCTGATCGTAACACTGATGTCCACATGCTCTCACGTACTACAGCTGCAACACATCATCTGCCCTACCATCCCTGTTGCATTTTACTTAACAAATTAGGTTTTTAAGTTTTGAAATATCACTCAATTATTATTTATAGCTAATATTAAGTAGTTTAACCAGTTAATCGATAAATTTAATACAGTACTTACATCTCCTCGGTCCTAGTTTAAACTACTGCCCTAGTGTAGAGACAAAAAAACTCACCAACCAATCACCTACCTGGTCACCTAAATAATGCCTCTGGACTTCAGCTCTCAGGTCATGCTGTATCTCGCTCCCTCAGTTGGATCACTCCAAACTTTTTTAAAATAACAGAACAGAACCACTCCCCACCCCCCTCCCCACCCCAGTTAAATACTCTGTAGATGTCGACTCTGTCGAAGTGGACTCCATGCTACTTGTAGTGGTCTGCTGCGCTCTCCATTACATGACCCTCCAGAGGAGTTATATCATTGAGGACAATGAGGCTCTGGGAGGAAACAGCTCATCAAGGGAGGAGCAGGAGGTGAAAGAGGATAGGAGGAAGAGGAATCAGAAGAAGATGACACTGAATGGCGTGGTGTCCCTGCTGTATGTCCAGATGGCCTCCATCTGCCACCCTCCAGGAAGAGGACCTCCCTCCCCTCTCTCACAGCTTCCAGCATTAGATCCAGGTCGGCATCGTTGAAGTGAGGGGCTGCCCTGCCTTAGGTGCCAGGACTCCAGGTCTCCTGTGACATCTCACTTCCCTCTCGTGCAGTGTAAGGTCTTGGCACAATCAGCAGATCTCTCTCTCTTTCAGGATAACCAACAGCCTCAGTGATGGCTGTCATTGGAATCTGAATGAGTCCCACACTTCATCTGACTTACTTCTGTTCCCACCCCACCTAAGTGGACAGGAAACCCACATCTTCATACAAATCAAGGGCTTCCCTGTGCAAAAATCTTCACAGTTTGCCACCTGAAGCGGGTTTCTGACCCAAAAACAAACCTGGCTCCTGCTTCCTGTCTCCATGGCGAAAATTCAGTGAACGATCTCTGACAGAGATGTCACTATGGAGAAGTTCCAAAAGAAGGACAAGTGTTTTTCCTTTGCAAGGGAAGTTAAGAGGAAATTTGTTGCTGATTTATGGTACAAGCGTGTAGCGGTTATGTTACTGGATTAATAAGCCAAGAGACCCGAATTAATAAGCCAGATAGCATGCATTCGGGTCCCATTATGGCAATTTGAATTCTGTTTTTTTAATCTGGAGATTAAAAGCTGGTATCATTAAAAAGTGACCATGAAGGAAACCTGCCATCCTCAATTGGTTCAGCCTGTGTATGACTCCTGTCCCACACTAACATGGATGATTCCAAGATGCCTTCTGAAGTGGCCTAGCAAGCCCCTTATCTGTATTAAAACAGGGCAACAGGGCAATAAACACCTCCATTCCAAGAATGAATAATGAAACCCAACTCTCCTACACCTTTACTGGGCACTTCAGAAAAGATTTCTCCTTGGTAGCTGAACTGCAATTGTTGCTTGGCCAGCTGGATTATTAGAGAAAATGGTAATAAAATAACAGGAATTTACCTTTGAACAGGAAGTAAATGAACAGAAAAGATCCATGATAAAGTACCAACATGAGTTAATTATTAGGTATTCATCATGAGTAAAATAAAACTATTGTATATGGTAATTTTCTATTTATTTTGTAAGCATTAATGTTTCAAACAAACAAAAACAAGGCAATTAAACCTGAAAATTATGCTAAATTATATTATCATATAAATGCATGATCTGCATTATCAAATTCCTTGTCCCATCACCATTCTTTTTGGCCTTGCAGCATCAACACTTTTGTCATTTAATCTCTTCCACCTTTTTTGTTCTTTTTCCCACCTGTAATGTCCTCGGGACTGCAGTGAGGTTTAGCCAGGTTTGGTATGATATGTGAGACAGAGACAGCAGCCTGTTGAACATAATGGAGTCTTCTTTATTCTGTTTTACTTTCACTTTCTCTTTGCTATTATTTGTGTTCTACATCGGCCCAAATGTACACAATGTACAATGCAATTGCAATTTCAAAACACTACACTACACCACCCTCCCCCATTTCATTTGCATAAAACCTACTACATGTCTAACTTTTCCCTGCATCACCAGTGAGATGAGGACAGTGTGTGCCTGAACCAAGATGGCCAAAGTTGGTACAAAGTTAAGCTGTGGGCCTCATTAACATTATCTAGTGAAAAGCTGCACTTGTTATGCCTCCAGCTCCAGTTCCTGTTCCACTCTGCGATGCCCAATTTCCCGGAAGGAATCAAAAATAGCTTTTAGGCCCATCATTTACATATGTTAATGACCTAATGTCTGTTTGAGGCAGTTGCATGGGATATGGGCCCCAATACCAGATCAGATGCCTTTCAAGCACATTTTAGGTGCAGGATGTTGATCCACAAAATTGGTTCTCTGTGCACCTGCAAAAAATGTGCAACAAAGTCCTTGGCCATTGTATACTATTCACTTCTGCTATTGATGGTGTGACAATTCCAAATCTTTACATTTGTTCAATGCTGTGTGCTGGATTTTGTGCTGGAGGCAGGGTTCCTGGCGCCAGGCCAAAAAGGCGAGGGATACCCCACTTCTGCCTTTTCGTGCCCCCCTTCCCCCGCCCTCTCGGGGCGGATCCTCCGGTCTTTTTAAATCAAAGTTTCAGGAGGCAGGATCCCCATCCCTTCAAAGACGGGGATCCTGCCTCCAAGAGAAGCCGGCCAATCACAGAGCCGGCAGCTCAGCAGTATCAGCAGTGCAACTAAGAGTGGTAGCCACTGCCCGTATTGCAGAGGACCTAGGTCCAGCACTGGAACTCTGGAACAGAGGTAGGTGAGGCGGGGTCACCGGGAAGTGTGGGCTAGGGGTAGTCTTGCAGTCTAGGGGGAGGGTCCCGGGGTGAATTGGCTCCCAGTGAGGGTGCTCCCTGTGGCACGGATTGCCCACGGAGGAGGGACCCCACCCAAGCCCACAGGGCCTCATTTTACAAGGCAACCTCCCAGCGTGGTGGAGGCACATTCCGCCACTGGTAAGATCCCAGCAATGGTGCAAAGAAGCCCTTAATTGGCTGTTAGTAGGCCAACTAAGGGCCTCAATTGGCCTCTGGGCGGGGAAGGCTGTCATCTGTCTATCCCACCCCCTGGACGATCGCTTGGCGACGGGCCCTCCGTCCCGCCGTGCCCCCTGCCACCCATTGCCCACACACCCCATGCCGATCCCCACCCCTCCCACAGCACCTCCTTCCCTGCCTCATGGGGGCCCATAAGATCCCGGTCAAACTCCAGCCCTCTGATTCTAAATCTGACTAGTTTTAAACAGAATATTAAAATGCACACCAACACTACTGCAATCAGTTCCATTTCTGCTCCGACTGATTTTATTAGTATTAGAATTAGAATTAGAACATTACAGCGCAGTACAGGCCCTTCGGCCCTCGATGTTGCGCCGACCTGTGAAACCATCTGACCTACACTATTCCATTTTCATCCATTTCTGCAAAAATGTATTTCTTAAAAGAGCTCAGTGAAAAGTTGCATTCTGCATAGCTCCTTGCAAGAAGCACTGGGCAAGTTCATTAAAATGTAAGAAGCTGAAAAATATCTCAAATCATGCTGCTGGTGCCTTTCTAATGGTGGATGCACTCCTGAGCAGGCTCTGCATCTGCTAGTATCAACCCTATAAAAGTCTTCGTGAAAATTAGCATATCTTCTGGGCAATCAGCCCAAATTTCCATATTATAGGTTCCTGCCCGGCCCAGCAGGACCATCAGCATGTGCTGCTCCAGAGCACATGAAAGGTACATTGCAACTTCTGGTTTTCGGTGCTAGTGATTTCACCGGAAGTTGCAGTGCCGTTGTGGCCCTCAATAATGGCAAACATCTCAGCATTCACTGCTTTTGGGACCACAAAATCCGAGCCATTCACTTTTCGAATTGACTGGGATCATACAATGCTGTATTTTTGCATCAATCATGACCTTAACAAGACTGTTAGCAGGCCCAATTGACTTTTTATGCTATCTTTTACACCACTATCCTTTGTGCTATGTTTGGAGAACTTAGAATTCCCAGAATAGTGATAGATAGGGAGGAATAGTCCATGAGGGCTTTCTGCCAATGTTACACCCTTTTTAATCACAACTAGTTTTTTGTTAAAATGAAGAGGAGAAAAAATTGCCCTCGATGCCAACTTTATGTTCCTAAATCATATCCAGGAATGATATGCCAAAATGTATATCTTTCCGAAGTTGTTCTGAAGTGTATGGCAAGAGTAATGACCACACCTTACAAGGTAAATGTAACATACTTTAATGTGGCTAAGTGAGACAGGCAGAATCATACCTCCAGAGACTTCACGTCAATTGGCTGCCAAACTGGGAAATGTGAACACCTGTTCATACTGTAGCAACTTTGCTCAATCTTCAGATGATTGAGAAACATTACTGGGAATTGAACCACTTTTGGCAATATGTGTTCAATCTGTTTAAATAAGAAAACACCCCTTATGTCAAAGACAACTCACATAACTGTTCTATTCTCTTGCTGAACTTTTATTGATGAGGCATTTTATTTATATTTTTAACAGAATACAAAGAAACATTTATCTGAGCGTGTGTGTAGCAGGTCATGATAAAAATGTAATATACTTTCCACCTCAGCATTTTCCAACTTTCAAGATGCTATCAGTCACACAATTACAAACGACTGTTGAAAGAAAATGACTGTTCCAGTTACACTTAGTAATGGTCCTTTGTCGGTCACAGCAGATGTGAATCACATTTGAACTCCAATCTGTTGTACAATGGAACAATAAGAGGCAATGTTTCACATAAGGAGTTTTGCTGTCTTGGGTAGACTACAAAGTGGAAACACAATTATTTTTGCCAAAGGAAGGGAATGAAATTTCTGGGAGAATTATCCTGGGCCAGTCTTTACACAGCACCCAGGAACATTGTCAGACTACTCAGAACAAGTCATTTTCCCACCATCTCAAGCCGAGTTCAGTGGGCAGACCAAGTTAGAAAAAGCAAGAAAAAATAAGTACCATTACACAGGTCTTTAGTTCTTGTACTACCTAAATAGATTGCTCTGATTCATCACAGTGTACAGTTAAAAATACTTCAATATTTTACTTTGGAGTAATGATGTTACAACTGATTCTGAAAATATATGCATTCAGATTCCTACCAATCAAACTATTTAATTTATTGATACAGGCACTGAATGCAAACAGGCTAAAAGAAACCAAAAAAATCAGTATGACGATCTTTGTAATAATCAAGGTATAATCAGACGAACTGAAATGATAAACTGAAATCATCCAGATTTTGTATCTTTCAGAGAAGTATTACATTTCGCATCAGTCCATTCAGCTGTATAATTTCAGTTGGAACCTTCTTTGGTCAGTGATAGGAAATATGTATGCCTGAGGGGATGGAAGGATCTGAACTTTGCCACATGTTTTCGATTGGTGTCATGATGTAGAACCTCCACATAAACAAGATCTTTCTGGCATTTTGCAGAAAGCTTTGCTGGGAGACACAAGTAAACACTCTAAATTGGCTGCTCTCTTCTTTATCATGAGGTTGAGCAAAAACAGCAAAGAGAAATGACAGAGAGAGAGAGATAGATAGATAGACAGACAGAGAGATGGACCTCAAAATGGGTGGTAATGAATTGGGAGCCTGTTTTACACTCTGCTCATTGACTTCAATGGAAAGGAAAATCGGGCAGCGTGTAAATGGCAATCAACTCACGATTGCCCATTTGTCACTACCGCTGGAGACAAATTTCACACCTAACATTTGTTATAAATCAGTTGAAGAGTGAATTACGGAAATCCAAAAAATGTTCAATTCAGTGTTTTCTTTAAGCTTTAGATATTTGTTGGACCTGTTGATTTGTCTGGCAATAAGGGTTCGGGGAAGACTAGGAGACCTGTTTGTTTTCTTGTTCTCCATTAAAAGCATATTTTAAAAAAACGTTGTGAAAATTGCTGCCTGTTGCATGCTGTGAATGTTGGCTTCTAAGGGACTGACTAAGACAGAAGTCTGTTTAATTTGTCATGGATGAAATGTTTCACAGACATCTCCATCTTGTGTCTGTGTATTTGTATCATTAAGCACCAACATTTGGGAAGTGGAGTGAATTCCTCAACACTCCCACAGTGCATTTCTGTCAGGTAATACAATTATGCATTTATACAATAAATCATTCTAATTATCATATGACATATAATGCAGGCCAGAACAGTAATTTTTGGTTTAAATGATGTACCAACCAGAGGCTTGGCTCTTTTCCACATTGAGGAAGGGAGATTAGAAAAAGGGCCATTCCTGAGCTATTCTTCCTCATGTCTTGCAGCTGGTTTAGAGTGCTATCATAGCAAATGAAATGTTAAGCTGCTGCCTTGTCTGCTCTCTCAAGTAGATGTCAAAAATCCCATGACACTGTTTAAAGAAGAGCACAGTAGTTCTTCTGGTGTCCTAGTCATCACTTAGCAGAGGGATTAGAGTCGGCAAAAATAAAGATGCTGTATCCAGAACCTCCAACAACCCTCCCCCTCAAATGACAGAAAATGTGGCAGTCAGTGGGCAGAATCAGGCAGTCTCCATTTCATCAGTCATTGTGCAGGCGGATGCAAGGCCATCACATGAACTAGTACAAGGTGGCAGAGAGTCAGATGAATTCCAAGGGGCTCCTTCTAACATCCTGTAGCTTGATACTGGGAAACGTATGGGGAATAGAATACAAAACATACACTATTACCAAGGGGAAGCCCTAAGTAAAACACACGAAGCACATATGCATAAGCACTTGTAGAAATAGATTTATTGGGTTTAATTTATTACTGCTTTGTCCAGTGAGTTCCTTTTTTGCTGCTGTAGATTTAAGTGCCTGCAAATGCTTTCTTTCATCTGATACCATTTAAAGAATGAAATGATCTGAGTTATCTATAAAGCAAAAGCTAATGTTAAGATAACATTGACTTGCCAAATAGTACTGGCTTCTAGTCAGGTGCCTGGTGCTGTCTAAGGTCGAGTGAAAATTGGTATGTAAGAGCAATTTTTACAGAACCCCTTTTCTTCTGAATCCTTGGACAATTTTTTTTACATTTGATAACAATAGCTGGATTTTAGAGGTTCACCTGAGGCTGGGGTGCCCACAGAATCATGACAGGTGGCGGGGAGATGGGACGGGAGAGGAGGGCTCGTCGAAGCCCAGTCACCAAGCAATTTTCCTGAGGGTGGGATAGGCCGTCGACGGCCTTCCTGCCCAGAGGCCAATTGAGGCCACTTAAGGTCATCTTCCCCCCCACCACTTGGAGAGAGCACCTTGTAAAACGAGCCATCCTCCCTACAGTTTTGGTGGGGGGTATCCCCCTCCGTGGACATTCTGTGGCCCACAGAAGGCCCCGGCTGGGAAACAATGCACCTCCCAGGACATCCCCCCCTCTATCTGGACTTTATGACTATGACCCCCACCCCACCCCCACCCTTGCCGGTCCTTTCAGCCTGGCCCCAGCGACCCTGATTCCCTTAGTTGAGGTCCAGGGTTCCATTGCTGGGCCTGGGTCCAAGGCCTTTGCAGCACTGGCAGTGGCTACCGCTCCCAATGGTGCCGCCGATATTGCTGAGCTGCTGGTCCTGTGATTGACTGGCAGCTCTTGGAGGCAGGATCCCCATCTTTAAAGGGACGAGATCCTGGTACCAGAAATTTTGCCTCTGGAACAACAGAGGATTGCGCCGGGGAGAAGGGTGCGAGAAGACCGAGGCCGGGTTTCCCCCGCCTTTACGGCCCGTGCCAAGAGACCCACCTCCTCCATAGTGATTTGGCTGCTTGTGTATGCCCATAAACATTTTCTCCATGTTTTTATCTGAAAAGCAGAGAAGGTCTGTAAAAATGAAATAATAATAATAATAATAATCCAGGAAACTCCATACAAAAAACCTTTCTGGCTGCGTTCCACTGTCCCATTTTCATGCATTTAATAATTACATGGTTGGAGAATTTTGCTGACTGTAAGTGTTTAATTCAATTGGCATTTTAGCTTCACAAGACAATTTATACTACTGATCTAGACTTTAACAGCAACATAAGTTGCTAAATCATATGATTGCTCTCTGCCTTTTGCTTTGAGTGTTGTCAAATATGGGTCTCAATTTTTACCACCTTGTTTATATTCCTAGCATGTACTGTACCAAAATTGTGCTTCTTCCATTTCCTATTACTTGGCTCTTGCATGCAGTAATAAGATTTATTTAACTGAATATTCCATTGGAAAATATTAGTGCTGCACATGAGGGGAATTACTGCCAATAATCAGCCAGGGTGGTTCTCCATTCATATTTTTCCTCCTCTTTATCTTGTGTTTTATGTTTCCTTCTTCGAAATGTAATGACTTCTGCTGGAGTGTGGTTTCAGAGGTGCCAGTGGCCATCTAGTGTTTACTGTAGATACTCATTCTTCATTATTTTGGACTGAGTGAATGCAGACAGACTATTTAATTTCAAATGCCATCTCAGGTAGGCCCTACCCTGTCATCACCCAATGTTCTCACACACAACCATTCACATTTCTAGAAGAAGGCATCACAAAGCAATGAAGAACAGGGAACTCTGCTGATTCTTTTATTTTTGCTGTTATAGCCTATCTATGAAACTCAATGTCCCTGCCTACCTGTCTTCAGTTAAAGTCAACTCAGTACAGCCCAAGGATCAGAGCAGGAATGTTCCTGTTTTGTATAACTCAGACCGCAACATGTAATTGCTGACTTTTAAAAACAAATTTTTATTGTGCGTAACAATGATCAAATCTCTTCTGGGAGAGTGTGGGAAATTGGGTGAATAGGGGATAATGGGTAACAGGCGAAGCATCACTTCTACTCATTCAGAACAAGCATTGAAGGTAAACTACATCTAAAACAGATTCCTTATCAATATTTTCATCATCTTCCATTAAGATACTGACTGATATGCCTCCAGTTATTCTGTGAACCTTCTGCTACCTCAGCCAGATGGTCATTTCTCATGTGCGAAATCTGGCAGGCTATTCAACTATCACAGCCGAACATCATAGCTGAACCTAACTCTCCTCACATCGTTGATTCACAGATGTGTCATATCAGCATAGGCACCGGGATAGTGATAAAGAGCAGGAAATAAGGCAACTTTTTTTCTCCTCCAAAGAGCAGGATACTGAGGCTGATTGTAGCACCCCACCCTCCACCAGGATGTGACCAACTGACACAAAAGAAAGACAAAAGGATTTAACCTGGGACCTTTCTGGTCTATGTGTCTGACTTTAACATTGTACAGCGTCTTAACCATTGAACCATTAAGGGAGATTTCTTTTCAGGTAAATCTAGATATAAAAGAGTAATGATATCAGGTTTCAAAGAACATTAATGAAGAACATTGTGAAATTTTAAGTTTATATATTCTTACGTTCTGTAAAAACTACAGATTTTAATCATAGAAATTTAATTAATTGTTGAAATTTTACCCCAGCAATTTGATTTACAAGACTTAAATTACAAAATTGAGGAGTATTTCTCAATAATAGTTTGCATTAAACCCACTTTTCACCAGGACTGCTTGAATTTAAGGTGGCATTTAGTGTGTTGCCTTGACATGCTCTCCGCAAACAGAATAAGTATGCATTTTGGGGAAGGAAGATTAAACCAGACCTAGGGATCTATTCCTCAAACAGCTGAATCATCTTGTTTCAAGTACAAACATATGTTTTTTTTAGGAGGAAGGCCAATCATTTCTTATAATTTAGTTTACCAGTTAGGCCACCTAAATTAGCTATGTTTCCAATTAAAAATCAAAGGCCTAAGCTGAACCACAGGGAGAAATCCATACCCAATAGTCCACAAGACTACATGCACTGCAGAAGTGTCTGGTGAACCGATTGGTCTGTAGGTACTTGTGTTGTTTCATGTTTACTTAAGGGAGAAAAATATAGCTGTTGCTTTTCCCGCATTTTCTGTGGAAACAAGCACTGGAGTATCTATGGGGAGGATTTTGCAGTCAGCAGCAAAGCAAGGACACTCACCGCTGATCATGAAATAAGTCTAGTTGAGAATTTCACCTGTATCGCCGTGCAACGGTACTGCAAATAATTGCAATGTTCTTCACTGGGCATTCCCAGAGTGGAGCTGGAATGATGCCCTCAGGCTGTTCAAGCTGCCAATCACATTCAAGGATTTTCACAGACACAAACAGGAAACTGAAAGCACAAAAATAAAATCACTTGTTACATTTTTACATAGAGCAAATTAAAAATTGGGATATACACACGAGTAAAGGTAGAAGCTAAAATATTCTGAAAAAGATTTTTTTAATAAATTATTGAAAAAATTTGGCTTAAAAAAACTAATGAATCATTTAACAGCATTCATGAATATAAAATTATATTTTCAGGGTCAGTTCTGTTGTTCATCAAACTTTATGAATCAATTCGCCGTTAAAACAACATTTGCCACAGGTCAACCCGAGCGACAATCAAGCAGGCCATTGGGCTTCTGAAGATGCGATTCAGGTGCCTAGATCATCCAGTGGAGCCCCAGAGTGTGCCCCAATGAGGGTCTCGATTTTGGTGGTCTGCTGCACAACCTAGCACTACAGAGGGGGGAGACATTGAAGAATGAAGACATGGCTGATCACGATCCCTCCTCCGATGATGAGGATGTGGAGGAGACAGCTAACCAGGTGATGCAAGATGAGGGACCACAGACAAGGCACAATGAGATACCTGCTAGGGAGGCTCGGGACATCCTCATACGTAGCAGTTTCTTGTGACCCTTTTTGCCCTTTCTGAAAGATTCCAATAAAGCCTTACCTGTAACTAGTTCTCCTGACACCCTTCTTCATTTTGCATGCGATCGCCCTGCGCCACTGTGTGCTGTGCAGCTGGGCAAGGCTGAGGAGGTGAATGGACACACCTTAGTCCATTGCTTCAAGCCCATTCAGGGAGTAAGGGTGCAGATCTCACAGGACGGCAAGAATTAGAATGGGATGCATCAACAGTAAATGAAAGATTTATCGAATTGCACAACAGAAACAAGGTTTAACATCAACAGATTGTAAGCACCGGTGAACCCCAAGTGGAGCTAGGTGCTCCCCTTAACTCTCTTATGAATGCCCCTACAAGGTGCTCCGGCTGCGGTGGCAGCTAAGGTGGAGGCAGGCTGCTGACCTTGCTGCTCTATGGCTTAAGATGAGCTTGGCGGATGTCCTCTGGCTGCCTGAGGCCTGGAGGGGGGCCCCGGCATGCTGCGGGACTCCTGACCGATGCAGGACCCTCCTCATTGTCACAACCTGGCAATGGTACCATTAGCAGAGGGGCTGAGGAGCTGCTGTCCACCCCAGGAGCCCCCAGAAGCAGAAGGCAGCCACTCTTCCTCCCTTTAAGGCACACTTGTACCTCCCTGCTGTTCTAAGAAGTACGAGGACCTGGTGGAGATACCAGCCACCTTGTCCCCCTCTGGCTTTGCCACTGCTGCATTGAGCTTATGGACAATGCAATAGCATTTAGGTCTGTGTACATCTCCAGCATCCACTGAGTGGTGCACTGGATCAGACTCTCCATTCCGCTGTGATGGAAGGGGTTGTTGACAGTGCTATCAAGCAGCACTTGCTCAGCAATAACCTGCTCACTGATGCTCAGTTTGGGTCTTGCCAGGGTCACTCAGCTCCTGACCTCATTATAGCCTTCCTCCAAACATGGACGAAAGAGCTGAACGCGAGAGGTGAGGTGAGAGTGACTGCCCTTGACATCAAGGCAGAATTTGACCGAGTATGGCATCAAGGAGCCCTGGCAAAACTGGAATCAATGGGAATCAGGGGGAAAACTCTCCGCTGGTTGGAGTCATACCTAGCTCAAAAGAAGATGGTTGTGGTTGTTGGAGGTCAATCATCTCAGTCCCAGGACATCACTGCAGGAGTTCCTGAGGGTAGTGTCCTAGGCACAACCATCTTCAGCTGCTTCATCAATGACCCCACCTCCATCATAAGGTCAGAAGTGGGGATGTTCGCTGATGATTGCACAATGTTCAGCACCATTTGCGACTCCTCAGATAATGAAGCAGCCCATGTCCAGATGCAGCAAGACCTGGACAACATCCAGGCTTGATCTGATAAGTGGCAAGTAACATTTGCGCCACACAAGTGCCAGGCAATGACCATCTCAAACAAAAGAGAATCTAACCATCTCGCCTTGATGTTCAACGGCATTACCATCGCTGAATCCCCCATTATCAACGTAAGAATATCTGCACTGGTGGATGTTGTGAAGGAATGATGTAACACTGCACCCTCTGAGGTCCCTCCCTCCTCCTCCTCAGAGGTGACTGGATGGATCTCACTCTCTTGAGTTTGTCATGTCTCTTTGTTGTTGTGTCCCATCTACTCTTGCAAACAAAAGAAAGAAAAATGTTACTTTCACAACAGAGACAAGCTCAACGCTTATTCTGGTGGAGGCCCAGTTGTCCAGAATGGGGGCACACGAATGCCACCTGTTTACAGCCACTCTCAAGGAACCTTGTGGGGATCAGTAAGGATGGACAGATGCCTCTCACCAAGATGCAGCCATGCTTCTGACAGGAAATGCTGCTGCCTGACCCCTTTGCCACTGACTGGATGGTCACTTTCTCTGCACCAAGTGCACCCTTTTGCATTATCACATACAAGTGTAGAAGAGGTATGGAGTACTCACCTTGGCAGACTGAATGAGGTCATTGATGCGCTTGTGGCACTGAATCCAAGTGGTGGACGTGACCCCACGGCTGCTGACCTCCACTGAGATTTCTGTCCAGGCCTTCTTGGTTAGGCGAGGCCATCTCATCCTCCCGTCCCTGGGGAATAGGGCCTCCCACTTTGCCCTTGCACACTGGAGGAGAGCCTGCAGGGAGGCATTGCTGAACCTTGGGGCCACCCAGGGTCTTCCTTCTGCCATTGTTGCTGTGGTCTTCAGGTGAGCTCCTTGGTTGGTTTGAGTATTCAGTGAATGGAGCAGCAGCAGCAGGATGTCTCCAGGTAGCGGCAGATTGAAGCAGTCCATTGCTCAGGCAGCAATGAATGCACGGCTGGCAGCCCTTTATGTATGGTGCCATCACCTGCTGCAGCATCAGCTGACACCATCCTTGTCGCCTGCATTCCCGCCTCGGGCCCTGGATTGGATGGTCCTCCCACCTCGCGCTCTTTAAATGGATGGCCCTGGCGCCTTATGGCAGCTGGCCGCTTAATAGCAAAATGGAAATGGCACCCACTTCCATGACTGCCACCATGGTCTTCGCCCTTTGGACAAAATTCCAGCTGGAATTTCTAACAGCAATGTGGGAGTGTGTAAGTTGAAATCCTCACTGATTTCAATGATTACTGCCTCTGGGAGGAGCCATAGCACAGCCTGTGTTGTAACCTGAGTGGCAGACCACATTTTCAGGATTTCAGCACTAATCTGCGCATTTCTGATATCCTGAAGTTGTGGTCAGTTTCAAAGGGGTAATGACGGCAAATGCTGACATTTCGAGGTCAACCCCATGGCCCAAAAAATACCACCCATTATTTTGCATGAATGAATGTGTAATAATGGACATATAATATTTGATGCATTTGTTCATCAAATCATAATCACATAAGTAAAGCAAGAAGAAAAATAACTTATAAAGCCATTTGTATCTTCAAAAACGAAATATTCCAAAAGTAAAAAATGCTTTCTTCACTGTTAAAAGTGGTGACTGTAAGCTACACAATCTAATGGGGCATACAAAAGTAAAAAAAGTACTTGTAAAAACTGCAGAAATGTTTTTAAAAAAACTCGACAAAACCTAAACTGACCCAGAAGAAAACTGAGAGGATCAGATCAGCCGCCCGTTTTACACCCTGCCTAATTTTACTTTCCAACAATGACAATAGGAAATAAAGTTGGCTGGGATGTAAAATGGGTGGCTGATCTAATCTCATCATTTCCTGCTGGGCAGGTTAGTTTACAATTATGTCTTGCTCTTATCACTTAACATCATCAACCATCACCAATCACTACTTCCATTTCTGTAATATTGCCTGTCTCTGCCCCTTCCTCTGCTGCTGAAAACCTCATCCATGCCTTTGTTACCTTGAGACTTGACTATGTGCTCCTGGCCTTGAACTTGTCCAAAGTTCTACTGCCCATATCCTAACTTGCACCAAGTCCCATTCACCTAGCTATGTAACCTGCTCCAGTCCCATAACCCTCCGAGATATCCACACTCCTCCAATTCTGGCCTATTGAGCATCCCCGATTTTAATCACTCTACCATTGGCAGCTGTGCCTTCAGTTGCTTTAGCCCTTATCTCAGGAGTTCCTTCCCAAGCCTCTCTGCCTCTGTCGCCTCCTTTAAGATCCTCCCTCAAATCTACTCTTTGACCAAGATTTTTGCCACCTGTCCTAATATCTTCTTATGTGGTTCAGCGTTTGAGACTGATCTTGCAAAGTGCTTTGGAACATTCAACTATGTTAAAGGTGCAACCTAAATGCAGGTTGTTGTTGTTGTTAATTGTTCTGCAAGGCATTATATTCACCCAATGTTGGAATATTGTAATATTGTTGGTGTTTGGAAGCCTGCGGAGAATAACCACACCTTTTTCCTGGACTGGGTACATTCCAAATCCATATCCACCAGAGAAATGAATGAGGTTTATTTATCCATTCCAAAATCTGCCCAGTGCTGGACGGTTATAGAGAGAAATACATAAAATTCACTACATGGAAACACGGCACTCGGCCAACTTGTCTGTGTTGATTTTTACCCTTCATTCCAGCAGATACTTCTAATCACATTTATCCAACCTGTTCCCAGATCCTTTCAACAATTTTTCAATGATGCACTTACCTAATGTAATCCTCAATGTTGACATAAGCTGGAATTTTTCCAGGCCTTTGGGGATGGATTGGGAGGGGGGAAGGTGTTGCGGGCATGCCCGATGTCTTCCTGCCACCATGTCATTTTGCCAGGAGATTGGCTGCCAGTCCGGAGCCCAATTGAGCAACTTAAGTGGCCAATTAAGGGCCACTTCCTGCTTCCACCACCGCATGAGGCGACCACCCGGTGAAAGCATGGTGGCCTCCCTGCAGACTCGGGGAGCGGGTGTCGACCTTTTTGGGCACTCCATTGCCCACGGAGAGGCCCCACTGTTGGCAACGGCCACCCCTGCGGCAACAGTGCTGCTTATGCACTGCGACCCCAGCACTAATGCCCTAATCCCACATAATTTTCTTTGAGGGTGCCTCAACCATTGAGACACCCTCTTCATGGAGGACGCAACTGGAGAATTGATAACGGGGAACAGGGAAATGGCAGATAATTTAAACAAATATTTTGCATTGGTCCTCATGGTGGAAGACACTATAAGCATCCCACAGATATCAGGTAAGCAAGGAGCTAATGGAAGGAAAGATCTTGTAACAGTCTCTATCACGAGGGACAAAGTATTTGACAAACCAATGGGACGAAAGGCAGACAAGTTGTCTCTTAACTTTTTCTCTTTATTTCTGAAAACTAGGATAGAAATGGAACATTTTTCTTCACTTTAATTTAACACTTTTGGGGCGGCGCAGTGGTTAGCACTGCAGCCTCACAGCTCCAGTGACCCAGGTTCGGTTCTGGGTACTGCCTGTGTGAAGTTTGCAAGTTCTCTCTGTGACCGCGTGGGTTTCCGCCGGGTGCACCGGTTTCCTCCCACTGCCAAAGACTTGCAGGTTGATAGGTAAATTGGCCATTGTAAATTGCCCCTAGTGTAGGTAGGTGGTAGGAGAATGGTGGGGATGTGGTAGGAAATATGGGATTAATGTAGGATTAGTATAAGTGGGTGGTTGTTGGTCAGCACAGACTCGGTGGGCCGAAGGGCCTGTTTCAGTGCTGTATCTCTCTATGACTCTATGATCTGATGGCCTACATCAAAGGGTTTTAAAGGAAGTGGCTGCAGAGATAGTGGAGGCATTGGTCGAAATATTCCAGAACTCACTGGATTCCAAGAGGGTCCCAGCGGATTGGAAAACTGTTAACGTGACACCCCTGTTCAAGAAGGGCGGGAGACAAAAAGCAGGAAACTACAGGCCAGTCAGCCTAACATCGGTCATTGGGAAAATGCTAGAATCCATTATTAAGGAAGAAATAGCAGGACATTTAAAAAATCTAAATGCAATCAAACAGAGTCAACATGGTTTTGTGAAAGGGAAATCATGTTTGACAAATTTGCTAGAGTTCTTTGAAGATATAACAAGCAGAGATGATAAAGGAGAACCAGTAGATGTAATGTATTGGGATTTCCAGAAGGCATTCGATAAGGTACCACATAAAAGATTATTGCACAAGATAGGAGCTCACTGTATTGGGGGTAATGTATTAGCATGGATTGAGGATTCATTAACTCGCAGAAGACAGAGAGTCGGGATTAATGGGTCTTTTTCAGGTAGGAAAGACCTAACGAGTGGAGTGCCACAAGGATCAGTCCTAGGGCCTCAATTATTTACTATCTATATTAATGACTTGGAGGAGGGGGCAGAGTGTAATATATCCAAATTTGCTGATGATACAAAAATAGGTGGGAGGGCATGTTGTGATGAGGACATAAGGAATCTGCAAGGGGATATAGATAGGTTGAGTGAGTGGGCAAAAACTTGGCAGATGGAGTTTAATGTAGGAAAGTGTGAGGTTTGGTAGGAAGAATCACAAGGCAGACTATTATTTAAATGGAGAGAGACTTCAAAAAAGTGCAGCAGAGCGGGATCTGGGTGTTCTTGTGCATGAAACACAAAACGTTAGCATGCAGGGGCAGCAAGTAATCAAGAAGGCAAATGGAATGTTGGCCTCTATTGCTCGGGGGTTGGAGTTTAAAAATAGGGAAGTCTTGTTACATCTGTACCGGGTGTTGGTGAGGCTGCACCTGGAGTACTGTGTACAGTTTTGGTCCTTGTATTTAAGAAAGGATATACTGGCATTGGAGGCAATTCAAAAGAGATTCGCTAGGCTGATTTCTGGAATGAAGGGGTTGACTTATCAAGAATAGCTAAACAGGTTAGGCCTTTATTCATTGGAGTTTAGAAGAATGTGGAGTGATCTTATTGAAACGTACAAGATTCTGAGGGGACTTGACAGGGTAGATGTTGAGAAGATGTTCCCACTAGTGGGGGAATCTCGAACTGGGGGACATAGTTACAGAATAAGGGGACACTCATTTAAAACTGAGATGTGAAGGAATTTCTTCTCTCAGAGGGTAGTGAATGTCTGGAATCCTTTACCCCAGAGGATTGTGGAGATTCGATCACAGAAAATATTTAAAGACGAGGTAGATAGATTTTTGAAATATTAGTGAGTTGAGGACTATGAGGAGCTGGCATGAAAGAGGAGTTGAGGTCTGGGGCATATCAGCCTTGATCTTATTGAATGGTGGGGCAGGCTTGAGGGGCCGAATGGCCTACTCCTATTCCTATTTCATATCTTCATATGTCCATATCCAGCTGCAGCCTCTGCAGTGGCACTACTGCGGCTGCTGAGCTGTCAGTCCTCTGATTGGGCCGGCAGCTCTCGGAGGAGGGCCACCTTTCTTAGTTGGGACGGCAGCCCCATCGGCAGTCACTTAATTGGCCACCGCTGAGAATATGCCTCCCCAGATCCCTCTGCCAGCCAAAACGGGGTCACCTCCAGCTTTCAACCCCAGCAGCGGGACTTCAGCCGCAGTGGAAAAATTCAGCCCACAGTTTCTGCCTCAATCACTAGCTATGGTCATGCTGACACTTCTATCAGATCACAATTGTATGAGTGCCACGGATGTTGCTCGCATTTAAGCCAAACCTCCTACTTTATTTATTTTTATAAATTTTATTTATATTTGAAAAGTTATTTTAGTCAATGGGAGGGATGTTGGCACGAGGTGACAGATGGTTTACTCATTTCTAGTACTGAGTGTTGAGCATCAATACGCTCTGGTCAGGTTTAGTACAGTTAGATAAAGAATAATATAAAAGCAAAACACTGCGGATGCTGGAAATCTGAAACAAAAACAAGAAATGCTGGAATCACTCAGCAGGTCTGGCAGCATCTGTGGAAAGAGAAGCAGAGTTAACGTTTCGGGTCAGTGACCCTTCTTCGGAACTGACAAATATTAGAAAAGTCACAGATTATAAGCAAGTGAGGTGGGGGTGGGGCAAGAGATAACAAAGGAGAAGGTGCAGATTGGACCAGGCCACATAGCTGACCAAAAGGTCACGGAGCAAAGGCAAATAATATGTTAATGGTGTGTTGAAAGACAAAGCATTAGTACAGATTAGGTGTTAATACACTGAATATTGAACAGCAGCAAGTGCAAACCTGAAAAAAAACCTGAAAAAAACAGTGGGTAAGCAAACTGAACAAACTAAGATGAAATGAAATAAATGCAAAAAAAGATTGTAAAAAATGTAAAAAAGAATGTAAAAAAAGGGAAGAAAAAATAACTAAAAATGAAAGTAAAATGGGGGGCTGTCATGCTCTGAAATTATTGAACTCAATGTTCAGTCCGGCAGGCTGTAGTGTGCCTAATCGGTAGATGAGATGCTGTTCCTCGAGCTTGCGTTGATGTTCACTGGAACACTGCAGCAATCCCAGGACAGAGATGTGAGCATGAGAGCAGGGAGGAGTGTTGAAATGGCAAGCAACCGGAAGCTCAGGGTCCTGCTTGCGGACTGAGCGGAGATGTTCCGCAAAGCGGTCACCCAGTCTGCGCTTGGTCTCCCCAATGTAGAGGAGACCACACTGTGAGCAGCGAATACAGTATACTACACTGAAAGAAGTACAAGTAAATCGCTGCTTCACCTGAAAGGAGTGTTTGGGGCCTGGGATAGTGAGGAGAGAGGAGGTAAATGGGCAGGTATTACACCTCCTGCGATTGCAGGGGAAGGCGCCCTGGGACGGGGATGAGGTGGTGGGGGTAATGGAGGAGTGGACCAGGGTGTCGCGGAGGGAACGATCCCTTCGGAATGCTGACAGGGGAAGGGAGGGGAAGATGCGACTGGTAGTGGCATCACGCTGGAGGTGGCGAAAATTGCGGAGGATGATCCTTTGGATATAGAGGCTGGTGGGATGAAAAGTGAGGACAAGGGGAACCCTGTCACAGTTCTGGGAGGGAGGGGAAGGGGTGAGGGTGGAGGTGCGGGGAATGGGTCGGACACGGTTGAGGGCCCTGTCAACCACAGTGGGGGGAAATCCTCGGTTGAGGAAAAAGGAGGTCATATCAGAAGCACCGTCATGGAAGGTAGCATCATCAGAGCAGATGCGTCGGAGATGGAGAAACTGGGAGAATGGAATGGAGTCCTTACAGGAGGTAGGGTGTGAAGAAGTGTAGTCGAGGTAGCTGTGGGAGTCGGTGGGCTTATAATGGATATTGGTGGACAACCTATCCCCAGAGATGGAGACAGAGAAGTCGAGGAAGGGAAGGGAAGTGTCAGAGATGGACTATGTAAAGGTGAGAGAAGGGTGGAAATTGGAAGCAAAATTGATAAAGTTTTCTAGTTCGGGGCGGGAGCAGGAAACGGCACCGATACAGTCATCAATGTACTGGAAAAAGAGTTGGGGAGGGGGGCCTGAGTAGGACTGGAACAAAGAATGCTCGACATATCCCACAAAAAGACAGGCATAACTAGGACCCATGCGGGTACCCATAGCGACACCTTTTACTTGAAGGAAGTGCGTGGAGTTGAAGGAGAAGTTGTTCAATGTGAGAACAAGCCAGGCGGAGGAGGGTCGTGGTGGATGGGGACTGGTTGGGCCTCTGTTCCAGGAAGAAGCGGAGATCCCTCAAACCATCCTGGTGGGGGATGGAGGTGTAGAGCGATTGGACGTCCATAGTGAAGAGGAGGCGGTTGGGACCAGGAAACTGGAAATTGTCAAAATGACATAGGGCGTCAGAAGAGTCACGGATGTAGGTGGGAAGAGACTGGACCAGCGGAGAAAAGATAGAGTCTAGATAGGAAGAAATAAGTTCAGTGGGGCAGGAGCAGGCTGACACAATGGGTCTGCCGGGACAGTCCCGTTTGTGGATTTTGGGAAGGAGGTAGAAGCGGGCTGTCCGGGGTTGTGGGACAACCCACAACCCACAACCCACAATCCAGGTCCCAGAAGTTAAAGGCAGGTTTGCTAACCCATTGCACTGCCCAGTCTCCTAATGCAGCAAAACACAAAATTTTGGAAATGTGCAGCCGGCCAGTTGGCATCTGTAAAGAGAAAGACAGTTTATGATGTTGCAGATGTGTACCCTACTCAATGCTGAAAGGTACACAACCAAACCATTATAATCTGTCCTCCCTTCACAGAATCAAAAATACTGAAGTTGCTGAAAAACTGAAATAAAAACTGAAAAGCGGGAAAACATTCAGCAATGCCAGTTCTGATGAAAGGTTATTGACCTGAAACGTTACTTCTTTTTCTATCTCCACAGATGCTGCTCCACGGGCTGAGTGTTTTCCAGTATTTTGTGCTTTTATTTCAGATTTCCATAATTTGCAGATTTTCTTTTTTTTTTCACCAGAGAACATTTTCACCAGGAATTCCCTCAGCGCTGCTCTCACTATTACCTCTGTAACAGGCCTCGTATTACAGCGGAAATCTAGATTATGCATGTAAACAGGGTTTTCTGTTGCACTTCCAATGGAGTTGTGACAGAGGAGTGGGAGCTGCTTAAGGATATTGCCACACCATGATTATTTTAGGAACACAAAAGCTGCCACGGCTGCACCTTAACGTTCTGGAGTAACGTGGTGGGGTGGGGGGGATTTCTTCCCCTTGGTTGGTTGCCCTAATTTTCAGATTGATAAAGCTCACGCTGTTTTTCCAGAGTTTCTGTGGCTTTGCCGCTGAAGTTAGAGCAGATGCGTGAGGGAAAGCTCGCAGGAATTGATCCCACTCTATATCAATCTAAAGTGTCAGTACAGAATATAGCCTGACAATCTGACAAGCCTAGAACGCAGCCGTCCTTATGCAAAAGTTAAAATTAAGTATTAACTGCCACCTGTTAAACCAGGGTTCTCTAGCATGAAATGAAAACAGAAAATGTTATAAATACTCAGCAGGTCTGGTGGCATCTGTGCAGAGAGAAACAGAGATAACGTTTCAAGTTGGTGAGCTTTTGTCAGAACTGGGAGTACTTAGTGTTGTATGTTTGTTTGGTATGCCGCCACCTTAATTAATATAGCTTAGAGAGATACTGTAAGCTGAAGTATTTAGAACATTGACATTTATTATATTACAACTATGTACATTTTCACACTGGTCTATGTGACACCTCAAAAGACACGCTACATCTAGTTCCAAGTCTGTCTCACATGTGATCTCTTACATCATCATGGTAGGAGGTATTCTTTACATGCTCTCAAGATTAACCCTTTCTGACTTCTTTGATATAAAGGATTAATATTCCTTCTATTTCTTTGTATAGTACCTTCTGAAGTTCTTAGTAAATAAGATTTCTGTTGATTCTCCTCTCTCTGGAGAATTACTCATTCTCTGCTTTGGTCTCATACTTATACCTTTTGCCCTTCTGACAACTTCGGTAGGTTCCTGATATGGTATTTCCTGTTATAATTCTGGGCTTGTTTCTTTTGGTAAGACTTTTCTCTGTCTTGAACTCTATGATAATCCTGGATTTGTATCCCTGGAAGTAATTGCTTGGATAAAATTGGAAGTTGCGTCCTAAGTTTTCTTCCCATTAACATTTCAGATGGTGCTAATCTGCATAAAAATGGAAGTTCTTTTGTTCAGAAGCGCTGATTGGAATTCTTGATTTTTCTTTAATAGTGCTTTAATAGTTCTGACAGCTCGCTCAGCTTCTCAATTGGATTGCGGATACCTAGGACAACTTGTTATATGCACAAATCCACTGATTTCTGCAAAGTTTTTGAAGTAATCATTTGCAAATTGTGATCCATTATCGGACACGATCTGATCAGGTACACCATGTGTTGCAAAGATTTCCTGTAACACTCGAATGACTGCTTCAGTTGTTGTTGTGCACATACTTCTAACCTCAAGCCATTTTGAAAAGTAATCTACTACAATTAGATAGGATTTTCCATCAAAGATGAATAGATCCATTGCCAAACGTTCCCACGGTCTGGTTGGGAATTGGCTCAAGGTAAGAGGTTGTCTCTGATCCTGTTTGTGAACTGCACATATGTGAAATTTGAAATCATTTCTTCAATATCTTTTTGATATTCTTGGCCACCACATGGATGCTTGAGCCCATGCTCTACGTTTAGTTATGCCCATATGACCCTGGTGTATTTTCTCCAAGATATTTTTTTTTTTATTTAGAGATACAGCACTGAAACAGGCCCTTCGGCCCACCGAGTCTGTGCCGACCAACAACCACCCATTTATACTAACCCTACATTCTCTACCACATCCCCACTATTCCCCTACCACCTACCTACACTAGGGGCAATTTACAATGGCCAATTTACCTATCAACCTGCAAGTCTTTTGGAGGTGGGAGGAAACCGGAGCACCCGGCGGAAACCCACGCAGACACAGGGAGAACTTGCAAACTCCACACAGGCAGCACCCAGAATCGAACCCGGGTTGCTGGAGCTGTGAGGGTGCGGTGCTAACCACTGCGCCACTGTGCCGCTACCCAGAATGACTCTGAAATCACCAATCTCTCATCATATACCAGCAAACCATTCACTATGGTAAAGTGTCTTCTGTGTTTGAAAAAGATTTTAATTCTCTTACCTCTAGGACTCTGCTGTGGCCAACCTTCCTGCAATATTGGTGGACAATGATGTTCTCTTCATCCTGCATCTGTGCTTGACGAATTTGTTGGATCAAAATAGGAATTTGAAATTCGTTAATGGCTCTCATCTTTTGCAGGTCTGCCATTATGCCGCTACTGCTGACAATGAGTCCTAAAAAACAAATGGCCATTTTGAAAAATCACGCTTCTCAATGAGTGTGCACTGAGAGCTGCTGAGTCTGGTGAGAGGGAGTTTTAAGGGTTAATTTCTATCTAAAGTATAGTTTTTCCTTCAATTTAGCAATTAACTAAAAATTACTCCTTAAACTCAGAGAAGTTAAGTTTAATTCCAGCCTTAAAACAGGGGTATACAAGCTCTCTGGGAGCAGCTGTAGCTAGTTACTTAGGTAGACGGCTTAAACTGGCTTTCAGAAGCTTGAATCAGTTGTTTTTCAGAAAGTATAAAAGCAGGACTTCCTCAGTGCTGCTTTGAGTGCACAGAGTGTGAAGTGGGTTGTGCTCCTTTTTAAAAAAAAAAAAAAACCTTTTTCAGCCTCCAGTCGCTGTCTCTTACTTCAGTATATGGGAAGAATCTGATTGGTGAGTAACTGGTAAGTTATTCTACTTATTCCAAGTTACAGTATGGCAGGTCAGCTTGGCCAAGTGGAATGTACATCATGTGGGAAGTCATGGATGCACCATGTGTCTGAGATAAACACATCTGCAGCCAAAATCTACCCCACAATATTCAAAAATTGAATATATACAAACATTAATTTTGTATGTTACAATAGGAAATGAGTACTTGATTTCCTGATATGCTGGCTTGAGTGAAACAAAACATTTGTGTAGTGGAGATGGGTGCTCAACTGAAGTTTGGATGATGGCATATTGGTCAAGTAGAATAGCAGGAGTTTTACATTGCAGATAGCTGTGCTGTACCTGTTCTGTAAGTATTTGCTGCTAACACTGGGGCTAGGGTTTTCCATTTTCCCATTTTTGGGCATTGGCCAATAAAAGAAAATAAGGCAGGGAAGCCAACTTTCAAATCTGCAAAGAATAAAGTACAATGTTCCACAATGCCCATCACATCACATCCTAGGCCCACCAAATACAATGATTTGCTGCTGGTTCCCACTTTCTTTTCCTATGACCCATTACTTGCCAATGAAGAATGCCTCATTTAAAGAGGTGTTGGAACTTTCTTGATGGAGTGTTTTCCAGAAGAGGTATCGCTTGGTGACAATCAGGAGCTGCAGCTAAGATTAATTTTTCAGGATCATCTTTTGGGCCTTAGGAAATAATGAGATTTTCTTTAGATTGCTCCTAGAATTAGAAGGACTGTTGTAGAAAGACCAGGCTTATCAGACACAAGGAACCCTTTAACCCCTAATTTCTGGTACTCTTGCCTTCATTTCTATGTACCAAGGTGTGGCAGCATCCCTATGACTCCAAGCCCACTGTTAAATCAGTTGATTTGCAGTCCAGCTGCTTGGGCACCTGCTGAAATACTAAAATGATCCTGATCTTGGCATTTCACATTGGGTCAGGGTGATGGGTGAGTCAAGCAGCAGTTCTAATCCCCCCCCCCCTCAGATGTGCCCCTATTCCCCAAGGCATCCCCAAAAATGTAAATTGTAGAATATGAAAATTACCCACTTTTGTGGCATCATCCATAGTCCTTGTTTAACATCAGTTGTGGGTAAGGTTTTTGAAACAATCAGGGGGAAAAAAATCAACAGGCACTCGAAGGTTTGAGTTCATTAAGGAGAGCCAGCACAGATTTATAAAAGGCAGATCATGCTTGACTAATCTAATTGAATTTTTGATGAAGGGTATGTGGTGGATGTAGTCTATATGGATTTTAAGAGTTTGAAAAATAACCACAAGGTTTGTTAACAAAATTGAGGCTCATGGAATAGGAAAGTCAGTGTCCAATTGGATAAACCATTGGCTTCAGGACAAAAACTGAGTTATGGTAAACAGTTATTTTTCAGACTGGAGGATGGTGGACAGTGGTGTTCCCCAAGCATTAGTGCTGGGAGCACTTTTTTTTTTTTTTTGCTATATATAAATGACTTGAATCTTTGAATACAGAATAGAATTTTAAAATTTGCCAATGATACCAAACTTGAAAGAGTGGTGCAACAGTGAGGATATGAACTGCCTGCAACAGGACTTGGATAAGCTAGCAGAATGGGCAGAGGGGTGGCAGATAGAATTTAATAGAGAAGGGAGAGGTGATGCATTTTGGCAGAAGGAATAGGGTGAGGCAATATAGGCTTAATGACTGTTCTAAGGAGTGTGCAGGAACAGAGCGTCCTGGGGATGCATGTGCATTGATCTTTGAGGGTGGCAGGGCATATTGAGTGTTTAGTAAATGATATGGGATGTTGGCCTTCATAAATAAAGGCATAGAGTAAAAAAGCAGGGAAGTTATGCTGAACCTTTATCAAGCTCTGGTTAGGCTTCAGCTAGAGTATTGCATCCAGTTCTGGTCACCACACTTTAGAAAAGATGTGAGGGTCCTTGAGTGGGTGCAGAGGAGATTTACCAGAATGGTTCCAGGAATGGGGGATTTTAGTCACAAGGTTAGATTATAAAAGCTGGTCTTGTTCTCTGAAGCAAATGAGATTGGGGGGAGATTTGATTGCGGTGTGCAAGATGATCTCAGCTTAGATAAGGTAGACAAGGAAAAACTCATCCCAAGAACTGATGGTACAAGGACTAGGGAATACAGATTGAAGGTTTTGGACAAGACATAGAGGAATGTGAGGAACTTTTTTTTTTACAGTGAGTGGTAATGAGCTGGAACTCACTGCCCACGAGGGTGGTGGAAGAGGAGATAATCAAGGATTTCAAAAGGAAATTGTCCACTTGAAGGAAATAAACTTGCAGGGCTACAGCAATTGAGCGGGGCTGTGGGACTGACTGGATCATTCTGCGGAGAGCCGACATGGTCTCGATGGGCTGAATGGCCGCCTTTGTGCTGTAAATGACTCTGACTCTACAACTCCTTTCTAGTCTCTTCCCTTCAGAAATGAAATCTAACAGGCCATCTCACTAGCAGTGATATCACCCTACCTGCCCAGCAGAAAATACGATCAGCCTCCTGCCTGAAACTGGCAGAATCCCTCTTTACAATATGATGTCATCAGACCACCACTGCAATTGCCTCAATTTTCTGACCAGGCTTGGAGAATTGGAATCTGCTGGAAGATGAAGAGGCCCAAACAGGTACGTTTTTATTAATTTTCTAAATGCTTAACTTTTTAACTATGCACTGGACTCCCCACTTTTTTCCTGTACAATCCTCTCAGAACTATAGTACCGATGTCTACTTTCATGCCAGTGGGTGACCAAAGGTCACCCAATTTTCCGAAGGACAGCAGCCGTTTCCCAATGTCAGGTTAATCAGGCCTGGGAGTTAAAATAGCTTGGGTCTCATTGCTTTTTGAAATGTATATCAGTTTTGTGCAAGCCTATATTTCTTTTCTATCAAGAATGTCAAGCTTCCTTTAGAAGGAAAAGACTGAGTATTAACTTCACAAGGGCAAGTCTCTTCCAGATGCCTACCATTCTGTGTAAAGAAATTCCTCCTGTACTTCAATTGCCTTATGATTTTTCTAATTTTGAATTCATCCCCCTGTAGTACTGTTTCCAAAAGTTAACTCAAAGTATCTGCTAACGTCCCCTTGCTGTGAATAAAGACTTGAATCATGTTACCCCTTAATCTTCTCTCTCTGATGTGCATAATTCAAGCTTGCAAAGTCTCTTTATTTCAAAGTGTTTGGAATCTGGGAACCATCCTCCGATACACTTTCAAGTACATCAATGCCCTTTGAAAGCACAGTGGCTAGACCTGGATACTATATTCTAACTGGAGTTTACCAGTAAGTTGCATAACATCAGTAAAACACAATTAGATTCATAACTAATTTATTTGTTTCTAGGCTAAGCTTAATTTTAATAATTTGGGAATATACCAGGCATTAGAAATGTTACTGATTGAGGTCTCACCCACTGTAAGGCAGGAAATTGCAAACAGCTGCTGAGTTTAACGCCCTGCAGCAGATTAAGGGGTCAGGTATCCTCCATGCTGCAACAAACAGGTTTTGTCATCTAAGTGTCTGAGGTCTGCTGCAGGGTAATCCCTCCCTCCACCCCGCCCCCCCCCCCCCCCCCTACTGCTTTGCACATACTATTGCTGCAGGAGGTTGTACAGAGGATGGAGACCCTATTTTGAATAGAGAATTGGGCCAAAAGAAATCTGCTCAGGGTCAGTAGAAGATGGCCAGGGTAGTCAGTGCCAAAGTGTCAGAAGTCTAGTGACCTTACCATGTCAGGCAAGGGAAGAGGAGTCAGCAACACATTTCAAGAATTCATTGTGCAAAGCAGATCTGCCACACAATGATGTAGTTTCACACTGTTAATATGCTGGATTGGCCCATCAATGCTAGGAAACAATATGGTGCCCATGACACCATATTGTCAAGGGCACCGTGGTGTTAAATTTACTCATTATCCTGCATTCATCCCACCAATTACTTGTACTGTGCACCTCTTCCTGAACCAGCATGATAACACTTGGGTTTTACTGTTTATCATGATAAACAAAGGGCACTATATGGATTCCTGGCATTGATGGGAAATTCAAGCATTTTAACAATGAGCGGCAGCCCTGCTTCATACAGTGTATTTTTAAAGTGTTATTGACTCCTCTTCTCTTGCCTAACCTGGGAAGGCCATTGACCTTCTGACATTTTGGCACTGACTATCCTGCAGCTGTCTTCCACTGACCTTGAGCAGATTTCTCCTGGATCTGAATCTTTGTTCTAAACAGGGTCGCCATCCTCTGCATAACCTCCTGTATGTGGAAAGTGGGGGTGTGGAGGGAATGTTCACCCTGCATCAGACCTCACAGACACGTTTAGATGACAAAACCTGTTTGTTGCAGCATGGAGGATACCTGACCCTTTAATCTGCTGCAGTGCTTTAAATTCAGCAGCTGTCTATGTCCTGCCCTTCAGTTTGTGCAGTTGATTTCGAGGACAATAGAGCTCAGAACACCAGAGAAAATGGTGACAGTTGGTGTCTCTCCAAACCTCCAACCTCCCACTTGCCATATTGAAGACCTGAAAATCTGCAGGAGAAATGGAGGATGTCAGAAACCGGGAAGAATGACTGTATGTGCTGTTACAGTATTGTTTTAAGGGGTATATCTGAAATGACTGTCCATCACCAGACAGGATGTGATGTACAGACCTATGTGATCTCAACACTTATGGGAAGCAGCCATAAGAACAAGACATGTTAAAATCACCTACCCAGTATTGCTGTATATTAGTATCTTCAATAAAAGAACCCACCAATCTTGTCTGTGATTTCCAAGAACACAATATGGTGATTGCTGAAGATTTCTTCAGATTGCTTAAGTTTCTGCAGATCCTGCAAAGCTGAACCCATCTGCTTGCTTCAGAAGCTCCAATGTGAAGGTTTGCAAGCTCATCAGGTTCATCTGTGATGCTTGTGGCAGTGTCAAAGTCTGCATTGAGTGACCGTGTCATTGCTGGCATCCAACACAGCAGGCCTGCATTGCTGGGAGATCGCACATCACGTCAAGATTCTACACTTTACTATAAGGGAACATGAGTTTGAAACAAGCTGTGATTATGGTTTGTACCAGAAGCAATCCATTAAAAGCCCAGTCTGAGATGTGTGCTGGTCCTCAAACAAGGTTACCAGACCCCTGGCTGGAAAGACAATTTTTGCATATTAACAGATGGTGTCTGGAAGGACAAAGCAGCCATTCCCTAACACATTCAACCCACAATGGACTTTTCTTCACCAGACGGTGAAGGTGCAGGAGCTCCCATTCCAGGTTGACTGCTATGATGGCCGAATACACAAACTGATATGGTCAAACCAGATAGTCACATGACTAACCCACTGGGCAACCTGAGTTTTTCTGAATTTGTACTAACAGTTTGGGCTGTTTGCTCCTGGACTGAAGATCTCTCCTGTCTGTTCCCATCTCTTTCTCACAAGCTTCTGAATCCATTGAAGACAAATGAGCCCCCAGAAAGAAAAGTCTCCTACAGTGAACAAGGTTTAAGAAGAATACTGGGCCCAACAAAAAGCAAAATCTACCTACAATCAAGGACTCTACAGTGAGCTCGAAGAAGCGTAACAACAACTCTTCAGATATTGCCTCAAACCCTTCCACTTTAACTTTCTTCTGCTCTTTGTCTATTTGTATGCGTGTATCGTATATGCATGCTAGCTTGGAGCGCGTCATGGATCTGTAGGCATTAACCAAATTAGAATTTAAGTTTAATAAATGTCAACTGTTCTTTAAACCTAAGAGAGCCTGTTTGTGTGGTTACTTTGCCTTATAATTGGAAAGCAGTGAATAAGGATTCACCAAGGGGGAGCTAAAAATAGTGTGTTTAAAATTAAACCCTCTAAGATTAGGTGACGGCTGAGAGGGAACCCGAGACCTCTTTCACACCTGGTCGTAACAACGATCTGACAAAAAATGCTACCGTTGGGGCATATGAGCTCGTACCGGAAGCCTATCGCCAGAAATTGCAAGAAGCAAGCTGATCAAACGTACTTGGAGTTTGAAAGAAATAAGCAGCTGGTTTTTGACCAGTGGCTGAGGACTCTTAAAGTGCAGGTCGGCTATGAAAATCTTGGAAAGGTAATTTTTCTCAAGAAATGTAGAGGAACAAAATATTTATAGAGCTCAGCAAGCCGCAGTTCTGGCTGAGTTTGCTTTTATCTATAAGTCGGTTCCCCAGGGGGAAATCCTTTCCTAGTCACCCCCACAAATCCGAAAAGGACAAAGGGTGGGTAGGTAATAGAAGCCTAAGTAGTCGGGGGAGAGAAAGAAAAGCAGGAGACACGGGGCCCTCCTCCAGCCAGAAAGGTTAGTGCTGTTAGTAGGAGTGAGTCCCGGAGACCTGTGTGCTTCCATTGTAATAAAGCAGGTCATCTAAGAGCTGACTGCTGGAAACTACGGGGGAAGCCTATTGGGTTAATCATGGCACACCTGCTCAGTGAAGGAGTAAGGACCCTGATAGCACAGCTGAACAAGCTGTTGATTTAACTACAGCAGTAGTAAGGCCCAGGAAACATACTGCTGTAGGTGCAGGAAAATTTACTAGGGTTCCTGAAGGCTATCAGGATTTTGTGTCTGAAGGGAGAGGAACTCCACACTCCTCGAGTGGGACAAGCAAGCCCATAGTGATTCTCAGGGACACAGGGGCCACCAGATCCCTTTTACTGGGAAAAGGCCTGACCTTTCCCCCAGAGAGTGCAGTAAATACCAGAATGGTGGTGAATGGTATTGGAGGGCAGTGTACACCAGTACCTTTTGCATCAGGTGCATTTGGAGTGTGACCTAGTTTTGGGACTGGTGCCCATAGAGATTGTCCCTAGTTTGCCTGTGGATGGGGTCGATCTGCTTCTAGGTAATGATCTGATGGAGGGAAAGGTGGTAGCTTCCCCAGCAGTGAAAGAGAGACTGCAGGAAGTCAGAGACAGGGCAGTGGCAGGAGACGGTCCACTGCAGTTTCCTTGACATGACAGATCACTGCTCCATGATTTGAAGTGTCACATGCCAACTTCCGGTCACAATTTGTGTCGAGTAGTCCATCACTGGTCAAGCTTCTCTTATATGCATCATAAGCATCTTGTGCTTTAGACGATCCCTATTTTACATCTTTCTTCAACAACTCACACAGTGGAGCTAACACCATTGCAATCTCAGACAGAAATCTTGGGTAGTATTGGACTATCCCAGAAAAAATCTAAGATCAGACACATCCTTTGGCTTTGGGCATTGACTATAACCGCTATCTTCTCTTGCACTGGCTGTAGTCCTGTTTAATTGATTTTAAAGCCAAGGTACACTATCTCAGATAGCACCGAAAGCACACTTGCTCCTTTCAACTTCACATTGAACTTTTTTAACACTTCATCCATCACTTGAAGATTCACTTCCTCTGTTGCAGTCGCAATCAACACTTCATCCTGATTACACAAGAATGGTGAAATCTTGCAAAATCTTATCCATTGTGGCTTGGAAGATTTTTTGGAGAAGATTTCACACCATAGAGCAGCTTCGTGTAGAAGTATAACCCCATTTGTGTGTTTATAGTAAGATACTGCTGACTCTCTCGATCCACAAGGAGCTGTACATAAGCATGGGACAAATCCAACTTTGTGAACGGCTTGGATCCTGCTAACCCAACAGAAAAGTCTTGAGAGGTTGAGAGTGGATACTGCTCATCATCCACTGCCTGGTTGATAGCGACTTTGTAATCCTTGCATAGTTTCATGGTTTGTCTGACTTGGGCACTGCTACAATTGGGGTTGCACAGTCACTGTGGTCACTTTTCACTAGCACACCATTTCTCTCTAGCTTCTTTAGGTCCTCTTCAACCTGAGTTTTGAGAGCATAAGGAACCGGCCGAGCTTTGCAATATACTGGGTTTGCATCAGGCCTAATTTGGATGTGCGCTTTCACACCAATTATGCTTTCATAACTGTCCTCGAAAATGTTCCTGTAACTATTCAATAGCTGATCAAGCTTCTTGGTCATCTCGACTTGAAAAACGTGCTTCCAGTCTAACTTCAGCTTGCAAAGCCAGTCTTTGCCCATTAATGTTGGTTTGTTGACATATCACGCTACAACGGGCAACTTGCCCTTTTAATGGATATTGCACTCCATTTGTCTACATATTTCTAACACCTCACCAGAGCAGGTTTTAAACTGACCTACGCTCTCAGTTAGAGGTATGTTGCTGAATTTGCTCTCGTCTGTGTCTCTACTCATAATTGAGCAATCTGCAGCTGTTTTGATGTACTATTGATTAGCCAACATCTTTGTACAAAAGGATCTGTCATTTGAGTGATTGCCAGCTGCATAAATGCTGTACAACCCAAGCTCCTCTTTGCTTAGGCACTCTGGATTCACTTCAAGATTGTGAATATCACCCTTGTCACACCATTGCTTTCTATTGCTACTAGAAAGAGTTCTATTTCCTGCTTTTGCCTTCGCTCAGCAATCAGTTGCAATATGTTTTTTCTTTGGCCATTAAAGCATTTGGCATTTCTGTATTGACATGCCTGTGCCATATGGTTGTCAACACAAAATCTTTTATCAATCTCACTCTTCTGATCAGGTCTCCCTGCTTTAGGCTTGCAGAAGCCTTCTGACAGTGGATAGAAGCTGTACTATTTACTTGCATAGGACAAAATTCATGAGCACTCTGATGCCATCTCCATGGTAGAAGCAACCTTACACGCTAGCTCAAAGGTAAGATTTAGTGTACTTCATAACTTTGACTGGATTCTTTCATCCACGAATCTACACACAAAACTGTCTCGTAATGCATGGTCTAAGAATGTACCAAAGCTGCAATGGATTGATAAATCCTTCAATGCCACAATGTATTAACAAACTGTTTTGCTACTTATCTGGGGTGGTGGGGGCAGAAGGCATTAAATTCTGGCCAATGAGGCTCAATCCAATCGAATTGGAAATCTTCACCATCCTAGCAGGTAGGTCACCAGGAGCTAGCTTATTTTGTTTATCATGTTCTCTGCTGCCATTTGCTGGAAAGCATTTTGTTTTTTAATCCCATTTCATCAAAATCTGTTGTATGTTGTGAGGAACTTGTAAAGAAAGACAGACACCAAGATTGTCAGATCACATGTTTAATGACATCATCATGCACAGGGCGTGCTCATAACATAATACATTGCATACAGTGCTGTGCATGTTGTCATGAAAGGAACCAATGAGACTAAGAAGTTTCGGTAGACAGCCAATTTTCTGCAAAATCTTGTAGAATCATTCTCTGCTGACAGTGTTGAATGCTTCTGTGAAATCTATGAAAGCAAGGTATGGCCTGTACCTGAAACTTCTTCTGTAGCTGGGGTAAGGAGAAGATCATCTCCACTATAGATCTGCCAGCAGGGAAACTGCATTAAGTTTCTGGATGCACTCGATCTGCAAGTTGATGGAGTCTTTTCAGCATAACCCTAGCAAAGGCCTTCCCAGTGACGCTGAGGAGTGAGATGCCCCTGCAGTTGTTGCAGTCTCCTCTGTCACCTTTGTTTTTTATAATATGATTTTTGCATCACACATGTCCTGTGAAATGGATCCTGCACTTGAACAGAGAAGGTGGAGGTCATGAAGGTGTGGCTGTAGATAGGACTTTCCTTGTTAAGCAGTTAGACTGGAATTTCATCCTTGCCATGTGCCTTTCCGCTTGCTAAGGAATCAATGGTCTTTGCAAGCTCATGTGGTGAGGACACTGTCTGAGGAATGTGTGGCCATTTTGTCCCAGGGATTTGTAGAGTCAGAGTCATTTATGGCACAGAAGGAGGCCGCTTGGCTCATCGAGTCCATGCCGGTACTACACAGAGCAATCCAATCAGTCTCAATCCCCTGCTTGATTCCTGTAGCCCTGCAAGTTTATTTCCTTCAAGTGGCCATTCAATTTCCTTTTGAAATCATTGGTTGTCTCTGCTTCCACCACGCTTGTGGGCAGTGATTCCCGGTCATTATCATTTGCTGCGTAAAAAAGTTATTCTTCACATTCCCCCTGCATCTCTTGCCCAGAACCTTCAATCTGTGTCCCCTGGTCCTTGTACCATTCGTTAATGTAAACAGTTTTTCCTTGTCTAACTTGTCATAATCTTGTACATCTCTATTAAATCTCCCCTCAATTTCCTTTGCTCTAAGGAGAACAGATTTTCCCACCTATTCTTGTAACTGAAATCCTCCATCCCTGGAACCATTCTGGTAAATCTCCTCTGGACCCTCACATCCTTCCTCAAGTGTGGTAACCAGAACTGGATGCAGTATTCCAGTTGGGGCCTAATTAAGTTCAGCATAACTTTCCTGCTTTCGTACTCAATGCCTCTATTTATGAAGCCCAAGATCCCATATGCTTTACTAACCACTCTCTCAATTAGTCCTGCCACTTCAAAGATCGATGCTCCTGCACACCCATTAGAACTGTGCCATTAAGTATATATTGCCTCTCCCTATTCCTTCTGCCAAATGCATCGCCTCACACTTGTCAGTATTAAATTCCATCTGCTACATCTCTGCCCATTCTGCTAGCCTATCTATGTTCTGTTGCAGGCAGTTTATATCATCCTCACTGTTTGCCACACCTCCAAGTTTGGTGTTGTCAGTAAATTTTGACATTTTGAAATTTTTTACCAGTACAATAAAAAAAATCACGTGGAACACTAAAACCAGAATGATGGTCCAAAGACCAACTTAATCACTGGCACCATCACTGATGATCTCATTCTTTGGTGTTAACAGCTTATGTTTTGGTGAATGTATGAAACCTTTATTTTCTCTCCAGTATCCCACTGAATTTGTGCTTCCTTCAGCTAGGAATGTTTGGTGGATAATCCTCTTTGAGAAATCCACTAATGTTACTCTTGAATCAGGTTCAATTATGCATATAACATATAACTGACTCGCTCTTTAATATTTCTTCCCTTGTGAAGTAATGCTTGGTACCTCCTGCCAGTAACCCATCTGAGATGACAAACTGTGCAGAGTGGGGATCCAACCTGTATCGTATAGCATGTTTGTGCTTGTGGCTGTTCAGTTTTCAGTCCATTAACACCCTCTCTGTACTAACGCTTTGTCTTTCAGCACATCATTAACATATTGTTTGCCTTTGCTCCATGACCTTTTGGTCAGCTATTCTGTGACCTTGTCCTATCAACAACTTCTCTTTTGTTATCTCTTGCCCCACCCCCACTTTACTTGCATAAAATCTTTTACATTTCTTATATCTGCCAGTTCTGAAGAAGGGTCACTGACCTGAAACATTAACTCTGCTTCTCTCTCCACAGATGCTGTCAGACCTGCTGAGTATTTCCAGCATTTCTTGTTTTTATTTCAGATTTCCAGCATCCACAGTATTTTGCTTTTATCCTGTAACTCTGTGCTGTCAGGCGTGGAGGTTCCAATGTAGTTGCAAATATTGTCACAAATCAACAATGTCAGCAGCATAGAAGAACACCAGCATAGCCTCCTGTTTGTTCCGGAATTCATACTATCAGGATGAAGCAAATGCACTGATAAAAAGTTAAGGAATTCAGGAGTAAAGGAGACAGAAGCAGTCTAGGGTGGGAAAGAATTTTGGAAGGATCTGAATTGCTGGGTCTCTCACCTGTAGAGCAAGCAAAAAGAAGACCCACTGGGAAACCTATTAATGGCCTGACATGGCAAAGGAGACTACGGCCATCTGAATAGCGTCATCCAATAGATTTCCCATAGTCCACCCTCCTTTGCACTTAGGGACCCAGATACTAGCAAGTTACCAGCGCCAGATTCATGGATTGGTGGGAGTGAAACCCGTAGGAATCTCCAGACCAGGCCTTACTTGGTTATAGATACAAAAACATCTCATAAAAATGTATACACAAACTGCAGCACAGCAAGAAGGCAGCTCTCTGCCATCTTCTCAAGGATGACATATCACGTTTCCTAACAGCAAATAAAAAAAAAATTAAAAAGAGGAAGAAGTGGAATTTTCCAGCAATCTGCCATTGCCAATCTACACAAAAACAATCACCCTGCAACTAATCTCAGAACAAACTGAAGAGGGATTGGTTTCTAATTGATGTCAGAATATGCTTAATTACAGCAATTCAACCTTAAAGAGCCATTACAGGATAGTAGATGGGTGACCATCTAGAAGAGAATGAAGAGGAAGGAGGTACAGGAGTCTTCGGGGTGTGAGCTGCTCTCAAACTGATAGTCAGCTTTGGAAACTGCTGGAAGTGACGACACCTTGAAGGAATGCAGTCCAGACCATGGCACCAGTGGACTGCACAGGAGGGAACAGCAAAGAGTAGAAATGCAGTCTTTATAGGAGATTTCCTAGTGAGGGGGACAGTCAGGCATTTCTGTAAGCGTCATCATGAGTCCCGCATGGTGTGTTGTCTCCCTGGTGCCAGGGTAAAGGACATCACCGAGAGGGTGCAGGATATTCTGCAGGGGAGAGGGAGTGAGCCAGAAGTTGTGGTGCACGACGGTACCAATGAAATAGAGAGAGCAGATATTGAGGTCCTACGGTCATATTTTCAGAAGCTAGGGAGGAAGTTAAAAAGTAAGGCGTTGAAGGTTGTAATCTCTGGATTACCCCCAGTGTCATATGCTAATAAGAGTAGAGATAGGAAGCTAAGGAGAATCAATGCGTTGCTTGATGCAGAGGAAAGACTTCAGATTCTTGGGTTATTAGGACCATTTCTGGGGCAGGAGGCACCTATTCAAAAGAGACCAGCTGCACCTCAACAGAACTGGGATCAATGACCTCGTGGGGAGGTTCACTACTATGGTTGGGGAGGGTTCAAACTAAATTAGCAGAGGAATGAGCACCAGCATATGGAAGTAGAAAAGAGGAATAAGGTGCACAAGGAGTGAGTGTGTTGGATAGTATTAGAGAAGGAAGAAGCACTATATTAAATAGGGACTAGCGAGGACAGTGAGGAATTAAAAGACAGATTTAAAATACATGTATGTAAATGCACAAAGTGTAGTGAATAAGATTGTTGAACTACAAGCACAAATGGCCATGTGGGTATATGTTGTAGTGGCAATAATGGAAACATGGCTTAAAAATGGTGAGGATTTGTGCTTAATGTTCAAGGATACAAAGTGTTCAGAAAAGATGGAGAAGGAAAAAGGAAGGTGGGGTGGGAGAACAGATTAGCGAAGACACTGTAATTTTGTAAAGACAGGATGTCTTTGAGGGGGCAGAAGACAAAATCCATTTGGTTAGAGTTGAGAAGCAAAAAGGGGATGATCACATTACTGGGGGTAATCTATAAGCCTCCAAGTATCAAGAGAGTGATTGTGGAGCCAAACTGCTGGGAAATCAGAGATGTTCAAGAACTATACAGTGGTGATATTAAGGGATTTTAATTACCTAAATAATGATGGGGATAACATTAGATTAAAGGAAAAGGAAGGGGAGTCATTTCTGAAATGTCGTCACGAGAACTTCCTTGACTAATATTCTAGATCCAACTAGGAAGGAGGCACTAGTGCTATGACATCATCATCCATGCGTTGCAGCTTCCTGGAGGTTCTGAGTCAGAAGGTAAGTAAAGGGATGGTCAGGCTCGAGTCGGGTCAGGGTCGGGCTCGGGTCGGATTGGACTCGGGGCAAAATTGGAGGGACTCTGGCCGGGTCGGGCTCGCGTCGGGTTCTTTTTCCCGATCTGAGCAGGATTTTAAGTGGAAGGGCTGGCCATAATCTTTCAATCTTCCCTATATGGGGGAGGTGCCAGAGGATTGGAGAGTGGCAAATGTGCCACCCTTGTTCAAGAAAGGGTGTAAAGACATTCCGAGCAACTACAGGCCAGTTAGCTTAATATCAGTGGTGGATAAGATTTTAGAAATAATAATCGAGAAAAAAATCAACAGGCACTTAGAGAGGATTGAGTTAATTAGGGAGATCCAGCATGGATTTGCATAAGGCAGATCATGTTTGACTAATCTAATTGAATTTTTTGATGAAGTAACAGAGAAGGTTGATGAAGGGAATGTGGTAGATGTTGTCTATATGAATTATCAGAAAGCCTTTGCAAAAGTACCACATAAAAGGTTACCAAAAGTGAGGCTCATGGAATAGGAGGGTCAGTGTCAGCTTGGATAAAAAATTGTTTTAAGGACAGAAAACAGCAAGTCGTGGTAAAATGTTTATTTTTCAGGCTGGAGGATGGTTGACAGTGGTATTTTCTAAGGTTCAGTTCTGGGACTATTGCTTTTTGATATAAAAAATGACTTGAATATTGGAATACAGAGTAAAATTTCAGAATTTGCTGATGGTACCAAACTTGGAGGAGTGGCAAACAATGAGGATGATACCAGTCAACTGCAACAGGACATAGGCTATTAGAATGGGCACACAGTGGCAGATGAAATTTAATATGGAGAAATGTGAGGTGATACATTTTAACAAAAGGGATATGGAGAAGTAATATAGACTAAATGGTACAGTTCTAAAGAGTGTACAGGGACAGAGGGACCTGGGGGTTCATGTGTATAGATCTTTAAAGGTGGCAGGACATAATTAGAGATTAGTTAACAAAGCATGTTGGATCTTGGGCTTCATAAATAGAGGCATTGAGTACAAAAGCAGGAAGTTATGCTGCACCTTTACCAAGCTCTGTTTAGGTCACAATTAGAGTAGTGCATATAGTTCTGGTCACCACACTTGAGGAAGGATATGAGGGTTTTTGAGAGGGTGCAGAGGAGATTTACCAGAATGGTTCCAGGGGTGAGGGGCTTTTACTACAAAGTTAGTTCGGAAAAACTGGGGTTATTCTCCCTGGAGCAAAGGAGATTGAGGGGAGATTAGATAGAGGTGTACAAGATTATGACTGGCTTGGATAGGGTAGACAAAGAAAAGCTATTCTCATTAACTGATGGTACAAGGACTAGGGGACATAGGTTTAAGGATTTGGGTAAGAGATGGAGGGATGTGAGGAAGAACTGTTTTATGCAGTGAGTGGTAATGACCTGGAACTTGCTGCCTACGAAGTAGTGAAAGTAGAGATGAATGATTTCAAAAGCAAATTGGATGGGCACTTGAGGGAAATAGGCTTGCAGAGCTAAAGGGATAGAGCCAGGGAATGGGACTGATTGGATTGGTCTATGGAGAGGCAGCACGGACTTGATGAAGGCAATGGCCTCCTTCTGTATCATTATAACCCAATGACTCTATGACATGAACAGCCTGTACCTCCTAATATTATGGTCACCATGTATGTTTGTAAGAATAACAGAGAGAATTGTCTTCTTGTAGTCCATTATTTAATGTGTGATGGAGTCCAGGGTGCGAGACCAGTGAAGGAGCATGTGCAGACTGTTTTTTGAACAGATGATTTGTTGAATTCTGTTAAGTGCACTGACCCTAGTTTCAAAGCTTGTTTTTGTCGGAGACTGACCCAAATTTGAAAGCAAAACTAAAAACTTCAGATTTCTGGGGAATTGGAACTGGTGGGAACCAGATAAGATACAATCATTTGACCAGAGAATCATTTGACCAGAGGCATGTGACTAAAGCTATCCAGGCTCAGATTTGAAGACTGCAGAGCTCAAACAGGCTGCAGGCTGTTTGGCAGAGAAGCTGCAGAGAGAGAAACCTGATTCTGGGAGATGGCCATTGGCAAATACGAGTTTCGGCAGCTGTTCCGGTGACTTAGAGTTACTGGTGAAACCTTGCCATCAAGATTGTTGTGAGCAGGGCCGAGGACGTTTGAAAGACGACAAGACTGAAACGTTGAATTGACAACAGCAACGCTTGCTATGGACGAGAAGACATTACATTGGTTTCTGCATCATGGAGGACAGGAGCTTGAAATCCATCTGAAGAAGCTCATAGTTTTGAGGAACTTTGTGGGTGTTTGGTGCCATCATGCTGTGTGGACTGCCCTGTGAGATCTTTGTTTCATCTGATAATTAACGTGTAATCTGTAAAATATATATATATATATATATATATATATATATTTTGTTGGACATGATTTATCTGTTATTTCACATTTAATTTGTGTTGATTTTGGTTTGATGTTGGAGTAAAAGTTATAAAAGTGAAATCTTGCTCATTTGTTTGTTTTATTGGGACTGTTCGGCAAATTTGGTTCTTATTGTTTATTGCTCTCCACAGGGCTCATAACAAATACCAGTTATGTGGACAGCTCAGTGATACCTGCCATCTGAAGATTTAAGGTGCATATTAAAAATGTCCCACTCTAGTTATTGACGAGATATGTTAGATAAATTCTTGCCAGCAGCAGTTCATATTGCAGTAATAAGGTTGAACATGTGTGCGAGATGAACATGTCAGAACAAAGCTTTAAACCTAACAAAAAAAATATTGTCATGATGTAGATAGCTTCAAGTTGCTTTATGTGCTGCTTTAGCTGTTTTGCATTAAGTGCTGAAAAGATGTAATGTTTGGACCATGTTCACTCAATGGATATATTAAAACACCTGCAAAAATGACATGATCTACTCAACTGGTCAAACGAATACACTCTTTCAGACCTTCTATCTTTGTGTCTAAACAGTGGCATTGGTCTGCTAGTAAACCATACAGTGGATTGCAACATGAAAAACTTTAAATGGCATGCTTACGGTTTATTGCTTGATGTCATTATTGTTTCCTTTTTATATTGCACCTGAGGGTTCAATTGTTTCTTCCTTCTCTAACTAGCCCAAATCTGCTCCAGTGTGATTACTTGATTATTTGGTAAGGAATCAAATTTTATCACCTTGAATTTAAGACCAAAGAATCAGATGGCATTTTCCCAAATTGTTATCAAATTGATAATGACAGAAAAAGATTTTTTTCTGCTCTATCTAGGAGTTATTTTTCCAAGTAACTTAAGATGGTACAGTGAAAAAAATAAAGAAAATAGAACATTAACACCCATGCAGCAGTGATGCAGGCACATACTGGGCACAGTTGAATCTGAGCAGATGAACATCCATTCCAAATAAACAAGTAATGGGGCAATGTCAAGAAACAAAAATACCACAGGTGAGGAATATTCTCAAGACATCAGTCCAGACCATTTGGAAACTATTTCTACTTGCTGTGCACCGGTACTGAGCTTCAAATTTTAAAAGTGCATAGTGCTGGCGACTGGCCAAGGGTGCAGTGCTTCAGAATTTCTGATGCAGCAAGGAAAAACCCCAATCTTCCCTAAATAAATGCCCTATGAGGTTAGTACCACTGAGCAGAGCAAGTTCCTGCGCTTTCTCACCTTCCCTGCCCACATGTCCAAAATCCTTGGCAACTGCAAATAATGTACCTTGGGGCCTGTGGGTCTGGGATCTCAGGGTAAATGCCAACAGAGTCTGCTGAGAACCACTGCCACTCGTCTTTCTAAAGTCTGGGATAGGTTTCCTAATGAACATATTACTGGCAGGTGCATGGGTTTAGAATCAGGGAACCCAAACCTGCACAGGCTTCCCAGTGCATAAATTGAGTGAGAGACCATTGATTTAGACTGGGACCCAGATATGCCCTGCACTGCCCACCCCAAGCAAGGATATGCAGGTCAGGGAAAAAGGTGGTATTCCAGCAGGTGGAAGACTGATCAACTCTCAATTGATGTGGGTCCAGCTGGGGATTCAGGCCCACATCCTGGCCTGTACCTCCAAATACTGCTGCTTGCTTGCAGATCTGATCAACATGCATTCTGGCAAGAACCTCAGGTGAACCCACTGAAGCCTGAGTGCCTGCCAGTAATATGTTAAATAGGAAGCAAAGTAAATGATTCTAAGAAAGAAAGTTGGAAGGGGATTTGACAAAAAGGTAGCAGATGGAGTACAATGTTAGTGAATGTGAGGTGGTGCATTTTTTAAAAAGGTACTTTTCAGGCATTAAACAGTTTTCTAAGCCTGGACAGGCAGCTGACAAGCTGGAAATGCATTGTCGTCATATTTGTTTATGAAACAGATGTTAGGCCCTATGTATATTCAAGTCAGGGGCCAATGTCCTATTTGAGGCCCCTTGTATGATATTGGGTTGCCCTGAATGCAGCCAGCTCTGGGCTGGCTTTGTGCAGGAAACCAAGTCTACCTACAGCCAAAAGAACAGCAGCCCTTCTCCCTACACCACAGCCAAATGATGCAGGCTTCTGCTAGTCACCACTTCCCCTCCAACTGCCATCTCAATTCTCTCCCCCCATCTCTGCTGCTACCCCCACCCCCCAATCCCAGCCTCTGCTCTCCCTGATCGATCCTGGCTTCTACCCATTACACACCACCTCCTGGCCACCACTGCATTCCCGACCTGATTGCACATCACCCCCCTGCCTCCCCCACGCCCCACTCCTGACCCAAACACCCTTCTTCCCAACCAAATTTCACCTCTTTCCCAACGCCATCATTTTCCCTTCTGACCCAGTTGCTCCCCCCGTCCATGCAGATCTCACCCTTCCCCGATCCACTTTAGTTACTTACCCGAGGGCTGCTACTGACATCTCAGTGGCTCAATCTTTGAGTCCCCTTCACCAGTGTGTTGCAGGGTGATGCCTATTAGATGGCCGTAGGTCACTGGCTCAATGATAATGAAGCCTAGGCCCGAGGCCAACGGGCCTTGGTCCTTTGCATTCATGCATATGGATTTATCTTTGCACTTCCCTAAGTGCGCAGAAATGGGCAGGTTTGAATTTCTAGGCCACAATTTTCAGGTAATATTGTTTCCTTTATATATGTTGTTTAAAAAACTGAAAACGATAAACAGAAGATTGGAAACGTAACAATACACTGGCCAATCACACCACCTAGAGAGAAGCTTATTTTAAATCAATCTCATGAGTTATTAACTGATCCCATAAAGATTTATTTCAATAATTTATATTGTTCAGTAGGATATACTCATTTCAGTGCCACGTGGCATGTTATTCGATAATGCAGCAAACTTGTATTCAAATTGCAATGAATATATGAAATTTTCCATAGTTTTTTTAATGAGCTGAGTTAGGTAACTTAATTTCATTTCTAAAATAACCACATTAAACCTTTTTCTACAATGTGATTCTAGTCTCGTCTTTCACTGAAAATCGTAAAATTAAACTCACCGTATCCTATGTATAGAATATCAAAGTCATATGGTTCTAAATTTTATTGTTTAATATTTTGGCTTTTGTGGGGAAAAGGGAAGTGGTGTTATTATATGATACTAATTCCCTAAGCTGTAATATTTCAATACATTATATGCACAATAAGAAATATAGGGATGCAGAAGTTCATTTTAGAGACTTTTGATTCTGCACAGTCTTTGACAGTTTTTTTTGGAACCTTAGGGAGGTTTTGTGATTTATTACACAACTGTTTATAATTGCAAAAAAACACTCCTCTTAAAATGTACATTCTATACCTTTTTTGGCCATTATTCAAAAGAGTCTGCTGTTAACACAGTAGCTCATGGAAGTTAGGATTTCACAAGCAGCTTGTGTTTTTGCCCCTTAGAACTTTGAGTATTGTAGCAGGTGTTTGTATAGCCATCCTCCCTATCAGCACTGGAATGTGAAAACTCGAGGAGTCTGACCTCCAGGGAGAAATACTCTGAATGGGCATTACTCAATCTCTTCTATTGTCCCAAGGAAACAAGTGCATCATTTGAATTCAAAATATAAATTAAACAAGGTCAAAAAGAGGGTGTCAAAATGTAAGGCAACAGAGCCAGTAAAGATCTTCCGATCCTTGTATAAAATCGTAATACTGTAAGGAAAGGAAACGTAATCTAAGCCTTAGAGATTGAAAGGAAATTTCTATTACATGTGAATATATGTCAATACCTAGCACTTCATTTATCATTTAAAATATGCTTTCAGTTATCCTTGGATTACAAATGATGCCTGTCAGGAAACAAACAACATTCAATATGCTTCAAATATTTCCTACTAAATTATTTTACCTGGGTAACAGTTACAAAAAGACCAAGAAAAACCTAGTAGCACTTGTGATAATTATGAGTTAGAGCTCAGTATGCAACGATGCTGACCTGAATGTACAAAAAATCTGGCTAAACTAATACACAATTAAGTATATCCTAACAAGATCTGTATCTCACTACACATATATTCAGAATTCATGCACACAGTTTTAGTTTCTCCCATCTGGAGGGAGGAGAGACAGTTAAAATGATGACCTGACCGACTGCAATTTTAAATTGTAGATGGCAAAGTGCACTCTCCAAGCTGGTGGAGTCCCCTTTAAATAAGCAGAGTGAGCTGTGAGGACATCCTATTGGCCTGATCTGTAATTTTAACCTGAGGTCTGAGCAGGGGAGCAGTGGTAGCCCTCCACCAAGAGAAACCTGCCAAGATCCAAGTCCAGGGCCAGAAAAGAGGCCTAGAAAGGTAAGTTATCAATCACTTTTTTTTTTGTTTGCTTTTGTACCAGGAGGAGCAGGAGTGCTGCGCAAGGAAACTTGGGTCATGCTTGCCCCAGTCTTTCTCCTTCCCCGCCCCCACTCTCCAATCTGTTTTTGTATACAGGACATACCTGGGCAATTTTCCACGTTGCCAAGTAGATGCCAGTATTGTAGCTGTACTAGAACAGCTTGGCTAGGGGCATGGCAAGTTCTGGAGCACAGGTCTACACTACTATTGCCGGAATGTTGCCAGTGCCCATAGCCTTTGCAGTATCTAGTGCCTTCAGTCGTTTCTTGATATCACGCGGAGTGAATCGAACTGGCTGAAGTCTGGCATCTGTGATGCTGGGGACTTCAGGAGGAGGCTGAGATGGATCATCAACTCAGCACTTCTGGCTGAAGATGGATTCAAATGCTTCAGCCTTATCTTTTGCATTAATGTGCTGCGCTCACCCATCATTGAGGATGGGGATATTTGTTAGTTGTTTAATTGTCTACCACCATTCATGACTGGATGTGGCAGGACTGCAGAGCTTAGATCTGATCCGTTGTCCTCCCCAGTGGCAGGGGCAGGCTGGTTGGTGGAGAAAAAAATGCAGCCGAAAGTAAAGGGCACCCAATAACAGTTACCCTGGATGGAGGTATTGGCAGAGAGTGGGAGGGGAAAGTGACAGCGTGGGAACTGGGAGGTGGCAGAACAGTATGGGGGAGGAGTGAGATACAGCACTGGAGGGGGAATGGCATGATGGGGTAATGGCATGGGGTAGCATGGGTGGGACTGCATGGGAGTGGGGTATGGATTGGAACAGGGGGATGGTGTGGGTGGATGGGGTTACCACTGACCAAAACTGAACTGGAGTAGCCATATAAATACCATGGCTACAAGAGCAGGTCAGAGGCTAGGAATCCTGCAGCGAGTAACTCACCTTCTGACTCCCCAATGCCTGTCAACCATTTACAAGGCACAAGTCAGGTGCCTAATGAAATACTCTCACTTGCCTGGATAGATGCAGCTCCAACAACACTCAAGAAGCTCAACACCATCCAGGACAAAGCAGCCCGCTTGATTGGCATCCCATCCACTAACATTCACTCCCTCCACCACAGATGCACAGTGGCAGCAGTGTGTACCATCTACAAGATGCACTGCAGCAACGCACCAAGACTCCTTAGACAGCACCTTCCGAACCCGCGACCTCTACCATCTAAAAGGACAAGGGCAGCAGATGCATGGGAACACCACCACCTGCAAGTTTCCTTCCAAGCCACACACCATCCTGACTTGGAACTATATCGCCGTTCCTTCACTGTTGCTGGGTCAAAATCCTGGAACTCCCTTCCTAACAGTACTTTTGGTGTACCAAACCCACATGGACACCACCACCTTCTCGAGGGCAATTCGGGATGGGCAATAAATGCTGGCCTAGCCAGTGACACCCATATCCCATGAATGAATTAAAGAAAAATTCCTTTAACAGAATTTCAGATAGTAGCAATCAAAAAAGTGCTGTTGGTAATCACTTTCTGAAAGCTCAGAAAATCACTAACCTTTAATCAGGAATTTTCCATGGGCAAGTTGAGCGCACAATGGGAAAATCAGGAAATCACACAAGAACTAACTTACAACACATTAACATTAAATTCAACATTAGTTCTTGCTGGTCATTTAAAACGTTCTCATTTTCTTTTCCAATTTTGCCCATTTTTGCATCTTTTCCCTTTGTTGGGCCTCTCAGCAGCTTAGCTATTTGCAGTTTCCTTCTTTAATGTCTTTCCATTCTCTCATTGCCATTATCTTTTAACGTTCTACTAAACAGTTTACATTTTCTTCAATGATTAATATCACTTCTGTGATTGCTGTACCTGTTGTTTTTTTCTGCCATTTTTAATTCCATTAAAGTACTAGTTTGTCTTTCAGTTTTCAGTTCTGAAGGGCACTAACCAAAATGTTACCTGACTATTCTCTCTACAAATGCTGACTGTGTATTGGAAGCAATTTCTTTTCTGTTTCAGATTTTCAGCATTCACAGTTTTCTTTTTATTGTTACCATGCTATGAATCAGTGGCATGTGCCATTGTAAGATCAGAATCCTGAGCTAGCAAATTGTGATCTTATGTATGAGTGTTCTCCAAAAAAGATCCTGGTAAATGAGCAGCTAAAACATTAAGGATACAGAGAATGCTGCCTTTGCAGAATGAGTTCTGGGGTTTTGTATGAGGCTCCATACAGTCTAGTTAAAATATTTTTAGCTCTAACCTATTTGGAATGTACTATGATATGACCCTGAGGAAACCTATGTCTCAGGTAGAAAGGTGAATGGCCATTCTGCGCTTTCAGCTCACTTCATCAGTTGGGTCCTTGTAGCATACAAGGCCTGTCCAAGTCATTTTCATCTGTCGTCTTAATGTTGAAGGAGCTACAAATGGTATTATGGTTGGCACTGGGATTATTGCTACAGTGTTCTGTCAAAATCCACAATATAGCAATTTATTTTACTTAGTTTTCTGTAACCTTTGCTACTTCCTCACTGATGCTTTGCATTTTGCCAGATTAAACATTTATCTTCTTGATGAGGTCTGGCACCACTTTGACTACCCAACTCAAGCTAAGTGCAGTACATAGCTCATGGGCACAGTCAGGATCCGGTTTGCATCATGTTTTCAATGTTGTTCTTTTGTTTCATTGAATTAAAACAAGATTAAGAAAAACAAAGACATATTTTTAATACTTTTAAAACATTATTCCAGGTTAAAATCATTCATAAGTTTCTTGATACAGCCACTGAATGACCTAATTCTAATTTTAAGACAAGTTCCACATTTTAAGCACATTCTTATTTTTCTGTCTAACCATTAGCTTAGATTAACTTTTTCAAGCATTCGCAATAGAAAAACACAAACAGGAGGACATCAGAGGTTCCAGATAAAATACTTCAGGAACATTTTTGATAGTATTACTAATTTATGGAATAAGTCACCTATTACAGACAGGCCATAATCAGAGTGTCAGAGCAAACTGGAGAGGATCTGAAAAACAGAAACTTGAAGGTTAGATCTAGTGCTGGATTATGAGGAGAGGGGGAACCTTACAGATATTAATGAACTAAAAAGAAGAATAAAACAACTTGGAGGCAAACTTTGTGCTGCCTGCTAGTTTAAATGATAGTGGCCTGTAGTTCAGCATTAAAAGTGCTGCTGAGTGGCTATATGCCTCAGCAAGCACACAAGAAATAGGAGCAGGAGTAGACCATACAGCCCATTGAGCCTGCTCCACCATTCAATATAATCATGGCTGATCTTTGGGCTTCAACTCCTCTTTCCTGCCCCTCCCCATATCCCTTGATTCCCTGAGAAACCAAAAATCTGTCTATCGCAGCCTTAAATGTATTCAACGATGTGGCATCCACAACCCTCTGAGGTAGAGAATTCAAAAGATTCACAACTCTTTGAGTGAAGAAATTTCTCCTTATCTCAGTCCTAAATGATTAGTTCCTTATCCTGATATTGTGCCCTCATGTTTTAGATTTCCCGACCAGCGGAAACAATCTCTCAACATTTACCCTATCCAGCCCCTTCAGAATCTTATATGTTTCAACAAGATCGCCCTCACTCTTCTAAATTTCAGAGAATATACGTCCAATTTACTCAGCCTCCCATCATAGGACAACCCCCTCATCTCAGGGACCAATTTATTGGACCTCCAATGCAAGTATATTGTTTCTTAAATGTGGAGACCAAAACTGCACACAATATTCCAGATGTGGTCTCACCAAAACCTTGCACAATTGTACTCTGTACTCCAATTCCCTTGCAATAAAGGCCAACATGCCATTTGCCTTCTGTCACAAAAATGTGTTAGGTCAAATGATGACTTTTTTAATTCACCAGCTGGAAAACTGAATATTAAACTGGTGGAGACGAACCACTCAAACGTTGCAACCTTCGATCTCTAGCTGCTGACCATGGGCACCGAGGCATATTCCCTGCTGCAGACTGTAGTGTTCAGTGGTTTAATTGATCTGTGTTTGATTGTGTCTGTTCACTGATCGATGCTCACTGTGCTTAATGACTTAAGGCTGACGGCAGAGGAGTTGAGAACTTTCTAGAAAGAAAAAGTAGAGACCCGGTCTCGAAGAAGATCTGCCGCATTGCTGTCTCCTGGAGAACAACTGAATCAGCATCCAGATCTACAAACCAGAAGCCTCAGGATCACCGCATAAGTCTGAAGCTAGCCAAGTCACCAACTTCCACAGACTTTTATTTCTCTGGACTCTAATTCGACCAATCTATCCTTCCGCACTCTTTAACATATTTGTGTATGTGTGTGTGTGAAAGTTGGAGCGTACTTTATTATTTTTACTTAGATGAGTTTAAGTACAATAAAGTTGACCACTTTCTTTGTTGAACTGGAAAAAACCTGTCCAATTTGCTCTTCGTACGATCACGGCGTGTAAGCAGTCAAACACTCACTGAGTTGGCAAGATATCCAATTAAAAAAGAAATAAACCTGTCGTGGTCAAACAAGAAGAGGGAAAAGAGGGGAGTCCTTTGACCCCTCCTCAACTGATCGTAACACTTCCTAATTGCTTGCTGTACCTGCATGCAAACTTTCTGCTTTCAAGTCTCGTTGAATATCAAAACTTACAAGTTTCACAACTTTTAAAAATATTCTGCTTTTCTTTTCTTATGACCAGGTGAATAACTTCACACTTCCCTACATTATATTCCATCTGCCATCTTGTTGCTCACTCACTTATCGGGTTGGATTTTAAGAGCCTGCCACCAGGAGAGGCGGCGGGTGAACAAAATGGCCGCGCACATGCGCAGGCCACATGCTGCAGAGCTGCCGCGATCTACTGGGTGGAAGATAATTTAAATACCCAGGTTGGCCCGCCCAATCAGGTGTAGGGGGCGGGCTATCCAATGCTGGCAATGGCATCAGCTGCCTGTGAGCAGGGGCTGGCTGCCCTGCTGGTAAATTAAAAATTTTAAAGAAAAACCCTGCCCAAAATGAATGGAATAATATTCTAACGCCCATTTCCCACCCCCCAAATAACAGGTAAATTAAGTATCTGCCTTTCCCCCCCAAAAAAACATTCACCTTTGGAATATGACATTCCCCTTCCCCACAAACTATACAATGTTTGCAGTTCACCCCTTCCCACCATCCCCTACACTGATGTTGATTATTTGACCCTATCCCTCCCACCCACACTAAAAATCTTAACTCCCTTCTCCCCCCGACCAGTGTCATGCCTGCTTTCCCCAGATGGGGAAGTGAAGGCGCGGGAGTGCCGGCCGCCGCACTGAAGATTGCAGTGGGTCCATAAGATCCCAGGTAAGTGCATGTTAATGTATTAATTTTATTCATTTACATATTTGTTGATGCAGGTCCCGTTGTCCAGTGGCAGGGGGGCTGCCACGGAGCCTCGCCGCTGCTGGGAGAATTGGACCCGGCCCTTCCGGCCCCCCTCCCACCACAGAGCCTGACATTGGGAGCTCGGTAAAATCCAACCCAACCTGTCTATTTCTCTTTGCAGCTTCTCTGTGTCCTCCAGCTTACTTTGCCACCTAGCTTTGTATCATCAGCAAACTTAGATGCATTACTCCTTGGCCCTCTAGGGTCGGGAGCCTACCCGCCATCCTTAATTGGAGAGCAAGCAAGCTCCCTGGCCACGAATTGGCCTGCATGTAAAAATATCGCATCAGGCGTCCATGCAATGCAGAGTCGGGACCCACAAATGCACCCGACGTCGGGGTCCCAACCCCAGAACTAAATTCTAGCCCTATATTTCAGAGGATAGTGGGTAATGGAATACCCTTTTTTCAAGAAGGGAGGCCAAATTAACCAGGATAATTGCAGGCACAAATACAAAAGCAAAATACTGCGGTTGCTAGAAATCTGAAATAAAAACAGAAAATTCTGAAAATGCTCAGAAGATCAGACGACATCGGTGAAGGGAGAAACAGAGTTAATGGGCAGCATCCCACCGATATGACTTTTATTGGGCAGGACCAGGAGAAAGATAGGACAGGAGGACGTTGGGTCGGTGGACGATGCTTTCCAACCTCCGGTCGATTTTGCCAAAGGCGGGATGGATGTAGCAAGGGCTACCTGCCCAGCAACACTAGGTAGCCAATTTGAATATATAAGTGTCCACTTGTCAGCAGATTGGGGATGCTGCCAGTATCCACCTGGTGGCGGATGGGCCCCCTGCTGATGCCATAGCCAGGCAGGTTACTGGAGGAGGCTTGCCAAAGGGCCCGTGATGCCTCCAATACTTACCCCCACCCCCACCACCAAAGCCACAGGGATTAGCAGATCACAGCTGTGGCCACACACCATCTTGTGGAGGAGTTTCCCCTCCACCATGGTGGCCTGGCAGCTGTAGCCACCATTCATTTTTAAGAAAATGGAATCCTCTTCAGAGGGCGCATCAAGATGAAGGTCTCTTCATGGTTCCCCTCCTATAGGGGCAGCGCCCATTTCTGCCAGTGGGGTTGGGAGTACAGGCCTGCAGCCTCAGGAACTGGCTCACCGTCCTTAATTGGATGGCAGACATGGAGTCAGCCGATTAGGAGGCCACCTCCTGTAAGATTGTGTCTGTGAGCACGCTGCCAGCAAGTGCAGGGTCAGGACCCGTAAATGGTCCCCACCAGCGATTATTTTTAAAGTGGGTAAGATTTCACCCAACAGTTCAGGTGAATGACCAGTCCTCTTCCAATTTTAATTTTAATTTTGGTCAGTGGAAATCAAAATCAGGAGAGATGTAAAACCGGCTGCCAATTTGTTATTTTACATTATCACACAAAGTCAAAATCTACCCTACAATATTCAAAAATTGAATATATACAAATGTAAATCTTGTATTTCTGTCACAACAGGAAATGAGTACTCAATTTCCTGATATGCTGGGTTGTGTGAAACAAAACATTGGTGTAGTGCAGATGGGTGTTCATCTGAAGTTTGAAATAATGGGACATTGTTCAGGTAGAATAGCAGGAGTTCTACATTGCAGATATTTGTGCTGTACCCGTTCTGGGAGTGTTTACTGCTAACACTGGGGCTAGGTTTTTTCCACTTTCCCATTTTTGGGCGAATAAAAGAAAATAAGGCAGGGAAGCCAACTTTCAAATCTGCAAACAATAAAGAACAATGTTCCCCTATCCAATGGAGATGGTCCACAATGCCCATCACATCCTTGTCCCACCAAATGCAATGATGGTGGAATTTGCTGCTGATTCCCACTTTCTTTTCCTATCACCCATAGCTTGCCAATGAAGAATGCCTCCTTTAAAGATGTATTGGAGCCTTCTTGTGGCAGAACACAGTAAAAGGGTGGCACAGTGGCGCAGTGGTTAGCACGGCAGCCTCACAGCTCCAGTAACCCGGGTTCAATTCTGGGTCCTGCCTGTGTGGAGTTTGCAAGTTCTCCCTGTGTCTGCGTAGGTTTCCTCCGGGTGCTCCGGTTTCCTCCCACAGCCAAAAGACTTGCAGGTTGATAGGTGAATTGGCCATTATAAATTGTCACTAGTATAGGTAGGTGGTAGGGGAATATAGGGATTAGTGTAGGATTAGTATAAATGGGTGGTTAATGGTCGGCACAGACTCGGTGGGCCGAAGGGCCTGTTTCAGTGCTGTATCTCTAAATCTAAAAAATCTAAAAATTTTGATGGAGTGTTCTCCAGAAGATACTTCCAGAAGAGATATCGTTTGGTGACAATCAGGAATTGCAGCTAAGTTTAATTTTTCAGGACGATCTTTAGGTTTCTCCTATTCTTTTGCTATCCAGAGGAAAAGGACAAAAATTAGAAGAACCACTGTAGAAAGACCAGGCTGATCAGACACAAAAGGAAGCCTTTAACCCCTAATTGCCTTCATTTCCATGTACCAAGGTGTGGCAGCATCCCTATGACTCCAAGTTAAATCATTTCTGGCAGCAAACTCAATTCATTCTCTCCAGGTATGTAGCTGTTCTCCACAATCATCAAGGCCCCCAAATTGAAAATATTCAGCTATTACTTCATGTTGGAATTTTCACAATTTTCCCCAAATCATTTTGCACATACCTCCTTCGGGGAAAAAATGACAATCTTTCTGCCATATATGATCACCATGTTTCCCATTAATGCCAATTACTACAGAGTTCCCTTCCAATCCTAACCTTTTACTGCTGCTAATATGGTGGAAGGTTCTGAGTGAAGGACTGATGCCAACCAGCCATAATCTAATTGAAAGATGTACCAGGCTTGACTGATGCTTCCCTCAGGGATTTGAGGTGCACCTCTGTATCTTTGGTTGTGACCTATTTCCCTTTGAAGAAAAAAGTAGAGAGTTTGAAGACATCCTGTGTGCCATGAAATGGAATACAAATCAGATGTCAGAAAACATTCTTTAATGGGGATGAGAGCAGGTGCAAGAAATGAAATAACCTATCCTGCAAGCCTTCCATTGCTTCAGTTCATATTTTGAAGTGAGAAAAGGAATACTTATAGGATAACAAAAAGGGTGTAAAGGGTATTATGGTGCCTCCTGAGAATAGCTGTTAAGTATTCAATGTAGTGAGGGAAATGTGGCAGTACAGGAGCTACATGCTTTTTACAGTGCATGATGGTATATTTATATATATAATTTTCTCTTTGTTTTCCCTCATTAATCAAACTTAATTAAACTATGATTTAGCATCAACAATCACAAAGTTCCATTAATTGACCATTGACTTGAAAGTCCTGGTATAATTATAAAAATTCACTTACCAAATCCTTTGCCATCTGAAAACTGCACCCAGTAAATATGTATCTGTTAATTTGAAACACTGTGGGTTATTCAAGTACAAAACTGACTTCGAAGGTGAAAATCCTTTTGGAATGGCTTACAATATTCAAACAATGTTAACAGTACTTTTCTTGAAATAATGCCCCCATATTTAATACGTCAATTAACCAGCATAAAACTATAAGAGAAAAACAATGGTAGAGTTTAAAAACAGTATTGTGGAGAAAATGTCTTGTAAGAAGTTGCCACATCTCTCTCGTGATCCTGTGAGAAGGTCAGCATGTTTCAGAGCCATTTAAAGTTTAACAGTGATAATGGGAAAAACCACCAACACTCATTCTCTCAGCTCACACATGAGAAAACATGAAATAATAAATAGCCAGTTGGCCAATGAAGCCTGATTCTTCCATTAGTTATGTTTAACTAATGATATAAAGGTCTTTAATTGATCAATATTCCAAGGACAGTTACTGCAAAGCCTCAATTTGGGTTCTGACTCAGCTCCTGACCTCATTACAGCTTGGTCCAAACATGAACAAAAGAGTTGAACTCAAGAGGTGAGAGTTTGTGCCCTTGACATCTAGGCAGCATTTGACCGAGTATGGCATCAGTGAGCCCAAGCAAAACTGGAAACAATGGGAATCTCCGCTGGTTGGAGTCATACCTAGCACAAAGGAAGATGGTTGTGGTTGTTGGAGGTCAATCATCTCAGCTCCAGGACATCACTGCAGGAGTTGCTCAGGGTAGTGTCCTAGGGCCAACCATCTTCTGCTGCTTCATCAATGACCTTCCTTCAATCACAAGGTCAGATGTGGGGATGTTCGCTGATGATTGCACAATGTTCAGCTCCATTTGTGACTTCTCAGATACTGAAGCAGTCAGTGCAAAATTCAGCAAGATCTGGACAATATCCAGACTTGGGCTGATAAGTGGCAAATAACATAAGCGCCACACAAGTGCCGGGCAATGACCATCTTCAACAAGGGAGAATCCAACCTTCTCCCCTTGGCATTCAATGGCATTACGATCGCTGAATCCTCCTCTATCAACATCCTAGGGGTTCCCATTGACCAGAAACTGAGCTGGAGTCACCATATATATACTGTGGCTACAACAGCAGATCAGAGGCTAGGAATCCTGCAGTGAGTAACTCATCTCCTGAATCCCCAAAGCCTGTCCACTATCTACAAGGCACAAGTCAGGAATGTGATGCAATACTCTCCACTTGCCTGGATGGGTGCAGCTCCAACAACACTCAAGAAGCTCGACACTGTGGGGCGGCACAGTGGCGCAGTGGTTAGCACCGCAGCCTCACAGCTCCAGGGACCTGGGTTCAATTCTGGGTACTGCCTGTGCGGAGTTTGCAAGTTCTCCCAGTGACCGCATGGGTTTTCGCCGGGTGCTCCGGTTTCCTCCCACAGCCAAAGACTTGCAGGTGATAGGTAAATTGGTCATTGTAAATTGCCCCTAGTGTAGGTAGGTGGTAGGGAATATGGGATTCCTGTAGGGTTAGTATGAATGGGTGGTTGATGGTCGGCACAGACTCGGTGGGCCGAAGGGCCTGTTTCAGTGCTGTATCTCTAAATTAAAAAAAAAAATTTAAAAAAATAAATAAATAAAAACCATCCAGGACAAAACAGCCCGCTTGATTGGCACCCCATCCACAAACATTCACTCCCTCCACCACTGACGCACACTGGCAGCAGTGTGCACCATCTACAAGATGCACTGCAGCAATACACCAAGACTCCTTTGACAGCACCTTCCAAACCCCGCAAACTCTACCAACTAGAAGGACAAGGGCAGCATGGGCACACCATCATCTGCAAGTTCCCCCTCCAAGTCACACACCATCCAGACTTGGAACTATATCGCTGTATCTTCACTGTCGTGTGTCAAAATCCTGGAACTCCCTTCCTCATAGCACTGTGGGTGTACCTACCTCACATGGATCGCAGTGGTTCAAGAAGGCACCTCACCACCACCTTCTCAAGGGCAATTAGGGATGGGCAATAAATGCTGGCCTCGCCAGCGATGCCCACATCCCATGAATGAATCAAAATAAAAAATAGAAAGTTAATCTTTGAAATGTGGCCGTTGCATTTTTCATGCCAAATGACATGACTTTACATTGAAACAAACGATCTGGTGTCACAAAAGCAGATATTTCTTCAACTTGGTGAGATAAGGTGACTTGCCAGTATCCTTTAAGTAAATCAATGTTACTAACAAAGGCCGAGTTTCCCACCCTATCAGTACAATCCTCAAGCCTTGAGTTTGGATAGGAGTCCGACTTAGTTACTGCATTAACCTTTCAGTAATCTATGCAGAACCTTTGAGAACCATCGAGTTTTGATATGAAAACAACAGGAGAACTCCAACTACTTTGACTCAGTTCAATTATATTATTAATTAACATGTATTGAACCTCCTCCCTGACTTTGTCCAATTCACTGGGATTGAGTCTGTAGGAGTTTTGTTTAATTGGTTTAGCTTCCCCTACATAAACCTCATGAATAGCTACAGAAGTATAACCTGGCTTATCTGTGCACACAGGCTTATACTCCCTCAATAGGTCAGTTATGTCTTTCCTCTATTGCTCAGGTAGATGTTGCGGCACCGCTGCCGGAGGTTCAATCTGGAAAAACTCAGTCCATGACTCATCCTTTGATTTATCACATGCACCAAAGTCACCATCTACATTCTCTACCACCTGTGCTACTCCTACACAATCCACAAGAACCCTACTAAATGATTTTTAAAATGCAGGTATCCATGTTAATGAAGCTGGCTTAATCAAAGGCTGTGGCTTCCCAATCATATGACATGTATGACCTGACTTACATAAGTCAACAATATCCCAATGCAGCTTCGGCCAGCAAAAATGTGTCATTCCCCTAGCCTGCATCTTAAATACCCAAATAACCTACAACTGGAATCTCATATCAGCATACAAATTAGGAGCAGATGTAAGCCATTCGGCCCTCAAGCCTGCTCCGCCATTCAATAAAATCATGGCTGATCTGTTTGTGTTTCGAATTCCAAACTTCCATCTTCCCCCAATAACCTTTGAATCCCTTGCCTAACAAGAATCTATCTACCTCTGCCTTAAAAATATTCAATGTCCCTGCCTCCACCACCTTCTGAGGGAGAGAGTTCCAAAGTCGCACTGAGAGAGAGAAAATTTCTCCTCATCTCTATCCTAAAAGGGCAACACCTAATTTTCAAACAGTGCCCCTAGTTATGGACTCACCTACATTAGGAAACATTCTCTCCACATCCACCTTGTCAAGACCATTTCAGATCTTATAAACTTCAATCAAGTCTCCCCTCACTTTTCTAAACTCCAGTGAAAACAAGCCCAGTCTGTCCAACCTTTCCTCATAAGACATCCCGCTCATTCCTGGTATCAATCTAGTAAATGTCCTCTGAACTGCCTCCAACGCATTTACATCCTTCCTTAAATAGGGAGACCAAAACTGCACACAGTATTCGTGATATAGTCTCACCTATGCCCTCTATAATTGAAACATAACATCCTTATTTTTATTTTCAATTCCTCTCATAATAAAGGATAGCATTCCATTAGCCTTCTTTATAACTTGCTGCACCTGCATAACAACTTTTCGTGACTCCTGCACTAGAAAACCTAGATCCCTCTGCACCTCGGAATTCTGCTGGCGTTCTCCATTATTCTTCTTGCCAAAGTGAACAACTTCTCACTTTCCCACATTATACTCCATCTGCCAGATTTTTGCCTACTCACTCAACATATCTATATCAGTCTGCAAGCTCCTTATGTCTTCTTCACAACATACTTTCCTACCTATCTTTGTGTCATCTGCAAATTTAGCTACCATGCCATCGCTCCCCTCATCTGAGCCATTGATATAAAATGTAAAAAGTTGAGGCCCCAGCACAGATCCCTGCAGGACTCCACTCGTCACATCCTGCCAATCAGAAAAGGACTCATTAATGCATACTCTGTTTTCTGCCAGCCAGCCAATCTTCTACCCATGCTAATATGTTACCCAGTACACCATGAGCTCTTACTTTGTGCAATAACCTTTTATGCGGCACCTTGTCAAATGCCTTCTGGAAATCCAAGTACAGTACATCAACAGGCTCCCCTTGATCCACAGCACATGTCACTCCTTCAAAGAACTCCAACAAATTGGTTAAACATGATTTCCATTTCACAAAGTCATGCTGACTATTCCCGATTACCTTGAGTTTTTCTAAGTGCCCAACTACAACCTCCTTAATGGTCGATTCTAACACCTTCATGGACAATTCTCAAAATTTCATGCGGTAGCAGAGAGGTACAATAATTTGATGGAATACAGCCCCATCTTCATCAACGGGCCTCTGACGAGGTCGCCACTTCCTCTCAAAATGCCATTCTTAACATAATAACACTCAGGGACCTTTCCAGCCTCGACTTCAGAACATGCCATTTGAGACAAGCTTCTTAAGTCAGGGTCTGCCTATTGTGCCTCAATCAAAGAGGATCTGCTAAACAATTCATCATTGCTAGCTTTGGAGCTTTTATCACCAACATCTCCATTCAAATGCTTGAAAAATGTTTCAGCTAAGAAAACAGGCAAATTGTCCTCCACAACAACTGAATCCCTCTTGTCTTGATTAACTCTATGAGCCTGGGATCTAGTCACAACGCAATCTGGGAATATTGTGGAAAATTCTTACTGCAAAACCTCAGTTTCGGCAACCTCAAATGGCTTTTCCAAAACTACTGGAGATGCCATTACTTTATTGCTAGCCAAGTCATTTCCAAGCAGAAAATCTACACTCTCAATAAGCAAACCAGGAACGACACCAATGGTAACAGGATCAGTGACCAAGTCAGACTTTAAATTATCCCTATAATAAGGAAATGGATTAATGGGTTCCACCAATCTCTTGGATTAACACCTTCACATTCAACAAACTACCAGGGGAAAGGTTCGCCAACATCAGTGACTGTGCCACCCCTGTATCTCTAAGAATAACAATTGACTTACCTGTGTCACCAGATGATTGTGGAGATACTTCAACCTTAAATAGAAAACTTCTATAGCCTTCTGCAACCAGATTCACTCTATCAGTGAACGTGGAACTATCTGCTTGTTGTGAACGTTACCCGCTAAGATAGTATTTCCTGGGGGACCACCCTTTGTACACACACAACAGTCTTGTTATTTCACTTCCAACACGTCAGTCCCCTCAAACCAACCTTTATCTCCTGGCTTTCTCTTTTACTAACCTGAGGTATGTCTGTGGCTTTACCTTTGCCATTTTTCACAATAGAACCAGATCTCTTTTCTTAACAAACTTTCTATTTCTCCAACATCTTGGAAAGTTTCCAAACTGAGGCCTGTGACTACTGATTTTGTCGGTCAATTCATGATCATCTGCTACTACTGTGGCATCCCTTATTTTATCAACTTTATAATCTTCCAGGTGGGACCTTATTCCTGAAGGGACGCTATTTTTGAATTCTTCCATCAGAATTACTTCCCTAAGGCTCTCAAATTCTTGCACAAATATCATCAATTTATACCACCTATCAAACACCATTTCCTTCTCTCTAGCAAATTCTATCTATTTCAGGCCCTGTTTCTTTTTTAAATTCCTACATTTTTGTCTGAAGGCCTTTGGTATCAACTCATAAGCATTGCAAACAGCAATTTTTACTCTGTCATGGTCTCATGAGTAATCAGCTGAATGAGATAAGTACAGCTCCAAAGCTTTCCCCTTGAAAACACACTGTAGGGGCATTGGTCAAAAGGATTTAGAACACTCCAGATTCAAGGCATTTTTCTGAAATGACACAAAGTACATTTTTACTGCCTCTTCACTAAATTTGGGTACCAAGCATATATTCTTTGCCAAATCAAAACTACAAGGAATTTCATCTAGGTCATCCACAATTTTCACCCCAACCCACGGCACCAGATTTAAGCCTCTTGTGACGGAAATCACACCTGCCAAAATGAAACATATTCATTTTGTCATATGGAGCATTATTTTTGAACTGTTACTGAACATTGAAATAACTCATTTAAAATACAGAACAGTGGCTGAAAACATGGCTGCACATTTGCATCCTAAAAGACAGTGGCATGGAGAAGCAATGGGAGTACTGCCTGACTCAATTAGCCAGCTGGGTTTTGTCAGTAGTGATGATCAACAGACATTGAGACTCATTGAGCCAGCATTCCACTCCCTCACTGATAGTGTCTGGTAAGCTTGGAGGGATCCACAAATCTCACAGACAAGGCTACTCCAAACAGGGAGCTTGTCACATGACTAGCCTGCTGGCCAATCTGGGGCTTTTTGAATTGTGCCTGACACAGAAAGGAAGAGACTGCAATTAAACTTCAAGAAGAGACCACCTCTCTCTCGCTCTCTCACGCAATGTTCTAGGGACCCACAGAAGTAACTTAAGCCTCAAGACAGAAGACAATCAAAACAAGTTTGAAAGTGTGCACTGGGCCCAAATGAGAACTGCCAGACTTAACTTCAATCAAAGACTTTACAAGCAACCCAAAACTAGTAACTGAATTTCCATCTACCACTTTAAACCTTCCCCCCTTTAAGTCTTTCTCCTCCTCTATCTATTTGCATGTGCGTTTATCGCGTATGCATGCTAGCATGGTCGTGTCGCGTATTTTTAGTAGTTTTAACTGAGTTAGAGTTTTAAGGTTAATATACTTACACCTTTCTTGTTTAAATCTGAGAAAACCTGTCTGGTTGATTTCTTTGTAATTACAATTATAGAGCAGTGAGCAAGGACTCACTGAAGGGAAGCTAAAAACACCATGTTTTAAAAGTTAAATCCTGTTACAGCCAAACCAGGAAAAGGCTGAGAGGGGAGCCCTAGACCCCTTCCTCACCTGGTCATAACACTCTCCATTTTCATTTAGTAGTTCAATGCCAATTTTTGCATTTCTTTATTTTTCTTCCATTCCCCTTTCATTCCTATCTTTAAGGTAGCAAACACTGCAAGGTGCTTCCAGGAGGAGAAAAAAAAAGGAAGAGTATAATTGCAGAAGTAGGTTTTGAGAATGCGTGTATAGGTAAAGAAAGAGAAGACAAGTTGCAGGGTTTTAGGGAAAGAATGCCAGGGAGCAGGGCCTAGAAAACTGAGAGTTCTGTCACCAATGACAGAATGGGGAAGTGAGGATGTACAGGAGGTCAGAGTTGGAATGAAGAGCTCAAGCTGCACATAAAAGTAGAGCAGGTTGCACTTAAATGTAGATGGGGATTTTGAAACTGATATGTAAAGGGATAGGGAACCAATGTATAGTGATAAGGATTAAAGTGATCAGCAACTGGGACGGGACAGAATGTGAGGAATGGAGTTTTGGATATGGTGTAGAAAGTGAAGCATGTTGAGAAAGGCATTTGAGAAATCAAGACTAGAAGTGACAAATGTTTCAACTGTAGACATGACATGGGGCAGAAACAGGTGATGATGGCTAGCATATGGGTTTGACACTTATCTATGAATGAAGTAAGATACTGAGGTTGACACAATCTGATGCAGTGTGAATGATTAGTTGGGCTGTGGATAGGATTAGAGACAAGGGTACAGAGGATTTGATGCAGTCCAAATACAATGGTTTTGGGCATCACAGTGTTTAATTGGAAGAAATTCTGGCTCATGCATAACTTGATACCACCATTCTGACAGCACAGAGGTAATTTTGGAGTCAAGGGAGGTGGCTGGATGTCATTATCCGCATGGAAAATGTCACATGCTATGTATTAGCTTCACAATAATCTGATACTCTTAGTGTCTGGTCAGTAATCACATGTAAATCATCTTTTAATAATCTTTGCCAATAAGTGTTCCTTCATCATTTACACATGTTTCATGTTTGAGTCCAAAGCTTAAAAATCCATAATCATTATACACAAGCCAAAACAGAATTTTAAAAACTTTCGAATATAAAAGCAAAATACTGCAGATGCTGGAAATCTGAAATAAAAACAAAAATTGCTGGAAATACTCAGCAAGTCTGGCAGCATCTGTGGAGAGAGAAGCAGAGTTAACGTTTCAGGTCTGTTCGAAGAAGGGTCACTAACCTGAAACGTTAACTTTGCTTCTCTCTCCACTGATGCTGCCAGACCTGCTGAGTATTCCCAGCGCTTTTTGTTTTTATTCAAAAACATTCTGCTTTGTTTGAAAAAAAATGATAGTTTTAGCTACTGATATGTTTTAAAGTTACATCACAAAATGCAAATGCTGCCAAAGAAAAATAAATGATTTCGAAATTCTGTTCTGACCAAGTAAGTTTTTCTATAGAGTTAGAACTCAATCAGTTGCTGCTTATTTTCTCTCTCTTTTTAAATATATGTTTCTCTTTCAGACTATTTGTCTTTTTGCTGATTAAGGCTTTCCTCTTAGGATCAGTAGTTTAAAATAGTGATAAATTACCTTGCCAGTTAGTGGTCTAAACTGAGTCTATCTAGGTTATATGCTCAGTACTTAGTTTATTTCATCAAAATGCTATTTCACAAATATGAGCAGAGGTGGGTTACACTTTAACTTTGTATCCTAGTCATAGGATGATCCTCAGGATGAGTGACAGCTTTTCAAGTGAGAAAAGTTGCCCTTATTGACTTACAATGGAATGTACGCTGTTAGCCAACTTTATAATGCAATGCTTGTCAAACAAATATATAACTCTCTGATGTACTGATATGATATTGTGTGGTCTAAGGAGGCCACTACAAAAGGAATTGCTGGGCTTTTTAAATTATGGTAATGGAATGGTAGCAGATTACTCATATGTATTCAAACATGCCTCTGTTAAACCTGGAAGTGGGTGCATTAAGAACTGGGTTGTGGTTTCCATGTCAAATTCAGTTATCTTAACTAGCCAGTCACCTCAAAACCACATGTTCTTGAGGGTTAAAACTTCCCCTTGGTATCTGTCTGATTTCAGTTACTTTAACTGATTTAACCTGCTCTGCTGCCGCATGCAGAGTGGAACACGTTGTCTTGACTGCTGACCTTACACTGTCTTCATACATTACTGTGATCCAAAGAAAAAAATAAATAACTGAAAAAGTAAATTGATTCTTTGCTCCTTTTTCAGCTTCTGGTTATTTACGGAAATAGTCTGGAATTAAATAATTTCTGGGGAGGACAGCAGATTTCATTGTAAACTGCTCTCCTAATTACAAACCACCTTTCAGTAAATATTTGTTAGATCTTTTCAATCTGTCTTGAACTAAATATGTTCTTCTGTCAATAAAACATACTATGGGCTTGTAAAAGCATTCCAAACATCATACAATTATCTGCTGAATGACAAACAGAATTTTTAAACTGCTGCCATTAAGTTGCCAGAGAACAATTTTCTTTTTGCCACTTGATGTCTTTAAATCATACAGCCTTCACTAGACAAAAGGAATGACTGACAGTGAACGTGGTACAGATAAAAGATTTACTGATGCTGACACAACATGGCAGGAATTTTGACATTCCATTGTCTAGTTGACAAAACATTTGAGTACAATCCATCAAAGTACAGGAAAACAGTTAACAGAGTCAGTCCCACTTGAATGTTTCAATAGAAGTTTTTGTTGAAATGATATCAGCGGAAAAGTCTTATTTTTGCAAAAAAAATTAATGTAATTTAAGGTCTCCATTCCTATCTAAATTGCAAAGGAAAGCAAACACCACATGTTGAAGGAAAAACAATGTTGGTGATCATTACAGTTTTTCCTTCACTTTGTGATGTGATAGCATGTCTTTTATTGGCTAAATGACTTTATCATTTCAGAATCAAATTATCTTTCTTCTCTGCAAGTTTAGTATTAACAGTGAGGTTTTAATAAAGTATTTATTAAATTAATAAACTATTTGTACAAGTTATTTTCTTATTCCTCGTCAGTCCTCACACACTGTGCAGCAACCCCTATTGCCAACAACATTGTTGGCCACTCAATATTTGACTCCTGTCACTACATAAGATCTATGTGGGGTGACTCACCCTCCATTTCACAGCATCTCTGTGTCCTTGTGGTAAACTGTAGACACAAAACTAAACTCTACCTTTCCTTGCCACAGTATATTTTGGTGCACTATTGTGCCAACATTTTAAAAAAACAATTAAAACAGCAGGTGGCAGTGGCCGAGATTTTATCTACGGCAGAAATGTTTGTGTGATATTTCTATGAGCGTTGTGTTTTCTCGCTGCTTATGATAGAAAAATATTGCAATCACAATACTTGTCATTTCCTTGCTGCTTAAGCTATATGTAATTGAGCACGTCAAAATCAAAAACCTGTGATATAACAGGATCTACTCCAGCTTCATTGAATCAGCTGTTAAATTCAGCAAAGAGGGACCAGAACTTGGCATCAAAGTCACATTGGTGTAGGTGTAATGAAATCATAAACACGTTCTTCCCCCATTGTTACCACAGCACAAGCTTTTGAGTAGAAGACCCTTTACATAGAAACATAGAAACATTGAGTCTGCTTCCGCCATTCATTATGATCATGGCTGATCATCCAACTCAGTAACCTGTTCCCGCTTTCACCCCATATCCTTTGATCACTTTCACCCCAAGAGCCATATCTAACTCCTTCTTGAAAACATACAATGCTTTGGTCTCAACTGCTTTCTGTGGTAGCAAATTCCACAGGCTCACCACTCTCTGGGTGAAGAAATTTCTCCTCATCTCAGTCCTGAAAGGTTTACCCCATATCCTTAGACTATGATCCCTGGTTCTGGACTCCCCTACCATCGGGAACATCCTTCCTGCATCTACCCTGTCAAGTCCTGTTAGAATTTTATATGTTTCTATGAGATCCCCCCTCACTCTTCTGAACTCCAGCGAATATAATCCTAACCGACTCAATCTCTCCTCATACATCAGTCCCGCCATCACGGGAATCAGACTGGTAAACCTTCGCTGCACTCCGTCTATATCCTTCCTCAGATAAGGAGACCAAAACTGCACACAATATTACAAGTGGGCTTCACCAAGGCCCTGTATAATTGCAGCAAGACATCCCTGCTCCTGTACTCGAATCCTCTTGCTATGAAGGCCAACATACCATTTGCCATTTTTACCGCCTGTTGCACCTGCATGCTTACCTTCAGCGACTGGTGTATGAGAACATCCAGGTGTCATTGCATATTCTCCTCTCTCAGTTTCTAGCCGTTCAGATAATAATCTGCCTTCCTGTTTTTGAGACTAAAGTGCATAACCACACATTTATCCACATTATACTGCATCTGCCATGCATTTGCCCACTCACTTAACTGGTCCAAATCACCTTGAAGCCTCTCTGCATCCTCCTCACAACTCATCCTTCCACCCAGTTTTGCGTCATCTGTAAATTTGGAGATATTACATTTAGTTCCCTCATCCAAATCTTTAACATATATTGTAAAAAACCTCTTACATTCCAGGAGCAGAGCTTTTCCAGCGCGCCAGAGTTTTGAAACAAAAAAGGCAAACAGTGACATCAGAGGAGAGCTGCAAGGTGATTGGTTGGTGAGTAGCAGCTGTTAGAATATCTTAAAAAAATAATTTTTTTGTTGGAAAAAAAATCTCTGGTGATAAGGTGAGTACTACTCGTTTTTTTTTTGAAGGACTTTAGATTGAAGTGGGTAGAACAAGGCCCCTACTGTAATTAGTATTTTTTAATTAAGGGAGTAACTAATTAACCTAAGGGTAAGTCACAGCAGGAGAGCTCAGCCCTGTGATATGCTCCTCCTGCGCTATGTGGGAAATCAGGGACTCTTCCAGTGTCCCTGGTGACCATGTGTGCAGGAAGTGTGTCCATCTGCAGCTACTGGCTACCCGCATTATGGAGCTGGAGCTGCAGGTGGATTCACTGTGGAGCATCCGCGATGCTGAGGACATCGTGGATAGCACGTTTAGTGAGGTGGTCACACCGCAGGTAATGGCTGCATGGGCAGAAAAGAGATGGGTGACCACCAGATGGAGTAGTAGGCGCAGGCAGATAGTGCAGAAGTCCCCTGTGGCCATCCCCCTCTCAAACAGATATACTGCTTTGGATACAGTTGGGGGGGGATGACCTCCCAGGGGAAAGCAGCAACAACCAAGTTCGTGGCACCACAGAGGGCTCTGCTGCACAGCAGGGGTGGAAAAGGGTTGGAAGAGTTATAGTGATAGGGGATTCTATCATAAGGGGTGCAGATAGGCATTTCTGTGACCACAAATGAGACTCCAGGATGGTATGTTGCCTCCCTAGTGCTAGGGTCAAGGATGTCTCGGAGCAGCTGCAGGACATTCTGAAGGGGGAGGGTGAGCAACCAGAGGTCGTGGTCCATTTTGGGCTACGACATAGGCAGGAAGGAAGATGAGGTCCTGCAAAGTGAATACAGGGAGTTAGGCAGAAGGTTAAAAAGCAGGACCTCTAGGGTTGTAATCTCAGGATTACTCCCTGTGCCACGTGCTACTGAGGGTAGGAATGGGAGGATAAGGCAAATGAATGCGTGGCTGATGAGCTGGTGTAGGCGGGAGGGCCTCAGCTACTTAGATCATTGGGATCTCTTCTGGTGTGGAGGTGACCTGTACAAGAGGGATGGGTTGCATCTGAACTGGAAGGGGACCAATATCCTTGCGGGGAGGTTTGCTAGTACTACTCGGGAGGGTTTAAACTAGTCTTGCAGGGGGGTGGGACCCAAAGTAGTAGTCTCTCAGATGAGATAGTTGAGGCAAATGTAGGGGTTAAAACAAGCAAGTCAGTAGGCAGGCCGGGCAGGGGCAGGACAGGGAGCGTGGAAGGTCTGGTAGGCTAAACTGCATTTACTTAATGTAAGAAGCCTTACAGGTAAGGCAGATGAATTCAGAGCATGGATCGGTACATGGGATTATGATATTATAGCTATTATGGAAACGTGGTTGAGGGATGGGCAGGATTGGCAGCTCAATGTTCTGGGGTACCGATCCTTCCGGCGTGACAGAGGTGGAGGTAAGAGAGGAGGGGGAGTTACACTATTGATTAGGGAGGACATCACAGCAGTACTTAGAGAGGATATCCCGGGGGGAATGTCCAGCGAGGCCAAATGGGTAGAACTTAGAAATAAGAAAGGGGTGATCACTTTGGTGGGATTATACTATAGACCCCCCAGTAGTCAGAGGGAAGTGGAGGAGCATATATTTAGGGAATTCACAGATAGGTGCAGGAATTATAGGGTTGTAATAGTAGGTGATTTTAACTTCCCTAATAATGACTGGGACTGCCTTAGTGCTAAGGGATCAGACGGGGAAGAATTTGTTAAGTGTGTCCAGGATAGTTTTCTGAAGCAGTATGTGGATGGCCCTACTAGAGAAGGGGCTACACTCGACGTCCTCTTAGGAAATGAGGATGGGCAGGTGGTTGATGTGTCAGTGGGGGAGCACTTTGGGACCAGTGACCATAACTCTATTAGCTTCAAGATAGTTATGGAAAAGGATAGGACTGGTCCTCAGGTTGCAGTCCTAAATTGGGGGAAGGCTAGTATCGATGGCATCAGACAGGAACTCTCAAAAGTTGAATGGGAGAGGCCGTTTACAGGTAAAGTGACGTCTGGCAAGTGGGAGGCTTTTAAAAGTGAGATAGGAAGAGTTCAGGGCAGGCATGTTCCTGTTAGATTGAAGGGCAAGGCTGGCAAGTTTAGGGAACCTTGGTTGACGAGGGATATTGAGGGTCTGGTCAGGACAAAGAAGGAGGCGTATGTCAGGCATAGGCAGCTGGGATCGAGCGAGTCCCTCGAGGAGTATAGGGGATGTAAGACTACACTTAAGAAGGAAATTAGGAGGGTGAAAAGGGGCCATGAGATTTTACAGGCAGATAAGATAAAGGAGAATCCTAAAAGATTCTATCAGTTTGTTAAGAGTAAAAGGGTAGCGAGGGAGAGGGCGGGTCCCCTTAAGGATCAGTGTGGTAATCTATGTGTGGGGCCATGGGAAATGGTTGAGGTCTTAAATGAATATTTCTCCTCCGTATTTACCATGGAGAAGGTCATGGAAGCTCGTGAGTTCAAAGGAGGGAACAGCGATATCCTGGAGCATATCAACATTACAAAGGAGGAGGTGTTGGAGGTTTTGCAGTGCATTAAGGTAGATAAATCCCCAGGGCCTGACCAGGTGTATCCTAGGATGCTATGGGAAGCAAGGGAGGAGATTGCTGGGGCCCTGGCAGAGATTTTTGTATCATCGTTAGCCACGGATGAGGTACCGGAAGACTGGAGGATAGCTAATGTTGTGCCTTTATTTAAAAAGGGCAGCAGGGATAAGCCAGGGAACTACAGGCCGGTGAGCCTTACATTAGTGGTGGGAAAGTTATTGGAAGGGATTCTGAGAGGCAGGATTTATATGCATCTGGAAAGGAATGGTCGGATTAGAGATAGTCAGCGTGGCTTTGTGCGTGGGAAATCATGTCTCACGAATTTGATTGAGTTTTTCGAGGAGGTGACCAAGAGGATTGACGAGGGCAGGGCAATGGACGTTGTCTACATGGACTTTAGCAAGGCCTTTGACAAGGTCCCGCATGGTAGGCTGGTCCAGAAGGTTCGAACACATGGGATCCAGGGTGAGCTAGCAAATTGGATACAAAATTGGCTTGGTGAAATGAGGCAGAGGGTGGTAGTGGAGGGTTGTTTTTCAGATTGGAGGCCGGTGACCAGTGGTGTGCCACAGGGATCGGTGCTGGGCCCTCAGTGAAGAAGGTTGTCTCAGGTTACAACAGGATATAGATCAACTGGGAAAGTGGGCAAGGGAGTATAAATGGAATTTAACATGGACAAGTGTCAAGTGATGCATTTTGGGAAGTTAAACCGGGGCAGGACATATACAGTGAATGGCAGGGCCCTCGGGACTGTTCTTGAGCAGAGAGACCTTGGGGTGCACGTACATAGTTCCCTGAAAGTGGCAACACGGGTAGACAGGGTGGTGAAGAAGGCGTATGGCATGCTTGCCTTCATCGGTCGAGGCATTGAGTACAAGAGTTGGGATGTCATGTTACAGTTGTGCATAACGTTGGTTAGCCGCATTTGGAGTAATTTGGAGTCGCACTACAGGAAAGATGTGATTAAGCTAGAGAGGGTGCAGAAAAGATTCACAAGGATGTTGCCTGGTTTGGAGGGCTTGAGTTATAGAGAGATTGGATAGGCTGTGTCTATTTTCCCTGGAGCGAAGGAGGCTGAGACAGGACATGATAGAGGTATATAAAATTATAAGAGGCATAGATAAGGTAGATAGCCAGAGTCTGTTTCCCATGGTAGGGGTGACTAAAACTAGAGGGCATAGATTTAAGGTGAGAGGGAGGAGGTTTAAAGGGGATCAAAGGGGTAAATTTTTCACACAAAGAATAGCGGGTATCTGGGATGAGCTGCCTGAGGAGGTGGTGGAGGCAGGAACAGTAGCGACATTTAAGAGGCATCTGGACAGGTACTTGAATGAGCAAGGCATCGAGGGATATGGAATTAATGCAGGCAGGTGGGATTAGTTTGGATAGGCATTATGGTCGGCATGGACGCAGTGGGCCGAAGGGCCTGTTTCTATGTTGTACGACTCTATGACTCTATAATGGACTCTAAAATTTTCCCCACTGACGTCATCAAATTGATTGGTCTATAATTCAATTTTTTCTCTCTACCTCCCTTTTTAAATAGTGTGGTTACATTAGCTACCCTCCAATCTGTAGGAGGTGTTCCCTATAGAAATAATGGATGCATTGGTGGTCATCTTCCAAGATGTTCCTTTATCGCATGCATCTCTAATTTCCTGTTTAATGCTATTCCCAAGACCTTTCGGTCTTCTGTGGCTTTAAACAATCCAAGATTACAAGGGTCCTAATTTCTGGAAAGCAACATTATTTTACCTCAGAACAATTTATGTGACGCATGCTCCACAACATAAGCTGACAAAAGGCCGATATAGTGATGATATTCATCCTGTTGATAATTTTGGTCAAAAAGTTAGCAAGGGTATAGAACATAGAACATAGAACATTACAGCGCAGTACAGGCCCTTCGGCCCTCGATGTTGCGCCGACCTGTGAAACCATCTGACCTACACTATTCCATTTTCATCCATATGTCTATCCAATGACCACTTAAATGCCCTTAAAGTTGGCGAGTCTACTACTGTTGCAGGCAGGGCGTTCCACGCCCCTACTACTCTCTGAGTAAAGAAACTACCTCTAACATCTGTCCTATATCTATCACCCCTCAACTTAAAGCTATGTCCCCTCGTGTTTGCCATCACCATCCGAGGAAAAAGACTCTCACTATCCACCCTATCCAACCCTCTGATTATCTTATATGTCTCTATTAAGTCACCTCTCCTCCTCCTTCTCTCCAACGAAAGCAACCTCAAGTCCCTCAGCCTTTCCTCGTAAGACCTTCCCTCCATACCAGGCAACATCCTAGTAAATCTCCTCTGCACCCTTGCCAATGCAACAGTTGAGATTGGAGATAAAATTCTGGTAGGTGGGTCCTTCCCTAATCTCTTGTCAAAACTTCCTCAGGGGATTTGCTAACCCCCACTCCCCCCCCCCAACAGAGAAATAATGTAAATGATTGAAAACGGATATGTGCATCTTTTCTGTAGGGGTTCCCTATAGCAAGAAATTGATGTGGAAAACCGCTGTAGAATTCAGATGAATATTTTTTATTCACATGAACGTGTTTGCTAAAATTATCAAAATGAAGAATTTTACCTTCCTCCCTTGCTGGATGTGAGGAAACTTACGCCACCCCAGTGAGCCGGATGGTGGCGGGGTGGTGCGGGGGCGGGGGGCGGTGGCATAAAATGAGCGGGAGGCTCCGGGAGGCCTTCCTAGCCCACTCCCACCTCTGCCCTACTTTACGTGGGCCGGGGGTTGGGGGGAGTGGGGGGGGGTGGGGGGCGGCAAGAAACGGGCCGCCCGCGCCATGCCAATCAAGGCCCTTAAGTGGCCACTTAACAGCCACTTAAAGGCCTTTGCCCACTTCCACGGGGATTTTACACGTGGCAAGCGGGCGTCCAGAAGACGTGAAAGGCCGCGCAGTGAAACCTGGCAGCCTCTCAGCACACCAGTGTGGGGGGCTGGACAAATGGGCACAGGGTGCCTGATTGAGGGCCGCTCCCACCTCCCCAACCATCCCCAGGAACTGGGACACCGCCCCCACCCCCCACTTCCCTTCAAATGACCATCCTTGTCTTGTCGAGATGCAAGCGATTAGCCCGGCGAGGCGACCCTAACTTACTTGAACTCCTGGCTCTATGTCCTCGGCTGGGCTGCAGTCCCAGCAGTGGCCAACGCTCCCGGTGGTGCTACTAGGAATAAGAGCTGCCGGCCCAATGATAGGCCGGCAGCTCAATGAGGCGGGACTTCCTCCCTCAAGCGGGTGGAAGTCCCGCCTTGGAACACTTAAAGCCCAGGGACCCGTAAAATGCGGGTCGGATCCCTGGGCCTGGTGGAAGCGGGTGTGCCACCGACTTTTAAATTGGTGGCCATCTCCCGTCCGCCCGACGTAAAATCCAGCCCAGAGTTTCCGCTTTGGCCTCAATTGTCAGTCAATTTGGACACAAATTATTATTGAGTTTGAAATCATATTGGTTTTCAAATGTGAAATTATGTTTAAGGTTTCTGCTCAAACTCATTTACATAATCACAAAAGCAAAATCTTCCATGACCCAGCGCAATTGGGCAGTGTAATAGAACATAATTGTTTATTTTTTTCCTTGCATTAAAACGTATTCATTGATATATTTAAGAGCGATAACCTTGTGCATTTTAATTAATATAGCTGAATCTGGGTTTATTACCCAAAATAAGCATTTTGTCTCGTCCAGATCTGCAGTGTTTTTGAATGTTTTAAAGACCTTCCCCACAGGACAATATTGCTCTTCACAATGAAATGCGATTGCCAAAAAGCATGAAAATAAGCACCAGACATATTTTGGGCTCTTTTAACTGAAGGACATTTTTAAGCCAAAGTTTTAACACATTGCTCATTCAACACGATTAAGTGCAGTTCATTCACGACTATTATGTGCACAATGAAATATAAAGAAGGTGGCTGAATAGAGACAATTGAGCAGTCTGTTTTTTTGAGCTTCAGAAAAAATGGCAACATACTAAATTTTAAAGCTATCCATATCAAAAGACAGAAGCTATCAGCAAGTTAAGCCAATAATTTAATGTAGGATTGATAGACTCATTATCTTCTTTATTAACACAATCTTGCATTATTTTATAATATACATCATGAATTTTAGAAAATGTGAAAATAAATGGCTTATAGAGTACAAAGAGATAATGAACACGTTATCCATCAAGGATATTCTTCTGTACTGGCAGGTATGTTTTTAATGAGCTACATTCACACAGGACTGGCTTTATGTGTAATGTCAAATTGTCTTACCTTCATTTGATGTGACCTTAATAACTTATATCAAAGCAGCTTCACCCAGAGGAACCATAGTCATTAGGTCACTTGACATTTGAATCATTTAACAAATATTACTGCAGCTTATTCAAGGACAGTTACAGAGTTATTTAATTAAGATAACATTCTATAGAGTGTGCAGCTGCATATCATGGAGAATACATTAAATAAGCAAATGGCAACTAGAACATGTTTTCCTATCACTGATAAGGACTTAAAATGGGATTCTCTATTACAGCACCTTTTGGAATCACTAACAAAGAATTCTGATCAACCTTAATATCAATTTTTATTTGTCTATTTGCCCTAGTTTCTTGAACATTTCTGCATAAACAGTGGGCGTTGAGGATATGATCATGGAAATCAACCAGGAGGAATTACTGGAGTGGAAATTAGATCAGGCTTGACACTACATGAGCAATGCATTCTCACACAGAGAGGCCCAAGGCCAGCCTGAAATTGTACCTCGGATCTCATCAACAGAATTGGGGTAAGCTGCAGGTGTCTGTCATTCCTCCACACAGGCAACTTGCCCCACAAGAGAAATGAATTTCAGACAGCCAGCAGCAGCTCTCAGGTTAGTTTGGAAAAGAGTTGGTTCAGGTGATGTGAGGGGTGGGAGGGGATGTTTGATCATCAGGAGTGTGGAGTCAAAGGAGAACTCCTGCTCTTCCTGGCTTCACAGAATATATAATTTAAAATAAAACCCTGACACTTACCATTTGCTGGCAGTGGCAGAGGGCCTGAAGAATCCTGAGCAGGATAGGCTCCAATGAGCAACAGCAAATTTTATAAAGGTGTGGTAAAAAGGCGTTAGGCTTCTCATTAACATATTTGAGGGGCTCAACGCCTGTTTCAGGAGTCCTTCTGAAAAATAGATCACACGACTTTAGCAGTGGGACCAATGATGGTGCAGATTGGACACAGACAATCCCATTGCTATGTTACGGCCGAGAAATGGACGTAACACATATCAATTTCTACCTCACTGAATCTGACAACATGTGGGATAGTCAGTGTGATGGATAGGGAAATCCTTAGCATTTCAAAAGGTCTCTAATATTGTAAAATATGGCTGGTTATTTTAAATTATGTTCCCTGCAACCGGCGGATGAGCTGAAGAAGACATGCATTCACCAGATGATGTTCATAGACTTTGAGACTCAGTCAGGAGGCAAGGCATTATCCATATTCAAATATCTTTTGATTACAAAGCAAGTGGAAACCAGTTAATGCAGAGCTCCTGCTTGTTTTGAAAACAAGCGATTTAAGGTAAATGTGTTGGTAACTGGTGCAAATGGATTTAAGTGTCTGACAACCATCACTTTAATTTGAAAAGTTTGTTCAACTGTGAAAGATGATCTCCTGTATCCCACATTCAGCTTCAAAAGGTATGGCAGTTATATCTCAGGCAGCTTTTTCCTATTTATTCAACCCATCTGAATACATTGAGATAGAGTTAAATGGGGTTAAATTGATTAGCCACTGAAAACGGGTGCAAGATCATGATGCGCGATTACCCTGTGCCCATTCAATGTATTGCAGGCAATGTGCCAACTTCATGCTGCCTGCTCATTACAACAATTTCAGTGTATAGCCAGCACTGTTCATTGGCTGCATGCAGTGGCAGGAGGCTCCAATATCATTACTTCCTAGCACTACTTAAAGCCAGCCTCCACTGCTTAAAGCTAGCCTGCACCCCTGAGAGGGAAGGTGGCTGCTGGATGTACTGAGATCATTGTGAATAGTGCTGTGCAACAATCAACAATGGCTAACCATGGGAGAGATTGTGCATCAAGATTTTCAGACAGGGTCTTGGTGGAGGAGGTGGAAAGGAGGGGAGATGTCCTGTATCCACAAGGGGGTGGGGTGGCAGGAGGCCATCAAGACGCACAATCATAAGGCCTGGCAGAGGTCATTGGGATAAGTTTAGTTTAATGATCTCACACGAGTGGGCAAGATCAGTGATTGCATCATCAAATGCCACATCCTAACAAAGGCACTTATAGCTTCAGAAACCTTTCAATTCACCACACACCCATCACTCACTTAGTAACAATCTTTATCATTCAGAAAGCATATCCAACATTCATATGCTTCACCTCACCCTCACAGACCTATCATAGAATCAGAGAAAGGTTACAGTACAGGAGGAGGCCATTTGTCCCATTGTATCATTAAGACTGCTGCAAGCTTCACACCCGCATCGCACACTTTATACACACTACCCAGCTATTCAACCATGTCAGTCGCACCAGCCAATAGATTGCACAACTCTCACTGACACAGTTCCCTCTCTCTTGCAGGACAAGATGGTGCACAACTGAAGACAGCAGGAGCTGACCAAAGCTGGAGAGATGGGACTGCATGTTCTAATCTCCCATGGAGGAGATAGTGATGGCCCGTGTTGAATGGCCATAGCTGGCTGTGATTGATTCCATTGAATACGGAGGTATCACATACCTAATCTTATTTCTCACATCCCACTTCCTCTTCATCCAACAACCTCTTCCGAAAAGCAAGTTGTAGAAGGTATAAGCACACACTTCTTACTTTCCTCTCTGTCCTCACTGCAACCCTACCCTTGTCCCTTTTCCTTTCAGATACCCAAAATGCAACCTGGCCAGGTAGTGGAGGAAGACCAGAAAGAGAGTGATGATGAAGGCGCACACATTAAGTTTCACAATTGCAGTCACCAGCTGAAATACTGACACTGTGGAAATTTTAGAGAATAGCGGAGAGGCGAGTTCTACACTTGGTGAGTCACCAGGCACAAGTGCGCTGCAGGCAGGGCAGGGGCAAGGATAGCACAGATGTGAGTTCACTGGAGGGCACATGGGTTCTGCTGCAGAGAACTCAGATGAGGACATTGATGGTCCATGCTACAAAAAATGGCTGATGCTTGGTGCATTGAGAAGACTGCCAAAAAGCCTGCATTCAGTGGGAGTTCGGCACCAAGTTGGCAAAGGGCTTTGTGCAGAGCTTGGAGCCATCAACACATTTGTGGACCAAATCATGATGCAGCATCTGATGACCGATGTTGTAGCTTCCACTGCAGCACAAGCAGCACCCAGCCAACGCCTGAGTACTGCAATGAAAGTTCAGACAGTTGTCATCATGGCTGTGGACACCAGTGTTCAAACTGACTTGCAGGGTGTCACAGTAATCCAGCAATCTGTGTTCGAACAGATTACTAGGATTGCTGAGGCACTACCCTGGGGGGAGTGGCAGTGGCTCTATGGAGCACAAACCTGCTGTCCTCTCGCAGGGAGATAGCATTCATCCTCCCACCACTGCTACTCCACCAGTGCGTTTTCTGTTGCCTAGACTGCTGCCACCCATGCTGAGATGGTGCAGTCTGAAGCAGGGCCTTCCAGAGCTGATCAAAGTCAACCTCCAAGGCCATCTCCAGTCTTCTCTTCTGAAAATCAGCAGTTTTCCACCAGGCATGCTTCAACCATTGGGGTTTCACTTTTTTGCATATAGATGAAGGCACTAAGAGAATGCAAAAGGGTGATTAGTTGAACTTTGTATGCAATGTAGCAATGATTTCATTGATAAATTTGCTTTACAAATTTCATGTGGCAGCATGGTTTTCATTGTATGCATGCTGTGCATGTGTACATGCATTGTGAACCAAAGTCATGAGCCATGTGGTCAGTGGATAGAATTTGGTGTACAGTAATTACCATTTGGTTTAGAGTTGTGGCTGAAGTACATCTAGCATAATGTACTGCTGCAGAATGAAGGCATTGTGACGTCTGCCAGGATACCAGGCATTGACCTGCCTGATTCGCTGCCTTTGATCACACCATTTGGATGCTGAGGGAGAGGAATCTCTTTTGGTTTCGGTATAGGGCAGAGTTGATATGAGGTGTATGCAAAGCAATGCCAAAAGCACCCTGCACCATGGAAAGTTTGCAATCCTTACAAACCCTTGTGCTTGAGGGAATGAAATTAAGTTATCTCTCTTTAAATAAAGCAGCCTTCCTTATGCAACAGTGGATGCAACCAGGGAGATGTTAAAAACACTGTGGGCGGCACAGTGGCGCAGTGGTTAGCACCGCAGCCTCACAGTTCCAGCGACCCGGGTTCAATTCTGGGTACTGCCTGTGTGGAGTTTGCAAGTTCTCCCTGTGTCTGCGTGGGTTTCCTCCGGGTGCTCCGGTTTCCTCCCACATGCCAAAGACTTGCAGGTTGATATGTAAATTGGCCATTATAAATTGCCCCTAGTATAGGTAGGTGGTAGGGAAATATAGGGACAGGTCGGGATGTGGTAGGAATATGGAATTAGTGTAGGATTAGTATAAAAAATGGGTGGGTGATGGTCGGCACAGACTCGGTGGGCCGAAGGGCCTGTTTCAGTGCTGTATCTCTAAACTAAACTAAACATCTCCAGAACGAGCTCGCAAGGAACCCGACATATAAATACTCATAGCAACGGTTACCTTCACAGTCATTGGCAGTCCTTGCCCTGCTCTGAGATTCCAGTTGTGGCTGCAGCAGTTGGCAGATTTCAGTGAGGACCTCCTTAGTGAAGCATGGACATCTCAAACATTGGTTGTGACTGAGATTCAGACAGAAGAATTGCTCCCTGAACAATCCAGGTGGATATATAGGGGAGGTGGTGGCGCAGTGGTATTATCACTGGACTAGTAACCCAGAGACCCAGGGTATTGATCTGGAGACATGTGTTCGAATCCCACCACAGCTGAAGGTGGAATTTGAATTTAACTAATAAATCTGGAATTAAAAGCTTGTCTAATGATGGCCATGAAAGCATTGCCGATTGTCTGCTTCACTAATGTCCTTTAGGGAAGGAAATCTGCTGTCCTTACCTGGTCTGGCCTACATGTGACTCCAGACCCACAGAAATGTGGTTAACTCTTACATGCCCTCTAAAATGGCCTAGCAAGCCACTCAGTTGTACCTATCTGTTACAAAGTCAATAAAAAGGAATGAAACCGGACGGACCACCCGGCATCGACCGGGGCCCCAGAAACAACAATGGCAAACCCAGCCCTGTCGACCCTGCAAAGTCCTCCTTACTAACATCTGGGGGCTCGCACCAAAGTTGGGAGAGCTGTCCCACAGACTAGTCAAGCAACAGCCTGACATAGTCATACTCACGGAATCATACCTTACAGACAATGTCCCAGACACTGCAATCACTATCCCTGGGTACGTCCTGTCCACCGGCAGGACAGACCCAGCAGAGGTGGCAGGACAGTGGTCTGCAGTAGGGAGGGAGTTTTCCTGGGAGTCCTCAACAATGACTCCAGACTCCATGAAGTCTCATGGCATCAGGTCAAACATGGGCAAGGTAACCTCCTACTGATTACCACCTACTGCCCTCCCTCAGCTGATGAGTCAGTTGAACACCATTTGGAGGAAGCACTGAGGGTGGCAAGGGCACAAAATGTACTCTGGGTGGGGGACTTCAATGTCCATCACCAAGAGTGGCTCAGTAGCACCACTACTGACCGAGCTGGCCGAGTACTAAAGGACATAGCTGCTAGACTGGGTCTGTGGCAGGTGGGGGGGAACCAACACGAGGGAAAAACATACTTGACCTTGTCCTCACCAATCTGCCTGCTGCAGATGCTTCTGTCCATGACTGTATTAGTTGCTGTGTCCACCGCACAGTCCTTGTGGAGACGAAGTCCCGCCTTCACATTGAGGATACCATCCATCGTGTTGTGTGGCACTATCACCGTGCTAAATGGGATAGATTTCGAACAAATCTAACAATGCAAAACTGGGCATTCATGAGGAGCTGTGGGCCATCAGCAGCAGCAGAATTGTACTCAACCACCATCTGTAACCTCATGGCCCGGCATCTCCCCCACTCTACCATTACCATCAAGCCAGGAGACCAACCCTGGTTCAATGAAGAGTGCAGGAGGGCATGCCAGGAGCAGCACCAGGCATATCTCAAAATGACGGGTCAACCTGGTGAAGCTACAACCCAGGACGACTTGCGTGCCAAACTGTGTAAGCAGCATGCGATAGACAGAGCTAAGCGATCCTATAACCAACGGATCAGATCTAAGCTCTGCAGTCCTGCCACAACCAGCCGTGAATGGTGGTGGACAATTAAACAACTAACTGGAGGAGGTGGCTCCACAAATATCCCCAGCCTCAATGATGGGGGAGCCCAGCACATCAGTGCGAAAGATAAGGCAGAAGCATTTGCAACAATCTTCAGCCAGAAGTGCCGAGTTGATGATCCATCTCGGCCTCCTCCTGAAGTCCCCAGCATTACAGATGTCAGACTTCAGCCAATTCGATTCACTCCGCGTGATATCAAGAAACGACTGAAGGCACTGGATACTGCAAAGGCTATGGGTCCTGTCAATATTCCGGATACAGTACTGAAGACCTGTGCTCCAGAACTTGCCACACCCCTTGCCAAGCTATTCCAGTACAGCTACAACACTGGCATCTACCCTGCAATGTGGAAAATTGCCCAGGTATGTCCTGTACACAAAAAGCAGGGCAAGTCCAACCCGGCTAATTACTGCCCCATCAGTCTACTCTCAATCATCAGCAAAGTGATGAAGGTGTCATCAACAGTTCCATCAAACAGCACTTGCTTAGCAATAACCTGCTCAGTGATACCCAGTTTGGGTTCCGACAGGGCCACTCAGCACCTGACCTCATTACAGCCTTGGTTCAAACATGGACAAAAGAGTTGAACTCAAGAGGTGAGGTGAGAGCGACTGCCCTTTACATCAAGGCAGCATTTGACCGAGTATGGCATCAAGGAGCCCTCGCAAAACTGGAGTCAATGGGATTCAGGGGGAAAACTCTCTGCTGGTTGGAGTCATACCTAGCGCAAAGGAAGATGGCTCTGGTTGTTGGAAGTCAATCATCTGAGCTCCAGGACATCACTGCAGGAGTTTCTCAGGGTAGTGTCCTAGGCCCAACCATCTTCACCTGCTTCATCAATGAACTTCATTCAATCATAAGGTCAGAAGTGGGGATATTCGCTGATGATTGCATAATGTTCAGCACCATTCGCGACTCCTCAAATACTGAAGCAGTCCATGTAGAAATGCAGCAAGACCTGGACAATATCCAGGCTTGGGTTGAGAAGTGGCAATTAACATTCGCGCCACACAAGTGCCAGGCAATGACCATATCCAATAAGAGAGAATCTAGCCATCTCCCCTTGACATTCAATGGCATTACCATCGCTGAATCCCCCACTATCAACATCCTAGGGGCTACCATTGACCAGAAACTGAACTGGAGCAGCCATATAAATACCATGGCTACAAGAGCAGGTCAGAGACTAGGGAATCCTGCAGCGATTAACACCTCCTGACTCCCCAAAGCCTATCCACCATCTACAAGGCACAAGTCAGGAGTGTGATGGAATACTCTCCACTTGCCTGGATGGGTTCAGCTCCAACAACACTCAAGAAGCTCGACAACATCCAGGACAAAGCAGCCCGCTTGATTGGCACACCATCCACAAACATTCACTCCCTCCACCACCGTCGCACAGTGGCAGCAGTGTGTACCATCTACAAGATGCACTGCAGCAACGCACCAAGGCTCCTTCCAAATCCGCGACCTCTACCACCTTGAAGGATAAGAGCAGCAGATGCATGGGAATATCACCATCTGCAAGTTCCCGTCCAAGTCACACACCATCCTGACTTGGAACTATATTGCCGTTCCTTCACTGTCGCTGGGTCAAAATCCTGGAACTCCCTTCCTAACAGCACTGTGGGTGTACCTACCTCACATGGACTGCAGCGGTTCAAGAAGGCAACTCACCACCACCTTCTCAAGGGCAATTAGGGATGGGCAATAAATGCTGGCATAGCCAGCGACGCCCACATCCCATGAATGAATAAAAATAAATAAATAACCTCTTGGTGAGAGCCCTTCTTCCTGGCCTCATCCCTCTTCTAGCAGCTTGTCCTGCTCTGTGTGTCTCTGTTCATTCTCCCCATTAGAATAGAATCATATAATCATAGAAAGTTTAAGGCACAGAAAGAGGCCACTTGGCCCATCGTGTCTGTGCCAGCTGAAAAATGATCCACCTGTTCTAATTGCACCTTCCAGCATTTGGTCCGTAGCCCTGCAGATTATGGCTCTTGAGGTGCACATCCAGACTCCTTTTGAATGAGTTCAGGGTTTCTGCCTCAACTACCCTTTCAGGTAGTGAGTTCCAGACCCCCACCACCCTCTGGGTAAAAAAGGTTTCCCTCAACTCCCCTCTAATTTTTCTACCAATCATTTTAAATGTATGCCACCTTGTCACTGACCTCTCTGCTAAGGTAAATAGGCCCTTCACCTCCACTCTATCCAGGCCCCTCAAAGTTTTGTACATTTCAATCAGATCTCCTCTCAGCCTTCTCTGTTCCAAGGAGAACAACCCCAGCCTATCCAATCTTTCCTCATAGCTGCATTTTTCCAGTCTTAGCAACATCCTCGTAAATTTCCTCCAGTGCAATTACATCCTTTCTGTAATGAGGTGACCAGAACTGCACTTAGTACTCAAGTTGTGGCCTAACCAATGATTTAAGTTCCAGCATAACCTCCCTGCTCTTATATTCTGTACCTCGGCTAATAAAGGAAAGGATTCCATTTGCCTTCTTAACCACCTTATCGACCTGTCCTGCTACCTTCAGGCATCTGTGGACATTCACTCCAAGGTCCCTCACTACCTCTACACTTCTCAGTATTTTCCCATTAATTGTGTATTCCTTTGCCTTGTTTGACCTCCCCAAATGCATCACCTCACACTATCTTCCTGCAGCCTACAGCTATCTTCCTTGCTATCTACCACACAACCAACCTTTATATCATCTGCAAACCTCTTGATTATGCCCCCTACATTTACATCAAAATTGTTCATCTATACCATAAGAAGCAGAAGATGCAGTACTGAGCCCTGCGGAACGCCACTGGAAACAGCCCTCCAGTTGCAAAAACACCCGTCAACAATTACCCTTTGTTTCCTGCCATTGAGCCATTTTGCATCCACTTTGCTGCATTTCCCTGGATCCCATGGGATTTTATTTTTATTATTTATTTATTTTTAATTTTATTTTCATTATGCTCAATTCCAACCAGTGCAGCCATGTCTGGGATCAACTGATTTGTGCAGATGCCCTGAAGTTAGCAAAAACATACTTCAGCACCTGCCAAACCACTCCCTGTCGATGGAACCTGAACCAATTATGGAAAGCAGCATAACATGTAGAATAGTAGATCATCCAGAAGAAATAAACCAGCAACTATTCTGTAGGAAGTTGATGGTCCCTTTAAATAACACTGGTGAGGGGGTTGGGGTGGAAGGGGGGGGTCAGCCTTTATGCTGCTTAACATCATGCTCAGCTGCGCCAAGTTAAGAGAGGGGATCGGCTGGAGCTTGAAGCTCCAAAATAGCAGCACTTAGTCAAACCAGTATTGCGTGCTGATTGGCGTCATGATCTGCCTGCTCTGCACGTTTCCGGGAGATGTTAAGTGCGCGTGCGCTAACCCCTTACCAATTTGGAGCCCAGAATGCTTCGAGGCAGAAGTGTGCGTGTATACCACGGATGCCATTTTGCAACCCTAAGAGGCCTCACAGCACCCAATAAACAGGCTCTATTCAGCCCAATTTTGACCTCAAATACTCGATCTTAGGATCACATGTGAGCAATGTTACGTGCACTAGTCTGGATTTAGTTTTACTAACAAAGTTAGTGAAGTGGGTTTTCTTTGTATCAAAGGAGATATAAGTTAAAAGAACTCTCATTGAGTATAATTTGCTGTAAAACATAAGTCCTGATTCAAGGCCATCGAGCTGAAACATCTGTCTAAATTTTACCAGCCTTTTGGAGACAGCGGGGGTGACCAGAAAATGCCTCCGGGTGAGGCCCGCCACAAACATTGATGCCAGGAAAGGCCTGCCCCATATTGGTGGTGGCAGTGAGGCCTCGTGGCTGTCACCCCACTGCTCGGCAATGGGAGCCCAATTTAAATATGCAAAGAGATACATACCTTGCCACATTATGCATCCCGCTGCAACTTCTCAAACGCTTTCGAATATTTAGCTGAACAGGCGTCTCTCACGTGCCGTCCTGTTCCCGGCTGATAAAAGCCAGTGGGCCAGAAGTTGTAGTGCTTGGAGCCTGTGAAGGATAGTGTGGTGAGATGGGTCTTAACTTTGCATGCATGTTTACAGAGGTGGGAGGGGCATGGCATTACCAGAGGCATGTCTTTGAAGTCATGAAGGGAAATGGGAGACGGATGGTATTACTCTCTAGGGGCACAACTATGCAGTCATGTCGGGAGGTGGGAAGGGGATGGTATTACTGGAGGCACATCTCTGCAGTCATGAAGGGAGGCGGGAAGGGGATGATATTACTGGGGGTACAACTCTGCAGTCATAAAAGGAGGTGAGATGGGGCTGGTAATACCAGGGGCACAATTCTACAGTCATGAAAGGAGGTGGGAGGGGGATGGTCTTACTGGGGACACAACTCTGCAGTCATCTACGGAGGCACTGCGTACCCTCCCTCTGTAAAGGGGGGGGGCACTCTGCGCCCTGGAATGCTTGTGGGAGTGAAGGTACAATAGCACTCCAGGATCCCTTTGTGTGAGTTGGGGGCCACAAATGGTCAGCGGTTAAAAGTAGTTCGGTTGGTGGGCCAATCGTGCAACTGCAACAATCTGAATGTGGTCAGGCTGTGCCACTCTTAGTGGAAGCTAAGACGGGCAATATCATGCCACGCCACATAGTTGATGCATGAAAGCACCTGATGTACCAATCAACATCATTCTTTGCCCTGTTAGGTGCCTTTGAAGTCGTGAAGGAACCGAGTTTAATTGCAGCTTGGAGATGGGGATGGTACACCCTATATTCATTGATCCACTTGACATGAGGAACAAGATGTGCTGCAGGCAGAACCAACAGGCAGGTGTCGCCCACGTGAAAGCCCCCAGTCATGACCTGCATCAGCCCCCAAGGCAGACTCGCTATTACAGAACACCTTGCATCTACAGGTCCCACATGTCATACCTGCAGATGTCTGAGCGCCAGTGTCAGAGGAGACTGCAGATGTCAAGAGAGTGGTGACACATCTATGTACCCTGCTGAATGATGACCTGCAGCTGAGGGGCTTCGGTGGACATCCTCTGCCCGTGACCCTCAAAGTGACAGCGGCTCTTAACTTCTATGCCTCTGCATCATTTCGGGGACCCACCGGAGAACTTTTTGTGGGGTCACACAGTCAGCAGTGCACTACTACATCAGGGAGGTCATCGATGCCCTGCACTGGAGCACCGGTGACTATGTCCATTTCCGGACAGACCCTGAGAGCGAGGCCCAGAGGGCCATCGGTTTTCGCTCCATCGCAGGATTCCCACAGGTGCAAGGGGTCATAGATTGCACCCATGTGGCCATCAAGGCTCCCGCCGGCTGACCCACTGCATATCTCAACCAAAAGGATTTCCACTCGCTCAATGGGCAGCTAATATCTGATCACCATAAGCGCTTTATGCAAATCTGTGCCTGCTTTCCAGGCAGCTGCCATGATACCTTTATCCTGCGCCAGTCCCAGGTGCAGTTGCTGTTCACTGAACTGGCTCACATCGAAGGGTGGCTTCTTGGAGACAAGGGCTACCCCTTGCAGACATGGCTCCTGACACTAGTTAGACACCCCACCACTACTAGAGAGGAAAGATACAACACCAGCCATGGAGCTAAACGAGCCACCATTGAGCAGGCGATTGGCATGTTAAAAATGCACTTCCGCTGCCTGGATAGATCAGGTGGTGCCCTGCGGTACGAACTGCAAAGAATAGCTCGTATCGTTGCTGTTTGTTATGCTCTGCACAACTATGCACTCAATAGCGGGGAGGCCTTGCAGGATGAGGAGAGATGTAAGCAGGACTCCTCCTCCGATGAGGACGCAGAGAGCTTGCAGCAGGAAAGGTGCGTGGGAGCACAGAGCTCATCCAGGCGGTGCATGCAGGGCGAGCAGCGAGCAAGGGATGCACGACAACGCCTTATTAATCAATGGTTGTCCATGCCATGAAGTCCACTACGTGCTCTGCAAGCCACAGAGCATCCTCGTTCACCTGTGGTGTAACCATCCATATCTGCAACATCTTTGCGTCCACCATTACTGGCAGCAGACAGACTGAGCCATTGTCCATGCTACTGCATCCGTGGAGATGCACATGAGTAATACTGGCATGGCAATGATGTCATTCCATACAATGGCAGTTCTAAAAGGCCAGTGGTGTAATGGGAGGAGACACAATCGGTACATGCTGGCACACTTCATTCACACAGTACAAACGACACACATGTTAGTGAAGAACATTTTGTGAGTTAACTTTTTACATTGTAGTGTCACCTGTGCAGACCCATTTGTGTCAGGGAGTTTTTTTGAAATGCTTGCGGGTGCTCCTTCGTGGTGCCACCTCTGTGCTAGCAGCCTGACTGGAGGAAGGCTGCTGATCAGATTGCCCTTCGGCTGTGGATGACTTTGGCGGTCGTCCTTTGTGTGCACAAGGTCTGGAGGGCCCCAGCTGACTGGGAGAATCCTGCGTCAGTGCAGAACTCTTGTTATGACCGACCGCTCCAGTCAAAGCCCCCAATCAAAATACATGATTCTGATTGTGGTGGGCGAAACGCACTGGTAATTCAATCCCGTCCCTCCACAGATCGCCTAACATATATATTAATGACTTGGATGTGAATGTAAGGGGCATGATTAGTAAGTTTGTAGATGACACCAAAGTTGGTGGTATAGTGGACAGTGAAGAAGGTTGTCTAAGGTTACAACAGGATATAGATCAACTGGGAAAGTGGGCAAGGGAGTGGCAAATGGAATTTAATGCAGACATGTGTCAAGTGATGCATTTTGGGAAGTTAAACCAGGGCAGGACATATATAGTGAATGGCAGGGCCCTGGGGAGTGTTCTTGAGCAGAGAGACCTTGAGGTGCAAGTACATAGTTCCCTGAAGTGGCAACACAGGTAGACAGGGTGGTGAAGAAGGCGTATGGCATGCTTGCTTCATCGGCTGAGGCATTGAGTACAAGAGTTGGGGCGTCATGTTACAGTTGTACATAAAGTTGGTTAGGCCGCATTTGGAGTAGTGTGTGCAGTTTTGGTCGCCGACCTACAGGAAAAATGCGATTAAGCTAGAGAGGGTGCAGAAAAGATTCACAAGGATGTTGCCTGGTTTGGAGGGCTTGAGTTATAAACAGAGATTGGATAGGCTGGGTCTGTTTTCCCTGGAACGAAGGAGGCTGAGATGGGACATGATAGAGGTATATAAAATTATGAGAGGCATAGATAGGGTAGATAGCCAGAGTCTGTTTCCCATGGTAGGGGTGACTAAAACTAGAGGGCATAGATTTAAGGTGAGAGGGAGGAGGTTTAAAGGGGATCAAAGGGGTAAATATTTCACACAAAGAATAGTGGGTATCTGGAATGAGCTGCCTGAGGAGGTGGTGGAGGCAGGAACAGTAGCGACATTTAAGAGGCATCTGGACAGGTACTTAAATGAGCAAGGCATAGAGGGATATGCAATTAATGCAGGCAGGTGGGATTAGTATAGCTAGGCATTATGGTCAGCGTGGACGCGGTGGGCCGAAGGGCCTGTTTCTATGCTGTACGACTCTATGACTCTATATCACCTTAAACTTTCCAAATTAAAGAAAGACCCACCATCTATTAACCCACGAATGAGGCTAACCAAACCAGGTGTCTTTAAATCAACAAATTAACTCTTTAATTATAAGCATCATTTAAAATAGAAAAAATTAGAGTCCTTGCAAATTTACGGTCCAATGTTGCTTGAAGTCCATTGGGGAAAAAAGGTTCTTCCACAGTAGAACAGTCCATAGTCTAATTCCAGCAGTAAGTGATGCTTTCCTTCTTCTGTGAATTTCAACAATTAACAACTCGCGGAACACTTTCAATAGAATCAATCTGACTTTAGAGTATTTGAGGGATAAAAGATTGTCACAGTCTAACTTCCCTTCCTTCAGTTTAAATTACCAGAGATCTCTGTTTTGGCTTGACGTTTTTAGAATTTTGAGAGAAAATAATAACTAAGCAGATTAAAATCTCTTCCATCAGTTTAAATGGCTGAGAGCTCTTATTTCAGGTGCTAACACCAGCTGCCTGTCTGTGTACTGTTCGAACAGACTGTCTTCAACTAAAAAGCCAGTTCAAAATTGAATTGTAACAAATGTATCACACGATGGTCAGTTCAAGTGGCTGTATCCAAGGTAATGAGAATGCACCCTTTGAATCGCAGTCTCCAAATGGCTGTATCCAATGGCAACCAAAAATGCATTTTCTCTAACTCCTGAGGCTTGCTGGTTCTTAAAGCAGTACTGATCCTTTGCAAGCCTTAAAGGTACACCATAAATTCCCAGAAAAAATACTACAGGACCATGACACTTCCACCCCTGGCAGAATGAAATGCCATTCCTGAAATGCATTTCATTACAATGGGTAAAGAAAATACAAATTGAAAAAACACGAGCACATGTTTTTTTTTCCTGGCATTCACAGATATACACTTTTCTAAAAAAAAACTGTTTAGACTACAGCAACAAGTCCCACCAGAAAATTTCAGCTTTAAATTTTCAAAAAGGTTGTTCCAATTAACCCATTTCAAATTTATAAGCATAGTCTTCCAATTGTTTGTGCCATCCTTCCAAGTGTCCCTATTCTCCATCACCTCAGCCAGGTGAACTGCACAAATAGGAGCACTGACCACTACTGGGTTCACTATTTTCTGAGAAGTTTCTCGAGTATCCCTTAACCTATGTGGCATCACTTGACACTGGAAAACCCTGTTCGGTGTAACAGAAGCTGATTTTTCCTTACCCTGGGGTGTCAAAGGAATTTGACAGTATCCCTCCGACACATCAGTCTCTTTAAGACACATTGTGTTGCCCATTCTGTCCTTACAGTCCTTTAAATGAGAATTTGGGTAGGAGTCTGCCTTCTTTACCACAGTGACATTTTTAGAGTCTATGCAAGTTTGAGCCGTCCCACCAGGGTTCGACATCAAAAAGATCTGCGAATTCCAGCTGTCCTGACTAGGTTCATCTAAGCTGCCCTTCAGCATGCTTTGTACCTCTTCTTCCACTTGGGACTGTCTGTATGCACCAAAGCAACAAGGATGTCATTTTAAAGAATAGGCTCTCCCTATACGCACAAGATGTGTAGCTCAGGTTGTACATCCTGGCTTATCACTACAAACTTTTTGAAACGTCGTGAAAACCCTGGTTAGGACTTCACACTGTTTTGCCTCTAAGTGTAAAAGCCTATTGTTTAATTTTCCTAGCCATTCTGCATTCACTAATGGGATATTTGGAGATTTAATCTGAGAATTTCCTAGGCCTACTTCTGCCTCATCCTCAATATCCTTTTCCTTCTCAACACTCCTGATTACCTGACATACCTGCACTGGCTTATCCTCCTCCCTGCGGTAATATGGTTTGAGCATATTAATGTAACACAACTGGTTCTTCTTCCGGCAATCAGGGGTGTCAATCAAGTAATCTACCTTACCCACTCTTTTCATCACTCTATATGGGCCACTGAACCGTGCTTTCAATGGTTCTCCCTGTGATGGTAACAACACTAATACCTCACCCCCTGGTTTTATGGTAGGTTGTGGTTTCCCCACCATTTGACAGGTGTGGCATACCCTACAAAATTATCTTACATCCTTTGTAAGACCTGGCAAGTAATAATGTTTGCTTATGTGTGATTTGGTCTTCCGAATTCCCCAATTGTCTCTGCGTGAATGTTTCATAAGCCAATGCATCCTTAAGGAAGGAAGGGGACAACATGGCTGCATGAAGGTAGGTCTTTATTGTTATAGTACATGGGGCAGTAAACATCAAAGGAAACGAGAATGTATAACGGCATCGTGGGCCTCTCCTACGAGTCTCTGATATCGAATGTCATGTTGCTCCGGGGGTCCTTCAACTGGCCTAGCTTGCCCATCTTCCCATTCCACATCTTCATCATCTAAGGAGGCAGTCCGCTCCTCACTTTCCTCATTGCACATCAGCTCCTCCCTCTGCAGGGCCAGGTTGTCCAACACATAGTAAAACACAATGATATGTGTGACCCTCACTCAGGGCATACTAAAGGCTTTCCCAGGACCGATCTAGGCATCTAAATCTCTTCTTCAGCAGACGTATGGCCTGCTCTATGGTAGTTCGCGTTGTCCTGTGGCAGGTGTTGTACCTCTCCTCTGCATCTGTCCATGGGTTCCTCAGAGGCGTCAGTAGCCATGTCCTTAGTGGGTAGCCCTTGGGCTGGATTTTATATTGTGGCCGTAAACAATGGCAGCCCACACGTGTAGGCTGTGCTTCGTGGAGCTGCCATGATATTAGACGCAGTGGCTCATTTAAATGGCCGGGGCAGACTGTCACCCCCCACTGCCCCCACTGCGCACCCCCCCCCCACTCTGATGAAGTGGAGGCGGTGGGTAGTCCATTCCCAGCAATGGCATCAGGTGCCACTGCGTAGGCGCCGATGCCATTTTTAAAGGGCTTCGAGCCCTTCTATTTAATTTAAATATTTAACGACATAGTCATTTAAAATTTATTTTAAACAGTTAAATAAATGTTTCTAGCTCCTTTTCAACACCCCCCCCCCCATACCATACAATTCATTCCTTGCCCTCTCCACCCCCAAAATACTTACCTTATGTACCTGACCTTCCCCCCCAAAGTTCATAAACTTTTAACTTCACCCCTTCCCACCATCCCCTACACCAATCAGATTAGTTTTTCCCTGCTCCCCACCAGCCCTCCCCCCCCCCAACACACTGAAATACTTACCTGCTCCCCACTCCACACCAGGGTCCAGCATCTGATCTCCGTCCGGAGATCCGAAGGCATGGGAGTGCCAGCCATCGGCACCAATATCGGCACGGGACAGACGGCGGAAGCAGGTAAGTGATTAATTACTTTATTTGTATTTTTTGAAATATGTAAATTCTGCTCCCGTCTCCAAACGGTGAGTGGGGCTGCCACGAGGCCATGCCACCACCGGCAATATCGGGCCGGACGTTCCTGGCGCCGAAGCCCATGGCGAGCCTCTGTCAGAGGCTTATTCTGGCCACCACCCCCCACCCCCCGCCACCACCCCCGACGTCGGGGGGGGGGGGGGGCGGGCTGTAAAATCAGGCGCCTTATCTCCAAGGATCCATCCTTGTAGGTTGGTGGGGGACCTGAAAAGTTCTGATAACTCCGACTGCCTCAAAATGTAGGCATCGTGGTTACTTACATATGAACATACGATTTAAGCCCCTCGAGCCTGCTCTGCCATTCAACAAGATTATGGCTGATCTGATTGTAACCTCAACTCCACATTCCCGCCTACCCCCAATAACTTTTCACCCCCTTGCTTATCAAGAATTTATCTACTTCTGCCTTAAAAATATTCAAAGACTGCTTCCACCACCTTTCGAGGAAGTGAGTTCCAAAGACTCACAACCCTCTGAGAGAAAAAATTTCTCTTCAGCTGTGTCTTAAATGTGCGACTCCTTATTTTTAAATACTCACCCTAAGTTCGAGATTCTTCCACAAGGGGAAACATCCTTTCCACATCCACCCTGTCAAGTTGCCTCTTACTCTTCTAAACTCCAGCGGATACAAGCTTAGCCTGTCCAACCTTTCCTCATAAGACAACCTGCCCATTCCAGATATTAGTCTAGTAAACCTTCTCTGAACTGCTTCCAATGCATTTAAATCCTTCCTTAAATAAGGAGACCAATACTGTACACAGTACTCCAGATGTGGTCTCACCAATGCCCTGTATAGCTGAAGTATAACCTCCCTACTTTTGTATTCAATTCTCCTTGCAATAAACGATAACATTCTATTAGCTTTCCTAATTACTTGCTGTACCTGCATAATAACCTTTTGTGATTCATGCACTAGGACACCCAGATCCCTCTGCATCTCAGAACTCTGCAATCTCTCACCATTTAGATATCATGCTTCTTTTTTATTGTGGCTGCCAAAATAGGCAATTTCACATTTTCCCACATTATACACCATTTGCCAGGTCTTTGCCTACTCCCTTAACCTATCCCTATCCCTTTGTAGCCTCCTTAAGGCCTTTTCACAACTTACTTTCCTACCTATCTTTCTGTCATCTGCAAATTTAGCAACCATTCCTTCGGTCCCTTCATCCAAGTCACTTATATAAATTGTAAAAAGTTGAGGCCTCAGCCCAGATCCCTGTGGCACACCACTCATTACATCTTGCCAACCAGAAAATAACCCATTTATGCCTACTCTCTGTTTCCTGTTAGCTAGCCAATCTTCTATCCATGCCAATATGTTACCCCTTGCACCATGAGCTTTTATTTTCCGCAATAACCTTTGATGCGGCAACTTATCAAATACCTTCTGGAAATTTAAGTACAGTACATCCACTGGTTTCCCTTTATCCATAGCACATGTTACTAATTCAAAGAACTCCAATAAATTGATTGGACATGATTTCCCTTTCACAAAACTATGTTGACTCTGCCTGATTACCTTAAATTTTTGAAGTGCCTTGCTATAACATCTTTAATAATAGCTTCTAACATTTTCTCTCTGACAGATGTTAAGCTAACTGGCCTGTAGTTTCCTGCTTTCTGTCTCCCTACCTTTTTGAATGAAGGAGTTACATTCACTATTTTCCAATCTAATGGAACCTTCCCCAAATCTAGTGAATTTTGGAAAATCAAAACCAACGCATCAACTATCTCACTAGCCACTTCTTTTAACACTCTAGGATGAAGTCCATCCGGACCCGGGGACTTGTCAGCCCACAGCTCCAACAATTAGCGCAGTACCACTTCCCTGGTGATTGTAATTTTCTTGAGTTCCTCCCTCCCTTCCTTTTCCTGATTTATAGCTATTTTTGAGATGTTACTTGTATTCTCTGTACTGAAGACCGATGCAAAATACCTGTTCAATTCATCTGCCATCTCTTTATTTTCCATTATGAATTCCCCAGACTCACTTTTTATAGGAACAACACTCACTTTGTTGACTCTATTTTTAAAAAATCTATCGAAACACTTCATATCTGTTTTTTATATTTCTGGCTAGCTTTCTCTCGGACTCTAATTTTTCCCTCCTTATTAATCTTTTCATTCTTGCTGCTTTTTATATTCTGTCCAATCTCCTGACTTGCCACCCATCTTTGCACAATTGTATGCTTTTTCTTTAAGTTTGATACTATCTTTAACTTTTTTAGTTAACCATGGCTGGTGGATCCTCCCCTTAGAATTTTTCTTTCTCGTTGGAATGTATCTATTCTGTGCATTCTGAAATATCCCCTTAAATGTCTGCCACTGCATCTCTATTGACCTATCCCTCAACCTAATTTGCCAGTTCACTCTGCTTTCATGTACTCATAACTGCCCTTATTTAAGTTTAAAATAATCTTCTCTCCCTCAAACTGTGTATAAAATTCAGTCATACTATGATCGCTGCTGCCTAGGGGCACCTTCATGATGGGGTCATTAATTACTCCTATCTCGTTGCACAATCCAGGTCTCGTATAGCCTGCTCTCTGGTTGGCTCCAGAATGTGCTGTTCTCAGAAATTATCCCGAAAATGGTCTACAAACTCCTCATCTAGGCTACCTTTGCCAAACTGATTTTCCCAGTCTATATGTAGGCTAAAATCCCCATGATTATCGCCATACCTTTCTGACAAACTCCCTTTATTTCTTCCTTTATACTCTGTCCTACCATGTGGTTACTGTTTGGAGGCCTGTACACCATTCCCACGAGTGACTTCTTGCCTTTATCATTTCTCATCTCTACTCAAACTACTTCTACATCCTGATTTTCTGAACTTTGGTCATCCATCTCTATTGTGCTAATACCATCATTAATTAACAGAGCCTACCCTCCACCTTTTCCTAGCTTCCTGCCCTTCCTAAAGGTCATGTATCCTTCAATATTCCAGTCCATATCTATGTCATCCTGTAGCCATGTCTCTGTAATGGCTATCAGATCGTATTTATTTATTTCTATTTGCACTATCATTTTAACTGTTTTGTTTCGAATGCTACATGCATTCAGATACAAAGCCTTTAGTTTTGTCCTTTTATTATTTTTGTAACCTCTAGCCTCATCTGCTGGGTTACTCTTCCGGGGAAGGTCACACATACTTGCAGGATTCATTTCTGGTGGTTGCAGACCAGTTGCACATTGAGGAAGTGGAAGCCCTTTCTGTTGATGAAGGCCATTGGCTGATGTTCTGGGACTTTGATGGCTATATGCATGCAATCGATTACCCTCTGCACCTGAGGAAATCTAGCGATGGCACCAAACCCGATGGCCTACTCAGCTTGAGAGTTGGGATCAGTACAGAAGGGCATATCGTCTCCAGCCCTCCAGAACACAGCATTGGTTACCCTCTTGATGCATTGATGTGCTGCTTACTGTGAGATTCCACACATATCTCCTGTGGATCCCTGTAATGATCCAGAGGTGTAGAAGTTCAGCACCAACGTGACCTTCAGGACCACTGGCATCAGATGCCTGCCAAGTCCCTTGGGGCACAACTCATCTTGCATCATAGTGCACAGGTCCATGACATTCTCCCTGGAGAGGCAGAGTCTTTGTTGGCACTGCCTCTCAGACGCTTGCAGGAAGTTGAATCTTGACCTGTACATCCTCTGTGGAGGGTACCTCCTTCTGCGTGGGGAAGCCTCTGCACCGTTCTCCAGCATCTGGAGGCCGCTGCTGAACATCCTGTGGCCTCACAGGCCATTGCGGTAATGCTGCTGGTGCCTGACCCTCCCTCCCACTCTGCTGCGCCGCGTCTTTGACTGGGTCCACAAAGCCTGGATAAATGAGGCCCATGATATGTGGCCTCTCCCCGAAAGTCAGTCCTTCCCTGCCAGTGGCCCCCTCTTCTTGCCCCCACTTGTAAGCCTTGCCCTGATGCTTATAGCCCATTGTCCTGCTTGTAATGGCACCCCCCTCCCCCAGCAGCTCAACCCACCTTCCCCTCACTCCTACCACGATGCGCACAGCCCTCCCTTCGTGGCTCTGCAAGGCTCTCATTGGTTGCCCTCCCAATGGACTCCCATTGCAGCCAGCTATCCTCTCCCACCTCCTTGTCAGCTCGTTGAAGGAGGCAAGCCTCTGAAGCCCCTTGAGAGACGCACACCTTTTATAGAATTCAATCCACTCCATGAAATCAGATTCAATTGGCCTCTAAAGTATCTTAATTACCAGTCCGTTGCATTGCCATTGAGCCTCCATACTCATTGTTTGCCACCACGGAGAAAATCAGGATGGGATGTCGTGACGTCAGACTTCCTGTCCAACTTGTCCCATCCAAATTTCATGTTCCCACCGCACGACTCCATTCCCATCCCCAATGTTCCCTTAAAATTCATCCCCATGTGTAAGTCATACACTCTTTGGTTAATTTCTGAAGCACCCACTTTTAGGTGCCTCGCTCTGACCCCCCCCACCCCGCCCCCTCCAAAGCACCCCCAATCCTTCCACCATGGCACAGCATTATTCCCCCTCATACAAATGGTGAGGTCCAAGGAGCCCTGGATATTGGGCCCTTGGACCTCATTACAATGAAGACAGAGCTGCGGGAGGAGACAGCAGCCAATAGAGTGGAGGCCTCGGAGTGCCTGTTGGGAATCAGGCAGGGAGATCACGGGTACTAAAGGTTGGAACAGAACATAAGAGCATAAGAAATAGGGGCAGGAGTAGGCCATTCAGCCCCTCGAGCCTGCTCTGCCTTTCAATAAGATCATGGCCGATCATCTACTTCAACAACATTTTCCTGCACTATCCCCGTATCCCTTGATGTTTTTAATATGTAGCAATCTATCGATCTCAGTGACTGAGCCTCCACAGTCCTATGGGGGAGAGGATTCACCACCCTCTGAGTGAAGAAATTCCTCCTCATCTCAGACCTAAATGGCCTGCCCCTTATTCTGAGACTATGTTCCCTGGTTCTAGACTCCCTATCCAGGGGAATCATGCTTCCTGTATCTACCCTGTCGAGCCCTGTAAGAATTTTGTATGTTTGAATGAGATACCCTCTCATTCTTCTAAACTCCAGAGAATAAAGGCCCAGTCTATTTAATCTTTCCTCATAGGACAATCCTCCATCCCAGGAATTAGTTTGGTGAACCTTTGTTGCACTCCTTCTGTGACAAGTATATCTTTCCTTAGGTAAGGAGACCAAAATCACAGAATTCCCACCCTCTCACCTGTTCCTTTAGCCACAGTATTTATATGGCTGGTCCAGTTAAGTTTCTGGTCAATGGTAACCCCCAGGATGTTGATAGTGGGAGATTTGATAATGATAATGCCATTGAACATCAAGGGGAGGTGGTTTGATTCTCTTTTGTTGGAGATGGTCATTGCCTGGTACTTTTGTGGCGCGAATGTTACTTGCTACTTATCAGCCCAAACCTGAATGTTGTCCAGGTCTTGCTGCATGCAGGCATGGACTGCTTCAGTATCTGAGGAATCGCAAATCATCAGGGAACATCCCCACTTCTGATCATATGATGGAGGAAAGGTCATTGATGAAGAAGCTGAAGATGGTTAGGCCTGGAACACTACCGAAGGAACTCATGCAGCAGTGTCCTGGGACTGAGATGATTGGCCTCCAACAATCACAACCATCTTGCTTTGTGCTAGGTATGACTCCAGCCAGTGGAGAGTTTTCCCGCCAATTCCCATTGACTTCAATTTTGCTAGGGCTCCTTGATGCCATACTCAGTCAAATGCCTCCTCGATGTCAAGGGTAGTCACTCTTACCTCAACTCTTGAATTCAGCTCATTTGTCCATGTTTGGACCAACGCTGTAATGAGGCCAGGAGCCGAGTTGTCCTAGCAGAACCTAAACTGAACATCAGCGATCAGGTTGTTGCTGAATAAGTGCCACTTGCTAGCCCTGTCGACAACACCTTCCATCCCTTTGCTGGTGTTTGAGAGTAAACCAATGGGGTGATAATTGGTTGGATTGGATTTATCCTGTTTTTGTTGACAGGACATACCTGGGCAATTTTCCACATTGTTGGATAGATATCAGTGTTGTAGCTGTACTGGAACAGCTTGGCTAGAGGCGTGGCTCGTGCTGGAGCACAAGCCTTCAGAAATACAGCCAAGATGTTGTTGGAGTCCTAGTCTTTGCTGTATCCAGTAACTCAGCCATTTCTTGATTCATATGGAGTGAAGCAAATTTGTTGAAGACTGATTTTTGTGATGGTAGGAACATCAGGAGGAGGCCGGGATGGATCATCCGCTCAGAACATAAGGTTGAAGACGGTTGCAAACACTTCAGCCTTGTCCTTTGCACTCACATGCTAGTCTCTGCCCTCATTGATGATGTGGATGGTGGATGTTCACGGAGCCTCCTTCTCCCTAGCATTGTTTAACTGTCCACCACTGCTCATGATTGCATGTGGCAGGAGTGCAGAGCTTTGATCTTTTTGTTGTGGGATCACTTAACTCTACCTATAACGTGCTACTTCTGCTGTTTAGCATGCATGTTGTCCTATATTGTAGCTTTTCATCTGACACCAAATATTTAGTGTGTAAAGTCACACCCTACTTCATAGGGAGTTACAGCTCATTTACAGGTATGGTCTTTAGCAATGAGCACAAAATAAATAACTGTAGCAGTTATTAATTTAATATATTTCATATAGTGTAAATTAAGTCAATACCTTTAAGTAATCAGTCTTATATCCTTGTCACACTTAGATTTTGCTGGAGCAAATTGGATGTAGCATTAAATCTAAGTCTTGGATCACCAGTACTATTTTGCTATTAATTGTGCGCTCTCCAGGGCCAATGCCGAGAGTTTCAGCGTGTTATTATGTCAGAATGTCACAATGCATGGCACTGTAATACTTATCTACCAGCGTTAACCTAACTTCTCAGGTCAAATTTGGCAAAGTGCCAATAGGTAAGCATTGCTTATGGTGATCATGGGAATCTGGCAACATACTCTGAATGTTGTAGTTTTTTGCCAGTTATGGCTACCACATTTGTGTCTGCACACTTACTCACGTGAAATGCACATGCTCAGTTTGTTCAACGCATGCATCAGTGCTTCTTTAACATAAGTTGAAGGTAGATTCCCAGGAGGACAAGTGAGATATATCAAACACGTTGATCCAATATTCCAGCTCTCACCGGTAAATGAGTAGAACGGGACATCAGTATCTCACGAACACTAGTACCCTGATGTTCAATAAATGAACAGAAATAGGCTGAAACAAAAGGATGTTAACATGAGTTGTAATTATTTGTAATTACTTTTTTATTTAAATGGTATCTCTGTTATAGTGTTTTCCTTTGATGATCTAATGTTTACATACCTACTTCAGTGATCTCGTCAGCTTCTACCATGCACATTTCTTATGATCTTTTTTTTAATGGATAACACATCACAAGAGAACAAGGTTAGTTACTGAAGTGAAAGCAAACCTCCCTTGCGGTGGCTTTGGCCATTGGCCAGCTCCTTCTAAGCTGTAGTTCAGCATGGGGTCGACTACAGCTGGCTTTAAATGACTTGCAGGTGGCCCGATGGGTAGTAGATCACAGAGGAATGTCCTGCCTATCCTCCCCTTAGCTGAAAGCAAAGAGTCACCTTTTTTCTGTTGCTAGTGGCTGAAAATCAGCAGGAAATATCTGACAGTTTTAATTAAGAACTCCCAATAACTATGAGCTCCTTGATGAGAGGCACTTCCAGTTTTTCTAATTAACATTGGTATTTTTAGTTTCTGCTTTGCACTGGTTTAAGCAACAACAGCCATCACGAAGTGAAAATATCCAGCAATTTTAATCTCTTGCGAAGTCGATTTTATTTGTTTTCTTAGTCTTTTTTTCCTCTTTCTCCTTCCTCTGCACCATGTTCCTTCCCTGAATGAGGGGAATATCTGTCCTCAGACCTCTTTGAATGTTGCTCTTCAACAGGCTCCTACTCAGTGTTGAAGAATGACAAAGTTCACTTACTAAAAAATTTTCCCTCCCTCCCACTGGGGAACCAACTTGCATCTAGACAGTGAGGTGATGGTTATATCTATTGTAGTTACAGTTGTATTTAAAAACTTTTCATTATTCCAACTATTGCAATCATGATCAGACAGCAGAAAGTAAGAATAAGATGCAGAAGCATTAGCAACCCAGATGAACGGCACAAATCCATTTTTATTAATTGTTAGAATGAAATTGGGATGTCAAATATATTTGGGTGAAAATAAGGAAATCCAAAACATTTTAGCTTTATTTCAAAATGTTCTTTATCATCAGTCGCTGTCCAGAATGTGAATTTGGTACCTTCAGATCTTGAAAGTTATGGAGGAGCAGAAGTGGGAGGAAGACTATAATAAAAACCCACAATGTCTGTCTTGTACTGTAGCCAACTTCTCTCCAGATCTCTTGAGAAGGGATATATATTAATAACTGTATTTTGGATTATTATACATGTTACGGACAGATGGGAAATGATAAGGATGGTTTCACTTTTCACCTCTCAACTGAACGAAGGCAGTGTGTTTTTGTTCGAATTGTGTTTTATACCTTCAGCATTTTAATGGTCAATAAGCAGACAGATGACAGGTTTTCTCATAGGTTCAAAGAAAGATAAATGTTTGTTAAACAATACGCCAAAATATTTGCAACTTCACCCACTCACATACACACATGAACACAGACACAAGAAAAGATAGAAATTAAAAGACAGCATGCATTTAGGTCTGATGGTTTAAAAAAAAGATTAATTGTGAAACCTTGTTTGCTTCCCTGGGAGGAAGATTTAAAAAAAAACAGTGCAGGCCTGTTTTGCCTTTTTACTGGTTCACTGATGTCAAACTTTGAAAAGTTTCTGGTGGACAGATGTTTTGTAGCAGACGTCTTTGGTTAAATCTCAGTCACAGTTCAATGGCAAAAATCCTTTTACAATTTCTCAGGTAGGAAGTTTCAAGGTCACCAATCATCTCTGCCTCGAGGTAGTTTAAAGATGGTATTCTGGAAGGGTCCTTCTTCTTGCTGGGATGGGTCTCTCTTCCTTTTGGCTTCTGACTTTCTGGTTTTCTGCATAGAAAATGTCTCTTATTAAAAGCTCCTTATCAGAGACTTGGTTTCTGTCATGTGACCCAAGTTTCTCTCCCATTTGTTCTCATAAATGGCATTTGATGGTTATTGTTAGACAGTGGGTTTGGATGTTATTCATCTCTATGCCTTCTTGATAAAATGGTGTTTTTCCACACCCATTATTCTACGTTTGAGTCTGGAGTCTCCATGACTGCAAAGTCATTGTTAGCCCAACTTGTTGAAGAGAGGCAGCCATTAACACTGAATGGGCCATTAACATTTCTAATGCTTTCTTCAATACTTGACCAGACGTGACGATTGGTTCAGGGTTCCAGCAGTTACCATGTGTATTCGCAATATAGGAGAGGTCACCTGGCCCCTTACTGCATTTTGTTTTGGACTAAAAGGTGTCCGTTTTGAGCTCAATTTATCAGTTCAATTTATAGTTCATTATTTCTCCATGCGTGAGTGTGAGATGTGTTTCAGTTGTTATATTTGAGGACACTGAACTAATACGATGCATTTCTATTGATGCCTTCCCAACAGCAGAGAGATCAAATTCAATATGCCCTTCCACACTTCCAACCCAGTGGTAATGCTGCTTAAATCTAACTGTTGCTTTCTCCCACCCAAACCCTACTTCAGTTGAAAAGGGTGTTTATATTTCAGCTTTAGTGTTGCTGTGAAGCAGTCTCCACTTTGCTGAACTGCTGAAGTTGGAGTATAAACATTGAATGAGATCAGTGACTCTTCAGCACACAAGTGAAACCTCTATGTGCCAGGGATTTCACACCAGTATCATTCCCTTTGCACTACATGAATGTAATCTGCAGGTATTCAGGACATGAACTAAAATGTTGTTGAAAGGGCATCATTGTGACATCATCATGATGTCAGAAACATGGGTGGAGCTGAAAACCAGCTTTGAAATTGTACGCTGAAAGCAGCCTTGGACTGCCAGTATAAATCAGCTCTCCACAATAAACATACAACTCAGAGATAAATTGCTGTTAGTTCCCTTCGTGCAATATAACTGTTTGTAAATAGTCTGGGTTTAATCACCGCAAAGGCTTTAGTAGCTGAGATTAAAGTCTGGATTCAAATGGGAGAGCAATGATTGATGTTAAGTAGTTATCATAGTACTGGAGGAGTGCAGCAGTGCTGCCAAGGTCCATCAGCTGATAGGAATCTGCTCTTGGCAATGTATAATGTTAGTTCACGACTCTCCCTTTGAGTCATAGAGTCATTTACGGCATAGAAGGTGGCCATTGGTCCATCAAGTTCATGCCAGCCCTCCGCAGAGCAATCCAGTCAGTCCCACTCCCCTGCTAGATTCCCGTAGCCCTGCATGCTTATTTTCAAGTGGCCATCCAATTTCCTTTTGAAATCATTGATTATCTCCACTTCGAGCACCATCATGGGCAGTGAGTTCCAGGTCATTACCAATCGCTGCATTAAAAAGTTCTTCCTCACATTCCCCCTGCATCTCTTGCCCAAAACCTTCAATCTGTGTCCCCTAGTCCCTTTACCATCAGTTTAACATAAGTTTTTTTTTTCTTTTTCTACCTCTTATTTCAGAATCTTACACACCAGGAATCAAAATAGTGTTGGAATTTGGGGTTTCATTGCACAATCAACCATGCATTTAAGAACTCCATTTAACAACAAATTTTAGATTGGTAGATTTCTATTCAGTATAGACACTATTGACTACATAAATGTTCAATCTATTTATGGTGACAGTGGCACTGATGGTATTTCTGCTCGAAATCTTTTACAAACATTATAATGCCAAAGAAGTCCTAAAAGAGATTACAAAAAATTGAAACTGCTGATTGGACCTGATACTTACGGGAAGGGGAGGAGGGTGCAAGGAAACCAAAACTGGATGAAGGCACCGGCAAGGCGGAAACATGGAGTTCCTGATGAACTTAGAAGGCCATTCTAAAGAATTTAGAGGCCATTGGGGGTGGGAGGGAGGTTGCTGATCATGGCAGGGGCTAGAGAAAGGCTGCTATTGGCAGAAGGAAGGCTTAAGCTTCCTTGAGGGTCGGGGAAGAATTCCTTCTCCTCCAGGCCCACAAGTGCTGTAAAACGCACTTACCTTGCGCTGCCAACATCTCCTGCCTCCCTTTCACTGCTGGGTTTCCTGAGCCTGGAAAATTCACATAGCAGCATTTAAATTTAAATCAGGCTTTTAACTGCACTGCAGGAGCATCATTTAAATGTGTAAATGCAGTGGCCCTTCTCTCCAAGACGGAAGCCTCACACAGAATGGAACCCATCGTTGTAAAAATGACAGCAGGCTTGGATGCATTAGGTTTGGGAGACCTTTCCCATTTTTTAGGACTTAACCTCCCCCACCCCTGACCTCCTCCTGCCCACTGTTGAGGGGTTAATATCGAGGCCATTGTGACTTTTGAGGTATTTGGCTTTGGTTGGTGGGCAAAGCATCTTTTTCAACCTGTTTCCAGCCACTGTGGCTCTTAATTGTTTGGTTGGTAGTGTTTAGGCCAAACCAAATCTAAAAGGAAAATCAATATACTTTCTCTGCCAGTGTAATGCTTGTGCTTGCTTGGCGGTGCTCTATTGGCAGTCTGACAGCTGATGACTTGTTTTCCATATTGATGTCCAACAAATAAGGTTTTTCCTTCCCAATTTTTGTTTAAGTTGTTCTGCTACTGTGTGTGATGTAGCTCTTGCTGCATTCATCCAAAGAACACAAGCAAAGTTCAGGATTAGAAAAGCAGTGTGAATCATCAAGTCTCATCCCTGGGGTATAATAACTCTCCCATTATGGAATCTAACCATTATTTTGAGTGACTCCAGTATCTCACCTTGCATAGTAGGTGTTTCCAAACACTTCACTCTTTCCTGGTACCTTTTATTTATTTAGAGATACAGCACTGAAACAGGCCCTTCGGCCCACTGAGTCTGTGCCGACCAACAACCACTCATTTATACTAACCCTACAGTAATCCCTACCACCTACCTACACTAGGGGCAATTTACAATGGCCAATTTACCTATCATCTGCAAGTCTGTAGCTGTGGGAGGAAACCGGAGCACTCGACGAAAACCCACGTGGTCACAGGGAGAACTTGCAAACTCCACACAGGCAGTACCCAGAATTGAACCCGGGTCCCAGGAGCTGCGGTGCTAACCACTGTGCCACTGTGCTGCCCCTGTTTTAGATTTACTTTTTAGTCACTTCCATTTCCATTCACCAGTCCTGTTTGCTTGGTTTATTTAGAAGTAACAATCTAAGTTGACATTATTTGCACCATTTAATATTGCATGCTTTATGGATTCCCCTTTAGCCACCATCAGGCTAGACTGTACAGCTTAAGCTTCTCTAATTTTAACCCATAGCTCATCTCCCACCATGATCAGTGAGGGATATGAAGGAAGGCGTTATGATTCATGATCACATAGACTCATATATGACTGGTGAACCTGGTGATGTGTGGATTTTTGGTACAACTTATTCTCTAGTTGTAGAAATAAATAATCATTCATTCCTCAACCTGTAAATGCCACATAAGAACTTGTAGCTGGTGAAAAAAGGTTTTCCAGAATATAATTGCAATCATATTTTTTCTAAACACATAGTCTATTGCCTTTTTATGTTAGAGAGCCCAAGAGAAGTAAAATATTATTGGCCCTTTGAGTGCCCTTAGTGCTCCAAAATGGTATTTGCAGCATACCCGAACACTTGTGAAGCAAATCACAACAGACAGCAAATTGGTGTATGAGTTAGTGTACACAAACAAAACGTCCGCTCAAAGTATGCAGAGTAGGCAGATCTTGACATCAATCAGTATGCAATGCTGATTTGACACCCGTGGTGCCATTTTGTAGCTCAATGCCGCAGCCAATTCCCTCTCTTAACCTCGCACAGAGGGGCATGTGTTCAGCAGCAGAAATGACCCCCCCCCCCCCCCCCAGTGTTATTTAAAGGGATCATCAACTGCTTACAGGTTAGTTGCTGTTTGATTTCTTATGGCTGTTGCCACAAATGTACAAGTGTTTGGTTCTTTCTATAGTTGTTTCAAGTTGCAAAAGTCTACAGGAAGTGGTGTGGCAGGTGCAGAAGGATTTTTTACTGACTTCAAAGCTTCTGCACAAAACAGTTGCTTCCAGACATGGGTGCACTACTAGGCATTCCCTTGAAATACAGCTTGTCTTGGAGAATGAAGAGAGGCCATGCAGAACAGAACAAGCTGCTGGAAGATGGAGGAGGGGGAGAAGGGGTCTCAGCAGGACGACATATCCATCCAGAACCTTAACAAGGAACAATGTGTGAAACGTCTGCACTTCAGTAAGGATGCTCACTGAAATTTGCACCTGTTACAGCCACAAATGCACCCTCACTGCAGGGCAAGCAACACATTGTCAACGGCTGTGAAGCCAACCGTGCTGATGAACTTTTAAAGGTTTGTTTCCTTCTAGATTGGAACTGGAGATATTTTCAACGTCACAAAGTTTTCCTTGCACTATTGCGTAAGGGAGCTCATTGAGGCTTGTTAGTCAATGACAGCTAACTATATTTCATTCTCTCTTGCCAGAGACAAACAGGCAGAGCGAGTATACGGTTTTGCAAGCATTGCAGACTTCCCCACGCGTGCCAATGACTGCACACACATCACTTTGCAGATGCCTTATGTCACCTCTTCCCTATGCTGCAACCGAAAGGGATCCCACTCCTTCGTCATCTCGTTGGAGTGTGATCGTAGGCAGGGTATCATGCAGTTCATGAACCTGCTGCCAGCAGTCATGATGCCTTCATTCTACAGCAGTCTGCAGTTTAGCTGCATTTGAGCCACCATGGCAAACCAAAGGACGGGAACTGGGCAACAAAGGCTATCCACTGATGACATGGCTGACGACTTCTGTGCTCAACCCTTGTACATGAGCGCAGCATGCATACAATGAAAGCCATTCTCCAACATCAAATAATAGAGCAGGCCACCAGTGTGCTGAAACAATGGGCTGAATTTTAGTTCCAGGGTCATGTTATGGCCAGGTGAAAAAGGTGTCTGGGGTCCCTCTCAGCCTTCACCTGGTCTTACTGTAACAGGGTTTAATTTTAAACACACCGTGTTTTTAGCTTCCTCTTGGTAAATCCTTGTTCACCGCTTTCCAATTATAAGGCAAAGAAACCAGCACAAACAGGCTTTCTTAGGTTTAAAGAAGAAAAGTTGAAATTTATTAAACTTAACTGCTAATTCGGATAACGCCTATAGATACACGCTGAGCCCCATGCTAACATACATACATGATACACACATGCAAATAGAGACAGAAAAGAGCAGAAGAAAAATAAAGTGGAAAGGTTTAAGGCAATATCTGAAGAGTTGTTGTTACAGTTCTTCGAGCTCATTGTAGAGTCCTTAATTGTAGGTAGATCTTGATTTTTATTGGGGCCCAGTATTCTTCTTAAACCTTGTTTGCTGTAGGAGTTTTTCTCTCTTGGGGCTCATGTGTCTGCAGTGGATTCAGAGGCTTGTGAGAACGAGATGGTAGCAGACAGGAAAGAGACCTTCTTAGTCCAGGAGAAAACAGACTTTGTGCCTTTATTTGTACAAATTCAAAAAACTCAGGTTGCCCAGCAGGTTAGTCATGTGACTTGCTGGTTTGACCATGTCCGTTTGTGTATTCGGCCACCTTAGCAGTCAACCTGGAATGGGACCTCCCCCATCTTCAACGTCTGGTGATCAAAAGTCCATTGTGGGTTGAATGTGTCAGGGAATGGCTGTTTTGTCCTTCCAAACACTGTCTGTTAATACGCAAGTGCCTTTTCCAGCCATGGCTGATCTGTTTAACAAGTCCTTTCTTAACTCCAGTAACAGTTTAAAATCAATGTTCATGACAAAATTAATATGCCTCATTCTTGACAGGTGGGGCCTAGCATGACAGTTATGATCCCGACGCCAGGCTGAATTTGGGTCGGGAGCCTGGAAGTGGCAGTGGCGGGACCCTGGAGGAGATTTTTGAGGAGGCAGCCAATTAAGAGGCCACCTCTGGGAATCCCATCTAATTAAAGATGCGGGCAGGCTTCGCAGGCAGGAGAGCCAATGGGAGCACCCAAGGCTCTGGGTGGCCAGCAGCTGCGTAGAGAGAGGCAGGTACTGCCGCTGTAGGTGGGGGACCACAAGGATGTTTCAAGATGGAATTATAATTGATACAAAATATTATGTGGTCAGCATAGTGGAGGTGAAATCCCTCCACAGAATGGCCTGAAGCCATGGTTATGGCCTTCGCAGCCCAGCAGATCCATGCTGGGCTGCTTGCAGGAAGCACCTCTGGCCTCCAACCTGGGCAAGCCACCAGGAGGGTGCCATCATTCCATCTATGGGCTACAGCCACATTGGGGGCCCATCTGCCATCTGGAAAATCCAGACGGCTAGTGAAGTATGTCCTCAATTAGCCAAAAGCCACCTCGCTGAAGAAAGCCCAGAGGTGGGAACATGCTGGCAGACCAGCACATCAGCCGGTAGCGAGAAATCGCCTCCAAACCCATCTCCATCTTGGGAAAAAAATTCTGTTCAATGCTTCCACTGCCTGGACCACTCTGGAGGAGCCTGCAGTTCTCAGCATAGTGGGTGTCAAGAGTTGTGGTGGTCTGTTGCACGCTGCACAACTTTGCCACCATTGCCACCAACTGTCCAGTGAGAAGCTGAGCAGCAGGAGCATGAGGAGGAGGATGAGGATGAGGAAGAGAACCTGGACAGATGGTTTCTGGCTGTGCTGTCCGTGATAATACTGCTAAGATGTGCGAGTGTGATACCGCAAATTCCAAATTCACCAACAGTCCCACACCTTGCCTTCTCTCCTTCATTGACTATCACAGCGTCTGCTTGGTCACAATGCAAAAAATAAAAGCCAACACAAAATAAGCTTTCATAACCCAATTTATAAATGGTTCCTTCAACAGCACTTTCCAAACCCGCGATCTCTACCACCTAGATGGACAGGGGCAGCAGATACATGGGAACACCACCATTTGCAAGTTCCCCTGCAAGCCACACACCATCCTGACTTGGAACTATATCGCCATTCCTTCACCATCACTGGGTCAAGATCCTGGAACTCCCTTCCTAACAGCACTGTGGGTATACCTAACCCACATGGACTGCAGCGGTTCAAGAAGGCAGCTCACCACCACCTTCTCAAGGGCAATTAGGGATGGGAAACAAATGCTGGCCTAGCCAGCGACACCCACATCCCCCGAACAAATAAAAAAAAATAACGCTGTATCGCATACAGATGTCAATTAATCACCCTTGTGCTTTCCTAAGTGCCTCTCTTCAGTGTGCCTTTGCCTGACCTAGTGCTCCTACACAACGCTACCTCAGTCGCTGCAGCATGGCTGGTAGATGGCTGTTGACTTTCATTGGGGGAATGTGCAGATGACCTTGGAAGATGACCTCGAGCAGCTCTGGGCCTAAAAGTCTTAGATAACACCATTTCGGCATGGGTGGCAGCAGTCTGAGCTGGCTGGTGGCTGACAGGCAACAGCAAGGCCACTGGTGGATTGGCACGGGTGGAAGGACAAATTCTGTCTTCCTGAGAGAGGACAGCAGGTTTGTGTTCCATGGAGCCACTGCCACTCCCCCAGGGCAGCACCTCAGCAATCCTAATAATCTGTTGGAGGACAGATTGCTGGGCTGACATGAGGCACGAAAAGCCCCTTTGAACACTGTAATCCACAACCATGATGGCTGCAGTCTGAGCTTGCATGACAACAAGCTGACCTTGCATGACTTCATTCTGAGCTTCCACTGCAGCATTCAGACGTTCAGCATATTCTGCTTGTGCTGTAATGGAAGCTGCAACATCAGCTATCAGACGCTGCATCATGGTTGGGTTCACAAGTGTGTGAACAGAGTTGGCCATCACTTCCATGCTGAAAAGGATGGGCTCCAAGTTCTGCCCAAAACCCTGTGGCAAGTTGGTGCTAGACTCCACCATGCTCCTTGACATTGACTGCAAGCTTTCTGGTAGGCTTGCCAAAGAAGTTTATAGTACATATCCATCAGCGTTCCTCTGTAGGCTGCCCCATTGAAATTCCCATCTGAGTCCTCTGCAGTAGAACCTGTTTGTGACCACGCTGTCTATTGGGTTGGCACCTGAAGTGTCCTTGCCTTCTGCCCTGGCTGCAGCCCACTCGGCCCAGTATCTCACCACACACAGGTACCGCCTCTAAGATGTCCTCTGAGATACAGAAATGCCAGTATTCCATGGTCAGTAGTCAGGCTCCGTGTGTGTAATCAAGTGCCTGTGCTGTGACTTCTCATCACTGTGTTGTTGGTGTTCCTCCACTGCTGGGCCAGGTTGAACCTCTGAGTTTTCTAAAATGAAAAAGGGACAAGGGTATGACTGTGTTGTGAGGAGGGGGAAAAAGTAAGAGATGCATGATTACAGCATCTGCAGCTTGTAAATCAGGAGGAAGTGTGGAATGAGGGGGAAGTGGACTGTGAAAAGAAGGATTAGGTATGAGGGTGCTGTCATTTTCAATGGTTTCAGCACCAGCATTGGGCATACCAATAATGGCCAGCACCATCTCCTCCATGGGGGTTAGGACATGTACGTGTGCCTGTCACCCTGCAGTTGGTTCCTGCTACCTCCGGTTATTTGCCACCTTGTCCTGCAAGAGAGAGGGAAATATGTCAGTGGATATTGTGTAATGTGTTTGGCTGATGTGGCTGCCATGGAAGAATAGCTGGCAGTGTGTGAAACCTGTGAAATGTGGCTAGGAGACTTGCAGCAGTGCTAATGTGTGAGAGTAAGGTGAAGCTATGAATGTTAGATATGAGTCCTGATTGATAGCATTGTTGGTAGGTGAGTGATGAAAGTGTGGTGAATTGAGTAGTATCTGAGATTACTGTTGCAGTTGGTGGGATTTGGCACTTGAAGATACATTCACTGACTTTGGCCACTAATGGAAGGTCATTGAACTACTTGCAGCACTACATCCAGATCCTGGGGCTTGATTCCTGTCATTGACCTCCACAGCTATCTGTTCCCACTGCCTTTTGACCATGTGTTTGGAGGGTGTTCTTTCCCTTGTGGCTACAAGATATCTCTCCTATTTTCCACCTCCTCCACCAAGACCTCAATGCAGCATCCCAAATCCTTGGAGCCTGTCTGTTGTGCCATTCCTCACTCTTTCCAAGGTCAGATTCTCTTCAACCATGAATCCTAGAACCTGCTCCAGTCACAATGCACCTCCCCTTCAAAATGTGCAGGCTAGCTTTAAGTGATACTAGCCACTCACGATATTAGTCCCCTGTTGATGTGTCCAGCCAATAAACACAGTGGTTAACACTGGCTGGATGCAGAGATCATTTACACGAATAGGCAGCATGAAGTTGGTGTGCTGCCTGCATTACAATCAATGGGCATGGGTTAATCATGTATCACGTTCCCCGCTCTCATTTTTGGGAGCTATCCAATTTAACCCCAGCATGTCTATACAGCACATGATGAGAGCCAACTTAATTCCAATGTTAATAATGCTTATAACAGTTGCCAGTTACTTCAGGAAGATAGAGGGAATCCCTAAAGAGCATATTATGACCAACATTTACCCAGATGGTAGTCAGATACTTCTGATGCCCTTAGCTTGGTTTCTTCCAGAATACTTTGGAAGTAATGTTTTCCTGATGCAAAGACAAAAGTTAAAAGCCAAATATAATCATAAACAAATTTTTCTAAGAAAGAAACCTATTATTGCACCAGTATGATTATAGTTATGACAGATACGATATTGTTAGCTCCAACACAGCTAGTGTGACCATTGGGGAAGACATGCACGTCATCTTTAACACTTCTATTTGTACAACTTTGTAACCTTGATCTTCTGTTGGCACCATTGCATACAGTCAGACGGATGCCAGTTTGTAATCTCCCATGCGTTAAAAAATGGAGTGTTATAAGCTTATATTCTTTGCTAAAATTTAAGATTTATTCATCTGTGGGAGAGAGGCTTCAGCTGATTGATAAAAGTCATCTGACAGCATTAATGATCCTTTACTTACTCAGGTACTTCTTACATTCCCATGGGTTGCTCATGTGGAACATAAATATTGGCATTGATCAGTTGGGCCTAATGGCCTCTTTCAGTGCTGTAAATTCTGTACAATATTCATTTCAGTTTCCAAGCATTTCATTCAATAAGGACTTTGGTTTTATAACAAATAATTTTTCTGTCGTTTAATAATAACATATCACGATTATATCAACAAAACTGGTTGTATTGTCATGAGATGAAGCCTTTTTGATGATGATGACTTTTTAAAAGATTTATAGTTTGTGAGCTTCCCTCCATAGAAAAATCAGGAGTAGAGCTATTCACTGATGATTCCACCATGTGCAGTTCCATTCACAACTCCCCTTATAATGAAGCAGTCCATGTTAGCCCACAAGAAGGCCTGGACAACTTCAAGACTTAAGCTGTCAAGTGGCAGGTAACATTTATGCCACATAAACTCAAGGTTATGATTAGTTAAACAAAGGAAAACCCAACCATCTCTGGCATTCAATGGCTCCACCATTGCACAGTCCTCTACCATCAAAATTCCAGGGGGTCACCAATGACTTGAAGCTGAACTGGACTAGCCATATCAACATTGTGGCTACAAAAGAAAGACTGAGTACGCTAAAATGAGTCACTCATCTCCTGACTCCTCAAAGCCTCCATGCCATCAACAAGGCTCAAGTCAGGAGTGTGATAGAATTGTCATCACTTGCTTGAATGGGTGCAGTTGCAACAACACTCAAGAAGTTCACACAATCCTGGCTAGAGCAGTTTGTTTGATTAGTGACTCTGCCACTGGAATCAATATCTACCCTCTCCACCATGGTACACAGTAAGTACAATTTACAGGATGCCCTCCAGCATCTCAAAGTTATTTCAAGAGCACCTCTCTTCCCTATGACCTCTATCTCCAAGAGGGACAATGTGGAGGGAGCACCAACATCTCCAAGTCACATACCAACCTGACCATATACTGTCATTCCTTCATTGTCAATGAATTTCCTGGAATTTGCTACTGAACACTATCACTACAAACATTACCGTGGTTTAAAGAAAAGTCCCACCACAACCTTCTCAGCGCACCTAGGGATGGGCAATAAATGGGACCGTCCATATCATCTAAGACAAACATTATAAAAAATGTTATAAGTAAATGGGATGGCCACTCACCTTGAAAGTTTCATTCTATCCCTTTCCTGTTCTTATCATTATCTTCTAAGCCAACCCATTTTTTCTCACTGTTTTCACTTTAATCCTGAAAATGCATCAACAAGCTATTTAGAAACATTAGCGAATGCATTTTGGGAACTAAAGTACCGCATCATTCAAATAAAATAGAAGAATTACATAACTCATGGGTGCTATGGGTGTGAGTGAGTCACCTCTATCACATCACAAATGTTTATCTTCCGTTACTGTCCACTATCCCATTATCCATCTATTTTACAGATATCCTTGAAGTGAACAGTCAAATCAGCAAACACAAACTGAATCTGCAATGTGTCTTGTGCCTCCAATCAATCAGATCATTGTTGTATTAAACAAATGGTGTTCCACCTCAGTGCAGTAATCGTTCGTAGAAAATGTCATATTTCTGAAAGTGAAAATGAAAGTATGCTCATTTTAAAAATAAGATTTATGTATGGAAGGAAATAAGTAGGCTTTGGAATATTGGACAATCATTGAAAATAAACCACTTGTAACATGATTCACCCATAGGTTCTTCAGGTTAATAACTTAATTTCAATCATTCACTATTGTTGTTCCCAATTTGCCTTGTCCAATGATTCCAATTAGTTCTTTGATGTAAAAGGTTGAAGAAATAAATCTTATATAACATATAGAAGATTATGTTACTTGCTAAAACTATCAAACATAATGAAAAAAAAAATGTAATCTAGCTAAGTTTAATAGCTCTATCAATCAGCATAGCATGAGTTTCCATGAACATCATCTGGCTTTACCATAGTCTTACAAACACCTGTTATACCACACCGCAGGACTATTTACGCTCTACTAACGCCCTTGGCTTCTGTTTCTTTTATGTTGTATTTTATGAAGGACATTTTGATCTACTGCCTTTATGAAAACTGTATTGTGAAGGGTCCACATTCCTCAACAAAGCTGCACTGTTTTATAGAATCTGGCAAGCCATACACGCTAGACAGAGCAGAACTTTTTAAAATTTTGACGCAGCAGGTGTTTTGCTGTGTGCACCGCATAGAGGGATGCTATCATTTTGGAGAACAAGAAGACCTCCACGGGTGGTCAGGAAAGAATGTGGCCTTTCAAATGGCTCCCACCGAGTTAGAAGCCTTTCTGGGCCCTCTTTAGTTATTGCGATCATTGTTCAAACTTTCTTTCGCTTTCCTCAGATGTTCTGCATCCTTTCCTTGATTTCTTCCAATGGAGCAAGCAGCATTAAAAAGTCAAAGTTAGGCAACTATCCAGACACCTGTGTTACCAACAACCAGTTTCACTCCTTTCCTATTGTAATTAAATCATAGCTTATAAGTTGGTTTGGTAAAATTACTATAATTATGATGTGAATAATAAATGTAATGGAATTATTGGAATCCTACAGTCATTTTTAAGAATAGCCCATCAACCACTGTGTTTACCTAAATTTCCTTTCTGAGATTATATGCGTACAATTTATGACTCAGTACACCAGAGCAGAAATGTCTTTTTATTTCAGGGTAGTCGGGGGAAAGAGTTTATTTCCACGAAAGCTGAATCCTTCTAGAGCTTTCGAGGATATAAATCACTTTTATTGCACAACATCTATAAGCAAAATACTTAGCGTGCTATCAGGAAAAGCAATTCAAATAACAAAATAAAACAACAATTGATTTATTTGGCTGCAATGAGCTTTGAAAAAGAAAAATGCATTAAATGCGAATACCGAAAGTTGGCACCACAATTTAAACAGTTACCAAATGAAAAATAGCATTGCAAGGCTTCTTTTCAAGGCATCATTGTGTGCCAGCATTTTTTCTATGAAATATGTTTCACATCTTAAATTACATGAAGTTTCCTAATTAAAGAGTAACAAATGAAACACAATACTGATTTGTTTAAATACAACCCATAAGGCTATTATTGAATGCAGCAGTTGCTTGGAATTCTGCATGTGCATCCAATAACTTCTCTGGCTGCTTTTGCAAACAAGATATATAATAAAATATAATGTTAAATTGTGCACGCATCAATAGATGCAAAAAGCAAGAACTGAAACCAAGCAGCTGAACACTGGAAAATGCAGTGAGCAGAGTAATTCTTACACATTTTGCAAACTGATTTTTTTTGCAGATGGCAGAGTAACTGCAGGAAGTACTAATTATGAGAAAATCTTTTGCTTATTCAAAACACCTTTTTCTAAAGCCAAGTGAAATTTTTTTTATCTACCATTGTGGGCAAACAAAATGTTTTTCCAGGTGCACAAAATATCCATTTGCATTCCATACCAACATTTCTTCTGCTACAGGATTACGATTTCATATTAATAGTTCTTTTCGTGCCAGTTATAAGTGGGTCACAGCAGGGTGAATCACAAGATGCAATAAAATTCCTCCTATTTTGTGAAAAATGGTGTGTTTCTGCAAAATTCCAGCTTACTGATCTCTGCACTCACGAGTCTAACTCCAATAACCCTGTAGAATTCAGGTTGCCCATAGTAATTGTATTGTTATACATAAATAGAGCTGAAATCTCTGTTTTTGACATATTTGCTGCATACAACTACAATTAAAAATGAAAAATCTACATTATATACTTTAGCAAAGATTGTTGTGTTTGGAGGCGGTTCAGAGGAGGTTTACTAGATTGATACCTGGAATGAGCAGGTTGTCTTATGAGGAAAGGTTGGACAGACTGGGCTGGTTTTCACTGGAGTTTAGAAGAGTGAGGGGAGACTTGATTGATGTATATAAGATCCTGAACGGTCTTGACAAGGTGGATGTGGAAAGGATGTTTTCTCTTGTGGGTGAGTTCGGAACTGTTTTAAAATTAGGTGTTTCCCTTTTAGGACAGAGATGAGGAGAAATTTTTCTCTCAGAGGGCTGTGTGACTTTGGAACTCTCTGCCTCAGAAGGCGGGGTCATTGAATATTTTTAAGGCAAAGGTAGGTAGATTCTTGTTAGGCAAGGGAATCAAAGGTTATTAGGGGTTCCGAAGAAGGGTCAATGACCCGAAACGTTAACTCTGCTTCTCTTTCCACAGATGCTGCCAGACCTGCTGAGTGGTTCCAGCATTTCTTGTTATCAGGGGTAGATGGGAGTGTGGAATTCGAGACACAAACAGATCAGCCATGATCTTATTGAATGAGGGAGCAGGCTAGAGGGGTCAAATGGCCTACTTCTGCTCCTAGTTCATATGTTTGTGATAAACTCTTGTAAGAAGACAGAGTTACTATACGTCTATAATATGTCTTGCTTTCAATTAAAGTCAAACAGGAAATAAAATATCTGTTGAGATTATGTCATTATTGTATCAATCTGTAAAAGTGCAACAGTCTTATTTCAAAAATAATGGGTACTGATCCAGACACTCTATACTTTCCCACTTTGCTTATTAGGATCATGCAAGAAGCTCAAAGTACCGTCTTGTTGGCATGGCAAGATCCATATTAAAAGAAAAATTGACAGTTCCTAATTCCAACAAACATCGATTTTCCTTTTATTTGTTCATGAGAGGTGAGTCTCACTGGCAAGGCCAACATTTACTGCCCATCCCTAACTGCCTTTGAGAAGATGATGGTTAGCTGCATTCTTGAACTGCTGCAGTCCAAAATTGAGCAACTACACAGTAAACAATGATCTCCATGTGTAGAATTTTGTATCAGTACGATTGATCCTTGCTAGTTGTTCACTTCAACTTGTGGTGAGAGATACTACTACCCATTCTTTTTGTTCTATTCCTGCTGCTCTTCAAGTGGTTTCAATGAAATTTTGGTCAAGTTCAAAAAGGCTGAAAAGGGGACCAGCGATGGAAAATATATACATGCACCAGATGGTAATGTCTGTATGCAGTACTTTATTAGGCTCCTTTTTTAACCACTTCAAGAGGAGTAATAGATAGCATCAGTTCTGTTGATTCTGCTTCAGTGGCAACCAGAACATAAGGAAGAAGGCAAAAGTCAGGTGTGCTACCACGGTTACCTTTCTCCGTCACCCTGCTGTGTTGCTCTCTACCCTGTTGGTGAAAATACTGTGCTTTACAAACAAGGTGGTGTTACCACTATGAGCAAACGGCTGTTCAGAGCTACGTTCCTGTGAAACTGCAGCATAAACAAGGATTAGAAAGCAATTTCATGAAACTGATCAAAGCCCAAGGCAATATCCTATAAAAGCAAATCTCATCTCCTTTCCGGGCATTTAATGGGCAATTTCATCCTAATTATAATTTTTGAGTAGCTAAAAGCTTGCTTACCATTAAAATGATTTTGTGTATGTATGTGTGTGTCTAAAAGAGGCAACTGAAGTATCAACAGTCAAATCTCAGCTATTGCATTCAGGCCTTTGAACTAGTACTTTGTTTTTGTGCTTAAAGGAAAGGCGATCTGGAGGCTATTTTCCATCACTTCATCTGCTAGAATTGAGATTTTCAGTTAATGAATAATGGAGCAAAAAAGATCATCAGATGTCTTACTTTCTACAATCAATCAAGAAATAATGAAAATAAGCTTCAAGTGAGTTATGTAATGTTTTGACACTCGAAGCTTTGCTTATTTAGTCGTGAATTAAAATTGCAGCCAGTGTAGTGTAGCCCTTTTGTTATCATCTACAATTTAGTTTTCACAGTAATGATAATACAGAAGCAGTGTTGTTCTCATATACATTTACCAGCATTTTCCTTGGAGAGTTCTTGGCTTTAAGTCAAGCCCTCGTTTGTTGGTGATTTTCAGTCTGCTCCATTTACATTATGTGTTACATGCCAAAGCACCAGTGGAAACAGAAAACAACTGTGAATGTGCAGCCCTGTATTGCAATGCAGCCCTGGATCGTCAAGCTCAATGATCAGATTGCCCTTAAACAGAATCACTGACATCTGTTTAGGTTTGCTAATGGTGATCTTGCTGCCTTTAGAGGAACAATGTAAATTGGTTCTCCAATCCTTTGGGGGCATCACCACTCCTTAATTGAAAGAACTGCTGACAGAGTTGGGACTGCCACTGCAAAATAAAGGATTATTAGGACATCTTCGGTTGAGTGACAAGTCTTTAGCAAGACTATCATATTTGTCAATGTATCACACACAGAGAGTCAGCCTGCAAGGGTACAGCCACATGCAGCATCATCACATTGACACAAAACAGCTGGATTAGTTGAGAGCAGCCAGCAATCTGGTGATGCCATACAGAACGAATGGGTTTAAGAAAGAGTAGGTACAAGTTAAACAAGTTATTTTTTCAAAGATATTAGCAGCCAAATTACTGTAATGACTAATCTGTACTATTAACAACTGGGGCAAGGCTGCATTGACCCCTTAAGAAGTAACGCCACCATTTAAAAAAAAATCACAATGAATATGTAGTTCTTGCAGATCATTCGAAAATATATTTACCTAAACATTGAAACAAGACTGGCTTATGTCCAGGAAAAACATTGTTAATAAATAATTTAAATGGTTTTTGAAAATGGCCTCTGAAACTCATAAAAATGAGAAACAAGCACACTGCAATAACAATATTAATATTTAAAAGCATCTACCCACTTAGAGGCACAGATGGAGTTGTAAGAGGAGGGGCCAGATTTTCAAAGCCCGCTGAGTGTGGATACAGAGGTGAGCATGATTTGAAGATCGCGTTCACGGAGGTCGGCACTGGGACCTGCCGCCTCCGGAACACAACACCATTTTTAAAGGAAAGTGGGCAGCAAGGGAACAGGTTGGGCACACACCTCCAATTAAGTGCCAGTTAAGCTCATTAACAGACTTGCCAGTATCAGTTCACAATTTTTGAAGGCTGGGAATAGGGAAGACACCATGAGGGGAATACAACAGGGTTATGAAGATGTGAACAGCGTGGAGGGCCATGAGGGCTAAGGGAAGGGCTGATTGAAATAAAGCAGAAGCAGTAAATAAAGTTCAGCTGCTTCAGATATGCCTCAATGTGGATATTACTGCAACTGGAAGGGTTGAATTTCTCATTGAATAGTGGCAGGAAACCAGAGAAGGACATGAGCCCGCTGGCATCACAGGAGCAGCTGGGGTTGCCAGGGGAAGGCCTGGTGAATTTACGAAGGCCAGATGAGGGAGTTCAGATGAGAACAGGCTACTTTGACAATGGACAGAGCAGTCGGGATGAGCTTCAGCAGATGCAACCTTCTAGACAGCAGAAGGCCAGAGGAGCACAGCGGGTGGCTGCAAGGGGAGGAAAGCAATACCCAGGACATTGGGTGCACAGCCCAAGAGTCAGCTGCCTGCAAATGCCAGAGCGCCAGTGCCATACAAGGCTGTGCCTATCCAGGCAGATGGTCTTGGTCCTGTGTGCTGTGATCCACAATGACTGGGCACTTCACAGTCCCCATGACAGTCCCCTACCTGCAGCCATCAAGGACTTCATCGCCCTGAACTTCCATGCAACCAGGTCGTTCCAGAGATCAGCTGTGGACCTGGGTGGCATCTCACAGTTTGCATCTCATTAGGCCATCAGGCAGGTCACGAATGCCCTTTACAGGAAGGCAGGGACTACACCCACTTTGACACAGATGGGCCTATGCAGACACAGAGGCCATTGGCCATCAACCTCCATCACTGGATACCCCAGGTACAGGACATCATCACTTGCGCCCTTGTGGCCATCAAGGCACCCAGCAACTGACCAGTGAGATCCATCAACAGGAAGGGTTTCCAGTCCCTCAACATCCAACTGGTCTGTGACCACAACAAGAGCTTCTCCTATTTGTGCAGTCACTTTCCTAGCAGCTGCCATGTCTCCTTCATCCTCCGCCAGTCTAGGCTGCCTCAGTACTTCACTTCATCCATCGTGGATGGATCCAAGGGACAAGGAAAATCCCTTGAAGCAATGGCAACTGACCCCTACGGGAGCCCCAAGCACATAGGTGAAACAACTAATGCGACCTTCTCGCAGGCAAACCATTGAGCAAGCCATCAGGTTTCTGAAGATGTGATTCCAATGTCTGAATTGGTTGGGTGGCAATCTCCAATACCCTCCTGCAAGGGACTCTGTTGTTGTGATGTTCTGCTGCACATTCCATAATGTGGCCCTCCAGAGAGGTGTGGACCTTGAGGGCAGTGAGGCCCTGGAAGGAGACAGCTCATCAGGGGAGGAGCAGGAGTTAAGAGAGGAGGAGGAAGAAGAGGTGACAGTGGGGAAATAACACAGAACAGAGAGGTGCTCCTGGTGCATGACGAGGTGGCCGTCTCCTGCCACCCTCAGAGAAGAGTGCCTCCCAACTCTCCTTCACAGCCTCCAGCATTAGATCAAGGTGGGCATTGATGAAGCTATGGTCTGCCCTGCCCCTAACGACAGGCCTCCAGCTCTCCTGTGACATCTCGCTTCCCTCTCGTACTGTGCAAAGCAGCTCTCTCCCTCAGGACAACCAGCACCCACAGTGATGGCTGTGGTGGGAGTCTACATGAGCTCCACACTTGATCTGACTCACTGCCATTTGCAATCGCACTGTCTCTAAGAGGACAGGAAACCTGTCTCCATACCAAATAAGGGCTTGCCCCACTTGAAAGTTGCAATCTGAATCAGCTTCCCAGAGGTGGCAGGTTACAGACCCAAAACTAGACCCAGTTCTGTTTCTTGCATCCATAATGAAAATCCAGCCCGACGTTTCTATGGTAGGGCATAAAGGAAAACAATGTTCAATGAAGAGTGCAGGAGGGCATGCCAGGAGCAGCACCAGGTATACCTATAAATGAGGTGTCAGGCTGGTGAAGCTACAACACAGGATTATATGCTTGCCAAACAGCAGAAGAGCTTGCAATAAACAGAGCTAAGCGATCCTACAACCAACGGATCAGATCTAAGATCTGCAGTCCTGCCATATCCGGTCGTGAATGGTGGTGGACAATTAAACAAGTAACTGGAGGAGGAGGCTCCACAAATATCCCCATCCTCAATGATGGGGGAGCCCAGCACATCAGTGTAAAGGACAAGGTTGAAGCATTTGCATCCATCTTCAGCCAGAAGTCCAAGTGGATGATCCATCTCGGCCTCCTCCTGAGGTCCCCAGGATCACAGATGCCAGTTTTCAGCCAATTCGATTCACTCTACTTAATATCAAGAAACGACTGAAGGCACTGGATACTGCAAAGGCTATAGGCCCTGACAACATTCTGGCAATAGTATGGAAGGCTTGTGCTCCAGAACTGGCCATGCCCCTAGCCAAGCTGATCAAGTACAGCTACAACACTGGTATCTACCTGACAATGTGGAAAATTGCCCAGGTATATCCTGTACACAAAAAGCAGGACAAGTCCAACATGGCCAATTACCACCCTATCAGTCTACTCTCGATCACCAGAAAAAGTGATGCAAGGGATCATCAACAGTGCTGTCAAGCGGCACTGACTCAGCAATAACCTGCACATTAACACTCAGTTTGGGTTCCGCCAGGGCCACTCAGCTCCTGACTCCATTACAGCCATGGTCTAAGCATGGACAAAAGAGCTGAACTCAAGAGGTGAACTCAAGAGGTGAGGTGAGAGTGACTGCCCTTGACATCAAGGCAGCATTTGACCAAGTGTGGCCTCAAGGAGCCCTAGCAAAACTGAAGTCAATGGGATCAGAGGGAAAACTCTCTACTGGTTGGAGTCATACCTACCACAAAGGCAGATGATTGTGGTTGTTGGAAGTCAATGATTTCAGTCCCAGGACATCACTGCAGGAGTTCCTCAGGGTAGTTTCCTAGGCCCAACCATCTTCAGCTGCTTCATCAATGACCTTCCTTCAATCATCAAGTCAGAAGTGTGGATGTTCGCTCATGATTGCACAATGTTCAGCACCATTTGCGACTCCTCAGATACTGAGCAGTCCTTGTCCATATGCAACAAGACTGGGACAACATTCAGGCTTGGGCTGATATGTGGCAAGTGTTACGATCAGGTGAGAAAGGTGTCAATGGGGTCCCTTTCAGCATTCACCTGGTCTTACTGTAACAGGATTTAATTTTAAACACACCGTGTTTTGAGCTCCCCCCTGGTGAATCCTTGTTCACTGCCTTCCAATTATAGAGGTCTCTCTTTTTCTCTGCAGGTTCCAGTAAATGCTGTTAGCAACTCTGGTGGGGTGCTTCTAGACTCTGAATTTAGGTAGCAGCATGTGGGGTCGAACTTTCCAAATTTTCAGGGTTGGCTGACCGGACAGTAGGGGTTTTCATCCGGAATTCCTCCTGGACTTCCTTTAACCTGCCCTCTTGGTCATTTTTCTCCCCTTCCCTTCCTAAACGTTTGCCAGCCTGGTGCCTGCCTGTCCCCCTTTGTTCTTGACGGGGGTCCCTTACAGTTCACCAGCCCTCTGCTGGAGGGTCCTCCTAACACTGGTACAGGACTTAGGGGTGCAGGTTCACTGTAGGTTGGGGTTTTCCCTCAAACCTGGCACATGTGGCATCTCCTGCAGTAAAGGCCTGCAACCCGACCCGAACCCGACGGGACCCGACATGTGTCTGGTTCAGTTCGGGTGGGGCCCCTCCTCTGGGTCTGGCTTTCAGGTTCGGGTCGGGTCGGGTCGGGCCAGGTCCGGGTTGGGTTGGGCCAGACGCACATGGTAAGTGCTCTGCCGGCAAGTATTGAAATTAAAAAACTTACCTGAGCTGGGAGTCCGGGACGAAACTGTGTCTGCGCAGTGAGTGAGTGACATCACTATGACATCAACACGCATGCGCTGCAGCTTCCTGGAGGTTCCGAGTCAGAAGGTAAGTAAAGGGATGGTCGGATCGGGCTCGGGCTCGGCTCGGGTCAAGCTCGGGGCAAAATCAGAGGGACTCGGACTGGGTCGGGCTCAGGTCCGCTGTGGTTCAGTCGGGTTCGGGTCGGGTTCTTTTTCCCGACCTGAGCAGGCCTTTATCCTGCAGCATTCCACACATCTTTGTGGAGTTTTGGCCCGTCAAACTGCTGTCTTATACGGGCTTTGGTCTTTCGTATACCAGCATGTACAGCCACTGTAGTCTCGTGGGCCCTTCTTAATATTTCTCCCCGGTACCTCTGCGGCATCCCTGACTGGTGATCTACTGTCCACCCCTTGCTCTCAGGTCTGTGAGGAGAAATACATTTCCTCATCAGTATCTCTTTCTTTAAATAGTAGCAGTCAGGGACTCCCTTTGCTTCACTTTCAGACTGGGCAGCCTGTGCTAATTTTCGCAATATTGTGTCGGTTCGCTGAGCCTCAGCTAAGGAAAATCCATTTAATTCATTCTCTGGGTCTCCTAACTTTCCAAAGAAAGTCTCGGACAGGCAGACCTCATTGTCATCTGCCTGCAGTGCCAATGCAGTCTCCTCTGGTGCAGCTGGTTTGATCACCCTGATCCACTACACATTCAGGGAAACTGCAGAGAACTGTCTCCTGCCACAGCCCTGTCTCTCTGACCTCCTGCAGTCTTTCTTTCACTACTGGGGGGCTACCACCCCAGATCATTACCTAGGAGCAGATCAACCTCATCCACAGGCAAACTAGGGACAATCCCTATGGTCACTGGTCCCGAAACTAGGTCACACTCCAAGTGCACCCAGTGTACAAATACAGGCATACACTGCCCTCCAATACCATTCACCACCATTTTGGTGTTCACTGCACTCTCTGGGGGAAAGGTTAGGCCTTTTCCCAGTAAAAGGGATCTAGTGGCCTCTGTGTTCCTGAGAATCACTATAGGCTTGCTTGCCCCACTCGAGGGGTATGGGGTTACTCTCCATTCAGACACAAAGCCTTGATAACCCTCAGGAATCCTATTAAATTTTCCTGCACTTGCAGCCGTAAACTTCTTGGGTCTCACTCTTACTGCAGTTAAAGCCACAGCTTGTTCTGCTGTGCTTTCCATCAGGTCCCTGTCTTCACTGAGCAGGTGTGCCCTGATTAACCCTACAGGTTTTCCCTTTAGTTTCCAGCAGTCAGCTTTTAAATGTCCTGCTTTATTACAATAGAAACACACAGGTTTCCGGGTCTCACTCTTGTTCACAGCACCTTCCTTTTTGGCTGGAAGAGGGACCCTGTGTCTCCTGATTTCCTTTTTCTCCAAGGACTGCCTGGGCAGAGATCAACTTTCCACCCTTTGTCCTTTTTGGATTTGTTGGGGTGATTAGGAAAGGTTCTCCCCTGGGAAACCGACTTCTAAATTGAAGGAAACTCATCGGCCAGAACGGCCACTTGTGGGGCTCTCTGAACCCACTGCTCCTCTACATGGGTCTTTACTGATAGTGAGAGAGAGTTTTTAAATTCCTCTCACAGAACTACTTGCCTGAGATTCTCAAAGCTGCGCTGTATTTTAACAGCCCTCAGCCACTGGTCAAAAGCTAGCTGCTTACTTCTTTCAAACTCCAGGTAAGTTTGATTTGCTTGCTTTTTGAGGGTTCTATACTTCTGGTGGTAGGCTTCGGGTACTAATTCATATGCCCCGAGGATAGCACTTTTGGTCAGCTCATAATTTGATGAACTCTCCTCTGGCAACAAGGAATAAACCTCATGGGCTTTTCCAGTTAGTTTGCTTTGCAGTAAAAGAGACCAGGTCCCAGCTGGCCATTGTAGCTGTCTTGTCAGTTTCTCAAAAAACACAAAAAACGCTTCCACATCTTCCTCATTGAATTTTGGAATTAGTTGAGCGAGTTTTAGCAATTTTGTACCCAGCCCTGAATAATGCTCCTCCATATAGGCCATGCTTTCACTGGGGTTACTCTGTCGCCCCCTAGTTAACACAAGCTGCTTCAAATCTTTCTTTGGATTCTTTCTGGAATATTCTTTCTTGCTCTCGGTCCTTCTCCTTTCTTTCTCTCTCTCTCTCCATTTCTTCATGTCCCTTCTGGAAGGCTCTCTCTTTCTCTCTCTCCTGCCTCTCTCTTTTTCTTGTTTCTCCATTTCTCTTTCCCTGTCCTCTAATTCAAGTTTCCTTTGTTCCAATTGTATTTTTGCTAACAGTACCCTGTCTGGGTCTACTTCTAACACTGCTTCTGCTTCTTCAGATTCAAGGGAAAAATGGTGGGCCACTAGCCTTAGGAGTTCAGACTTCCTAGCCTTGCTTCGTACAGTGATCCCACACTGCTCAGCCATTTTCCTCAACTCCTCCATGGACAGTGCTTTTAACTTATCCCAAGTTACTTCAGCCTGGCTTGGGGAACTACTAGCTTCAGTTGCAGTCATGTTAGTATACAATCACACACAACTACAAGAAAACATATATTGAAAATTTGCTCTTTTTTTGCTTGGGAACAATTTGGGTTTCCACTTCCAATTTCTCTCATTTGTCTGTGGGTTAATTCGGGATGCTAGCACCCAATTTTCTGTTACGACCAGGTGAGAAAGGTGTCTGGGGGACCCTTTCAGCCTTCACCTTGTCTTACTGTAACAGGTTTTAATTTTAAACACACTGTGTTTTGGGCTCCCCCCTGGTGAATCCTTGTTCACGGCTCTCTAATTATAGGGCAAAGAAATGAGCACAAACAAGCTTTCTTAGGTTTAAAGAAGAAAGTGAAGTTTATTAAAAATTAAATAAACTCTAATTTGGTAAACGCCTACGGATGCACGGAGCGCCCCAGCTAGCAAGCATACATGACACGCTCACGCAAATAGCGACAGAAAAGAGCAGAAGAAAAATACAGTGGAGAGGTCAGAAGCAATATCTGAAGAATTTCCCGTTACTGTGCTTCGAGCTCACTGTAGGTGAGCTACCCTTGCAGGTAGTTCTTGCTTATAGGTAATTCCTGCTCTTCGTTGGGGCCCAGTATTCCCCTCAAACCCCGTTCACTGTAGGAGCATTCTCTCTCCTGGGGTTCCTGTGTCCTCAATGGATTCCACAGCTGGTGAGAAACAGATGAGAGCAGGCGGGAGAGAGATGTTCTCAATCCAGGAGCCAGGAGCTTGTGTATTCGTTTGTGTATTCAGCCATCTGAACTGTCAACCTGGAATGCTAGCTCCTCCACCTTCAATGTCTGGTAATCAAAAGTCCATTGTGGATTGAATGTGTCAGCAAATGTTCTTTTGTCCCTTTTAAGCGCTGTCTGTAGATATGCAAATGTCTTTCTAGTCAAGGCTCAGGCTTGGACTAATAAGTGGCAAGTAACATTCGCGCTACACAAGTGGCAGGTAATGCCCATCTCATACAAGAGAGAATCCAACCATCTCCCCTAGACTTTCAATGGCATTACCATCGCTGAATCCCCCACTATCAACATCCTGGGGCGTTACGATTGACCAGAAATTGAACTTCATCAGCCATATAAATACTGTGGCTACAAGAGCAGGTCAGAGGTTATGAATTCTGCAACGAGTAACTCACCTCCTGTCTCCCCAATGCCTGTCCACCATCTACAAGGCACAAGTCAGGAGTGTAATAGAATACTGTCCACTTGCCTGGATGAGTGCGGACCAAACAACACTCAAGAAGCTCAACACAATCCAGAACAAAGCAGCCCGCTTGATTGGCACCCCATCCACCACCTTCAACATTCTCTCCCTCCACCACCGACACATAGTGGCAGCAGTGTGTACCATCTACTGCACTGCAGCAACTCACCAAGGCTCCTTCAACAGCACCTTCCAAACCAGCAACCCTTATCAACTAGAAGTACAAGGGTAGCAGACACATGGGAAAACCACCATCTGCAAGTTCCCCTCCAAGCCACACACTATCCTGACTTGGAAATATATTGCCGTTCCTTCACTGTCATAGGGACAAAATCCTGGAACTCCCTCCCTAACAGCACTTTGGGTGTACCTACACCACATGGACTGCAGTGGTTCAAGAAGGCAGCTCACTACCACCTTCTCAAGGCCAATTAAGGATGGGGAAATGCTGGCCTAGCCAGCAATGCCTACATCCCACGAACAGGTATTAAAAAAACATGATGACGTGTGGGTTTGTCAGAAGAATTTTTGGAGTGTAGTCTTTTAAAATATCCATGTGTCAACAGTTTCACTAATATTCTGAGGATTATATGGCAGTGTTTGTAGGTGGTGCAAACTGCACTGAGGAATTCTGCCACTTCCTGCCAAGCGATGTTGACCATGCTCCTGTCTCCATACCAAATAAGGGCTTTCCACACTTGTAAATTGCAATCTGAATCAGCTTCCCAGAGGTGACAGGTTACAGACCCAAAACTAGACCCAGTCCTGTTTCTTGCATCCATAATGAAAATCCAGCCCGACGTTTCTATGAAAGGGCATAAAGGAAAACAATGTTCAATGAAGAGTGCAGGAGGGCATGCCAGGAGCAGCACCAGGGATACCTATAAATGAGGTGTCAGGCTGGTGAAGCTACAACTCAGGATTACATGCTTGCCAAACAGCAGAAGAGCTTGTGATAAACAAAGCTAAGCGATCCTACAACCAACGGATCAGATCGAAGATCTGCAGTCCTGCCACATCCAGTCGTGAATGGTGGTGGACAATTAAACAAGTAACTGGAGGAGGAGGCTCCACAAATATCCCCATCCTCAATGATGGGGGAGCCCAGCACATCAGTGCAAAAGATAAGGCTGGAACATTTGCAACAATCTTCATCCAGAAGTGCCAAGTGGATGATCCATCATGGCCTCCTCCTGAGGTCCCCAAGATCACAGATGCCAGTCTTCAGCCAATTCGATTCACTCTACTTAATATCAAGAAATGATTGAAGGCACTGGATACTGCAAAAGCTATGGGCCCTGACAACATTCTGGCAATAGTATTGAAGGCTTGTGCTCCAGAACTGGCCATGCCCCTAGCCAAGCTGATCCAGTACAGCTACTACACTGGCATCTACCTGACAATGTGGAAAATTGCCCAGGTATGTCCTGCACACAAAAATCAGGACAAATCCAACATGGCCAATTACCACCCTATCAGTCTACTCTCGATCACCAGAAAAAGTGATGCAAGGGATCATCAACAGTGCTATCAAGCGACACTGACTCAGCAATAACCTGCTCATTAACATTCAGTTTGGGTTCCGCCAGGGCCACTCAGCTCCTGACCCCATTACATGGACAAAAGAGGTGAACTCAAGAGGTGAGGTGAGAGTGACTGCCCTTGACATCAAGGCAGCATTCGACCAAGTGTGAACTCAAGGAGCCCTAGCAAAACTGGAGTCAATGGGAATCAGGGGGAAAACTTTCTATTGGTTGGAGTCATACCTACCACAAAGGAAGATGGTTGTGGTTGTTGGAGGTCAATGATTTCAGTCCCAGGACATCACTGAAGGAGTTCCTCAGGGTAGTGTCCTAGGCCCAGCCATCTTCAGCTGCATCATCAATGACGTTCCTTCCATCATAAGGTCAGAGGTGGGGATGTTCGCTAATGATTGCACAATGTTCAGTACCATTTGCGACTCCTCAGATATGGAGCAGCCCTTGTCCATATGCAACAAGACCTGGACAATATTCAGGCTTGGACTGATAAGTGGCAAGTAACATTCATGCCACACAAGTGGCAAGCAATGATCATCTCCAACAAGAGAGAATCTAACCATCTCCCCTAGGTGTTCAATGGCATTACCATTGCTGAATCCCCCATTATCAACAACCTGAGGCATTACCATTGACCAGAAATTGACTGTACGAGCCATATAAATACTGTGGCTACAAGAGCAGGTCAGAGGCTGGGAATTCTGTGGCGAGTAACACACATCCTGACTCCCCAAAGCCTGTCTACCATCTACAAGGCACAAGTCAGGAGTGTGATGGAATACTCTCCACTTGCCTGGATGAGTACAGCTCCAACAACACTCAAGAAGCTCGACACCATCCAGGACAAAGCAGCCTGCTTGATTGGCACTCCATCCACCTCCCTCCAGCAGTGTGTACCATCTACAAGATGCAAGGCAGCAACTCACCAAGGCTCCTTCAACAGCACCTTCCAAACCAGCAACCCCTAACACCTAGAAGGACAAGGGTAGCAGACGCATGGGAACACCACCACCTGCAAGTTCCCCCCAAGCCACACAACATCTTGACTTGGAAATATATTGCCGTTCCTTCACTATCATCGGGACAAAATCCTGGAACTCCCTCCCTATCAGCACTGTGGGTGTACCTACACCACATGGACTGCAGTGGTTCAAGAAGGCAGCTCCCCACCACCTTCTCAAGGCCAAATAGGGATGGGGAATAAATGCTGTCCTAGCCAGCGACACCCACATCCAGTGAAAGAATAACAAGAAAAAACATGCCAAACAAAAATCATGGGCTGAAATTTCATTGGACTGTGGAGGTGGGACCGGAGACAGGTGTGCCAGCAATTTTGCGCTACCAGCCAATGTCCCAGTCTGCCAGCATGTTCCCGCCTCCGGTGCATTTTCATGGAGGCTGCTTCGGGTGGGTGACAGCCACCCGCCCACCAGAGACAGGTAGCCAATTAGTCCTATTAAAGTGCCTATTGAGGCACTCATCAGACATTGTCTGGAATTTATCAGACAGTAGGTGCACCCCCCCCAACCCCTCCCCCCCACCAGCTGAGGCTGAAGCCCTGCCAATGAATGGAGGTGGCTACCAGGTGGCAGATCGGGGTGGGGGCGGTGGCAAGCGAAGCCTCATTTAATTTCACCTCCCCCACAGCCACGATTGCCAGAGGGCCATGGCTGCGGCCGCAGGCAGTCCTGTGGAGTGGTTCCCCTCCACAATGATGGCCTGGCAGCTGTGGTACATTTTATTTTTAAACTTTCAAAAGTTTTCAGACGGTTTCTCCAGCTTGAGGCACCCTTTCCTTCTCCCAGGTACATTGGCAGCACCCACCTCTTCCGGTGGGGCTACCGATGGCACAGAGCCTTGGGTGCTCCGGTTGGCTCTGCCGGCTGAGGAACCTGCCTTCTGTCCTCAACTTGACGAGGTCCCGCAGGGGGCCTGTTAATTGGCCGTGCCGCGTGATCCCGCCACTGCCATTTCCAGGTTCCCAACCCGTGTTTCATCCTGACGGCAGGATCGGAACCAAGGAACAAAGTCTAGCCCATAAGGCAGCTTTAAATAAAAACTGAACATATATATTTTAATCCTGCATTGTAACAGCTTTAAGAGAAGTTTGTCCTTACAAATGCACAGGAAACTTTCAAGACTGTGATCAATAGATTTTGGTTAGATAAGGGTATCAAGGGGTATGAGGCAAAGATGGGAAAATGGGTTTGAGGTTCAGATCAGCCATGATGTAACTGAATGGGAGAACAGACTGAATGGCTTCATCCTGTTCCTATGTACATGTGTATAAAAGCAACTGAATATTGTATTCAGAAATGTAAATATCATTATTATGTGTTAGACACAAGGTTACAGTTACTGCGCTTCATTGCTCTATATAAAAATAGGAGCACAGTGTGACTTCTTTAACTCTTGCTCTGGTAACTGTTTTCATTATGTCGAAAAGTAAAAAGGAAATATAGATTTAAAAGAAAAATAAACCTACATACCTATACATCAATCTGAGAAAGAATGTGTGAACCAACCTTCGGTGAGAAGCAATTTCATTCCATGATTGCTTAAAGGAGAACTGTGTTCCTGGAAAATAAAACGGGATAAATCTTGTTTTGAGAGACATCCAGAAAAGTTGCTTGTCATTTTTGTCACAATGACAAAACATCTAAGTGATGAGGTGACGCATTTCAACATGATGTATACCATTGCTTAGTGGATTCAAAAAGAAACAATAAATAATTTGATAAGCCTTTTCTTGTGACAGTGCCCTTTTAAATTGTTATCTGCAATAAAAAAAGAACTTGCATGGAATAATAAGTAACAATTCAAGCCTGCCTCTCTACAAACATTGTGAGTTTATTATTTTAATCACTTTTCACAAAGTAATGGGTCTGTTTCAAAGTCTTCTGATCAGTGTTCCATAGACTGAAAAATCACCAAACCAAATAAAGCACAGGAAGGAAAACATGAGCAGACAGTACAGTGCTGAAAAGTAGAAAAAGAGTACTGTGTTTCACCAGTTATCAAAACAGAATGTTACAAAAACCTGCTGCTATTTTATTTTATTAAAAATAAAGAACTAATGAAGATGACTGTGCAAATGACACAGACATCTCTGTGAACTTCCCCAAAATGTGTTGCTGAATCTGAAAGCTTTGATTCTATACAACAGAAACAGTGTGGTCATCACAATGATGAGGTTTCCTGACAGGTCTTACGTAGATGAATTAATTTCAGTTATAAATTCAGGAAGCCAAATGATCAATTAGTCTGTAATTATACTAACACCTGCCTTTCGCCCCATGATCTAAGCTTATGCTAGCAAAAACTGGATGAAACTGGTTTACATCTCATAATTCTCTCACCACATTTCCTTCATCCAATGTGTTTTGCTTAGGTTATTAAGAAATGAGGTAAAATAACTAATCAAAAACAAAACAGATGGCCAACACATGCCTTGAAATGACTTCTCCTGTAGTGCTCACCATGGTAAACATTTTTTCTCTTTCTACACATTCCACTCATGTTCTGCAGCTGTTGAGACTTCAGTCCATCCATAGAAAGTCTCCCCTAAACATCATGTTCTTTGTAAACAGAACAGTATTATATACTCTTTTAACTAAATGTTATTGGCAACAGCAGTGAAAGCAAACATCAGTCCACTGTAAACTCAAAACCTTTTAAAACAGAAATGCTTGACTAGTGCTCATAGGAATTGTATTCTTTTCATAAGTGATGCTGTTAATTTGTTTTTGTGTGTGTGTGTGTGTAGCTTTTAAGCAGACACACACTTTTGATATGTGGTTTCTGGTCAAATATTAGGTAACCCTTGCATGGAGCTTGGTTGCTCAGCCAGAATGTTTCATGTTTGGATCTAAGGTTTGTCTGTCATTTAAACTCACTTTTGACAGCGATTGAGCTTTGGCAGTCCTCAGTCAGACTGCTGGATAAAGTATGAAACAGAAATCTGGCTTTCTATCTTGGCAGAGGCAAGCAATCATTGATATCAACAAGCTTTTCTCACACCAAACCATGTCTGTTGCTAACTAATTCATAAAAGAGCATCTTTCAGCACAGATTCAATATTTTTATTCTGGCTAAGAGACACATAGTGGAGAGTGACTTCCAAGCAGAAAAGAAAAGGAGAAAAATATGAAGACCCAAGATCTTTTTTCCTGCTAACCTTTTGAGCACCATTGCATAGCATAGCAAAGGACTTTCCTTAGATAATAATATTCAGCAAATGAATTAAACTATTATTTATTTGTCTTTTGCGGCAACAAATTCACTATTAACTAATTTTCTCTCTTAGACAGTCAAAACATTTGCACATTTATAGCATTATACCTTTGAAAAGTCTTGTAATTCAAAGGCAAAATACTGTGGATGCTGGAACTCCAAAACACAAACAGAAAATACCGGAAATACTCAGCAAGTCAGGCAGCATCAGTGAAGAGAGAGACAGAGTTAATATTTCAGGTCAATGACCTTTCATGAGAACTGGCAAAGGTTAGAGATGCAATAGGTTTTGAGCAAGTGAAAGGGGGTGGGGGTGGGGGTGGTGGTGGTGGTGGACAGAAAAAAACAAAAGAGAAGGTCTGTGATAGGGTGGAGGGCAGGAGACATTAAATGGCAAAAGGTTTCATGTTACAGAACCAAGTAAAGAAACAAAAGATGTGTCTGGATGAGGTGTAGATGGCAGTATAGCAGCGGTCCAGACATAAAGTAAAGTGATTAAGAAAGAAACGGGGGCAGATGGAGGGTATGGTGAGGAAAACCAGGTATGCAAGGAATACAGTGGAATACGTGAGCTGCCTTGGTGCCATTCACTAAATTATGTTGCGCCAAGATGAAGATTGCATTGTTTATGTGATTGGATGTGTCGTGCAAAAGCCACTGGAAAATGAGTGATGTTGATGCAAGTATGCAATGGTTGTGATGCATCATTTGCCATGTCATTAAATCTGCACTGTCTGCTGCAGGATAAACAAAGCCATAACCAGCGTGAGCATGCTAGAATGGGAGGAGGGGTCCCTGACATAAGGCTGCTGACCATGGCTGAGGGGGAGGCATCTGAGATCGTGAAAGAGGAGGGAGACAGGGCGAGCGGAGATGGCAAGGCTGGAGCCACAAGGTATAAGAATCATCTCTGCTCTTGCAGTCATATGTGGAAACTGAAGGAAATTGTGTGAATTTATGTGAAGTAGATGCTTAAAGTGCCTGTGTTTGTGTCTCCACTGCAGGTGCCCACAAAGTTACATCAGCTGAGGTGAGGCAGTCTGCTCAGTGCACTGCCCTGTTGCTGTGGATGACTGTGGCGGGCGTCCTCTGGAGGAACGGGGCCTTGATGGCTCCATCCTACTGGGGTCTGCAGCAATGGTCACAGAATGCCGTGTGGCCCCAGAATCCTCCTCGGGGGAGGAAGAAGAAGCCAATGCCCCAGACGGTGCACCGTCATCTGCCTTTTCTTCCGCCTCCGCCAGCGCAGATACATCCACACGGTCCACGGGAGGTTTAAAATTAGAATCTGGGTCACAAGCTGGTGTGCACAATACAGACACGTCCCAGCAGCTGAGGGAGCATGTGCCAGCCGGGTCCCCTGACAATTGGAGGACTGCTGGGGACCAGGCCCCTGCTCTCCCACAAGATCATGATGATCCTCTGTTTGTTGCTATGAGAAGCCTATTGGATGTGCAGCAAAGCCATGTGGAAAATATGTCAGAGATGCCTGAGGTCATGCGTGGCTTTGCACGTGCCATGGAGGAATCAATGAAAGCCATGACATCTGCCATGTCCCAGGCATTTGAGCATATGACTTCCTCAGTCAAGAATTTGGCTGAGCACTCGAGCCATATGTGATCTGACCTGCACTCCATCGCTGTTGCTGTGGGCTTCATGCAGCAGAGTCTAAGCGAGAGCAGGACGAGGAACCTGGACCTCCCTCCAGGTGCTCCTTCCCCTCAGGGAGACAGGCAGGTGCCATCATGCAAACAGATGGAGGAGGAGTGCGTGCCAGCTGCCCCAGAGCCTTCCTATCTGGACACCCCCAGGGAAAGGGACGTCTCATCCTTCCCCCCACACCCCAACCCCCTGACATTGACCCCCTTACTTCCAGCAGGTGAGCCATGGGGGATACTCAAGCACCAGTGCTGCAGACCCCAGTAGGATGGAACCATCAAGGCCCCGTTCCTCCAGAGGACGCCCGCCACAGTAATCCACAGTAACATGGCAGTGCACTGAGCAGACTGCCTCACCTCAGCTGTTAATGTCGGGGTAGCACCTAGACGTAGTGGGAGAAAAAGAAAATTGAAACCGTTTTGAGCACAAAGGTGATGTAGATATTGTGACAATTGAAAGCATTTGTTAAAACATTTTTATTTCATGCAAAATCTGATCCACTCTCAGTGGTGTTTTGCTTGGTTACAGATGGAGATAAAGATGTTTTTTTGGAGGCCTACGGCAGGAACACAAAGATGTTTGCAAAGCATCTCAGGAAATGTCCAGTGTCCGTATCTCATTGTAATTTGAACCTTCACTCTTCAATAATGGCGGTTTTCCTATTGATGATTATTAACCTTTCCCAATACTGTCATGTTTACTTTGGTTTTCTACGGTCATAACATTGTTTGCAGTGTTGTGTAGTCACATTCATCGTAGCCCATAGATGATTTCAAATGCCAATCACACGAAAGTGCAGCAACGCTTCGTTAAGATTGCAGCGATGAATAAGACGCCATGCAAAAGGGAATTTCTGTTTGGAATTGTTATGTTTCTCCTCCCAACATTCCTTGATGTTGTGGCTTATTGTTGGCTGGAATGTGCATAAATGAGGTTCTCCCTGATGCCCCTTACATGTCTCTCCATGGCCCTCATATCGATGACGGCATCGTTGTCATTGTTGTCCTCCTCCTCACCCTCTTCATAGTCATTCTCATCTGAGGAGGACTGGTGTTCCTCCTGTTCCTCCTCCTGCAGAACGGTGCCGCATCTAACTGCAAGGCACAGCAGACAACGATTATTCATGACACCCTCTGTGGCTTGTACTGAAGAGCCCCTCCAGGCCGGTCAAGGCAACAGAATCACATTTTCAGCATGTTATTGGTGTGTTCAAAGATGCCTCTGGTGGATGTGTGTGCAGCATTGTACCTCTCTTCAGCAGTGCTTTGGGGAATGTCATCAACCATGTACAAAGGGTGTAACCTTTGTCACCCAGGATCCATCCCGGTTGATATGGGAATATCGCTCACTGTTCGCCTAATCTGGCAGGTAGGACTGAATTGTAACTATGTGTATGGTAATGAGTATTCATGTTATTTAATGAATGCTATGCTGCAATCCGCCACCACACTGGGGGAACCCCAGAACGCCGCAAATCCACCACTGACTTAATTCTTGTAAAATGCCCCGCTGTCAGGAATCCAAAAAAAACCCTCCCGCCTAATTATACCACACCGCACACTACCAAATGCGCTGCGGTGGAGAGTATAAAATTCCCCCCAAAGAGAAAGAAGAACAGAGTGAAAAACAGGAACTGGGTGAGAGACATAGAGGAAACAGGGAAAAAAGACTTCACAGAGAAAGAATGAAGAATTGAGTCAAGACAAAACCAGTTGTAATATTACTTGTCCCTTTGGTGCGTGATCTGTTGTAATACTCACAGCGCTACAAGTAATATCCAACATAAACGTGGGTTTTATTATAACTGAACTGGACCATATATATACAAAAAGTAACTGCACAAGCTAGATTTGAACACCTCTCACTCTACTGGTCTCCACTGACAACTCCCTGGTCATGTGTAACCCGACATCGCTTCCTCTAATGATCTTCACTTATAGTTCTTAAGGTGGTCCATTCTTAAGGTCATCCCACAACACCAGAAATGACAATGAATGTGTGTGAGAGGCATCCAGAGAAAGTGGAAGAGGGAGACAGAATGAGAGGAAAACAGTGTCAGAGGGAAATAGATAAAGAATTAAAGAGGATGAGAGAGAGACAGTTACAGGGAAGAGAGAGATAGAATTTTTTTTATTATTTTGCTCGATGTGTAACGGCACATGAGATGAACTGCATTATATAAAAATATATTGTGCCTTTCATGGAATATCACTCCTAATGTTATGAAACACCAAATTTTCTGACTTACTGTAGGCAGAAGCATGGAAAATCCTACAGTAAGACAATAAGATTTTTAGAGACAGGAGTAGGACATTAGACCCAACATGTCTGATCATTAAGTCCTTAAAGTAAATATTATATTTTTTAATGTAAGTTAATGTTGTTGCTATTAATTGAAGTTTTAAAATACATATGTAGAGGATAAATAGATTCATATATATTTATTATGGATTAAAATTAATAGACAGGGCCGCCCGCGCATCAATGCTAACAGAATTTCGTATCTACAGCTGTTACATAAATTTCTAAATTCACTTGAAAAAGCCCTTCAAAATGCTCCTGCAGGGGATGCAGAGATGAAGTGGGCCCACATCAAAGACGCCATCTATGACTCAGCAATGACCACCTTTGGCAAACGTGAGAAGCAGAATACAAACTGGTTTCAATCTCACTTTGAAGAGCTGAGCCTGTCATAGCCACTAAGTGCACTGCACTGTTGAACTACAAGAAAGCCCCCAGTGAGCTAACATCCGTAGCACTTAAAGTAGCCAGAAGCGCTGCACAACGAACAGCCAGGCGCTGTGCAAATGACTACTGGCAACACCTATGCAGTCGTATTCAACTGGCCTCCGACACCGGAAACATCAGAGGAATGTATGATGGCATTAAGAGAGCTTTTGGGCCAACCATCAAGAAGATCGCCCACCCTCAAGTCTAAATCAGGGGAAACAATCACTGACCAACACAAGCAAATGGACCGCTGGGTGGAGCACGACCTAGAACTGTACTCCAGAGAAAATGTTGTCACTGATACCGCCCTCAATGCAGCCCAGTCTCTACAAGTCATGGATGAGCTGGACGAACAGCCAACAAAATCGGAACTCAGTGATGCCATTGATTCTCTAGTCAGTGGAAAAGCCCCTGGAAAGGATGGCATTACCCCTGAAATAATCAAGAGTGCCAAGCCTGCTAGTCTCTCAGCACTCCATGAACTGCTTTGCCTGTGCTGGGATGAGGGAGCAGTACAACAGGACATGCACGATGCCAATATCATCACCCTCTATAAGAACAAAGGTGACCGCGGTGACTGCAACAACTACCGTGGAATCTCCCTGCTCAGCATAGTGGGGAGAGTCTTCGCTCGCTTTAAACAGGCTCCAGAAGATGGCTGAGCATATCTACCCTGAGGCACAGTGTGGCTTTCGAGCAGAGAGATCCACCATTGACATGCTGTTCTCCCTTTGCCAGCTACAGGAGAAATGCCGTGAGCAACAGATGCCCCTCTATGTTGCTTTCATAGATCTCACCAAAGCCTTTGACCTCGTCAGCAGACGTGGTCTCTTCAGACTACTAGAAAAGATTGGATGTCCACCAAAGCTACTAAGAATCATCACCTCATTCCTTGACAATATGAAAGGCACAATTCAGCATAGCGGTGCCTCATCAGACTCCTTTCCTATCCTGAGTGGCGTGAAACAGGGCTGTGTTCTGGCACCTACACTGTTTGGGATCTTCTTCTCACTGCTGCTCTCACAAGCGTTCAAGTCTTCAGAAGAAGGAATTTTCCTCCACACAAGATCAGACGGCAGGTTGTTCAACCTTGCCCGTCTTAGAGCGAAGACCAAAGTATGGAAAGTCTTCATCAGGGAACTCCTCTTTGCTGACGATGCTGCATTAGCATCCCACATAGAAGAGCGTCTGCAGAGACTCATCGACAGGTTTGCGGCTGCCTGCAACGAATTTGGCCTAACCATCAGCCTCAGGAAAACGAACATCATGGGACAGGACGTCAGAAATGCTCCATCCATCAATATTGGCGACCACGCTCTGGAAGTATTTCAAGAGTTCACCTACCTAGGCTCAACTATCACCAGTAACCTGTCTCTCGATGTAGAAATCAACGAGCGCATAGGAAAGGCGTCTGCTGCTATGTCCAGACTGGCCAAGAGGTGTGGGAAAATGGCGCACTGACACAGAACACAAAAGTCCGAGTGTTTCAAGCATGTGTCCTCAGTACCTTGCTCTATGGCAGCGAGGCCTGGACAGTGTATGTCAGCCAAGAGCGACATCTCAACTCATTCCATCTTCGCTGCCTCTGGAGAATCCTTGGCATCAGGTGGCAGGACTGTATCTCCAATGCAGAAGTCCTCAAGGCGGCCAATATCCCCAGCATATACATCCTATTGAGCCAGTGGCGCTTGAGATGGCTTGGCCATGTGAGCCGCATGGAAGATGGCAGGATCCCCAAGGATGCATTGTACAGTGAGCTCGTCACTGGTATCAGACCCACCAGCCGTCCATGTCTCCGCTTTAAAGACGTCTGCAAACGCGACATGAAGTCCTGTGACATTGACCACAAATCGTGGGAGTCAGTCGCCAGTGATCGCCAGAGCTGGCGGACAGCCATAAAGGCGGGGCTAAAGAGTGGCGAGTTGAAGAGACTTAGCAGTTGGCAGGAAAAAAGACAGAAGTGCAAGGAGAAAGCCAATTTTGTGTAACAGCCCCGACAACCAATCTTATCTGCAGCACCTGTAGACGAGTCTGTCACTCCAGAATTGGCCTTGATAGCCACTCCAGGCGCTGCTCCACAAACCACTGACCACCTCCAGGCACTTACCCATTGTCTCTCGAGTCAAGGAGGCCAAAGAAGAAAATTAATAGGCAGGAGCACATGTTTTATTAAAAACCCATTTTTACTGCCTGTAGTACCAGTTACCCTGTAGGTGTTATGTGATAGGCTTTTTCAATATTAAAGGTGTCATGTTGTGTGACACACAAAAGGTGCTTTTTACAATGAGTGTGTGCCATTCAGTGATCCTGTGCCACATGGTCACTGGGTTCCCACAAATGGTTCAAAATTCTTTTGACTTTACAATTTATAATTTTGTTCTTAGTAAGTGAAATTTCCAATGTCCAACGTAAGGGTTTAAATAAAATATATATTTTTTAAATCAATAGATTCCTATGGAAAGTCCACTGAATTGTCTTTTGTGTCTTCATAACTACTGAAGGCCTTAGCCCTTCGCTAAAGCTTAGGTTTTGCATTAATATTTTTGCCCAGAGTTATGACACATTGAGCTGCAATTATATTGGTTGGTCTGGGCATGTGCAGTGCACCTAGTTTCTCATGCATGAGTCCCATTCAGTTCAGTTGGAATAGTTTTCTTCAACATCTAGCACATTCCACTCAGTAGCTTTTCTTCAAGCATTTTGAAAAACAGGAAGATAAAGTTTTTGTTTACTTTTGTTTTCAGCCATATAAACTTCAAAAAGTACATTAAGCTGAGATGTTGGGAAGAGAGGGAAAAGAGTGACTGAGTGAGCGAGAGAGACAGCAGTATATATAGAGAGAGAGACTTCATGTAAGTAGTTCAATTTTCAAGCAAAGTAGTAGTTGAATTTTGAAGTCAACTAATTATTCACCTTTTTTTGGTAACACAAAAATACCTGGAAAACAGAGGGTCCTAAGTGTTAACAACCATAAGAGTAAAGAATATAGAGAAAAATTGATTATGTTTTTCCTCATTCTAATTTGATATATTTTTTAAAATAACAAATTGAATTTGAAAAGTAATCAAAGCCTGTTTAAAGTTAGTAAATAAGTATATTTTCAATTTTCAAAAAGTGAGATAAGGCAGTACCAGGGTATAGGCTTTTAGAACTTTAAAAGGACATAGACAAGTAGGCAGAATGGGAAGACAGGTGGCAGATGAAATTCAATGCAGAGAAATGTGAGGTGATTAATTTTGGTAGGAAGAACATGGATAGACGATATAAAATAAAGGGCACAATTATAAACGGTGTGCAGGAGCAGAGGGACCTAAGTGTATATGTGCAAAAGTCATTAAAGGTGGCAGGATAGGTTGAGAGAGCAGTTAGAGAGCATGCAGTATCCTGGGCTTTATTAATAGGGGCATAGAGCGTCTAAGAGCGAAGTCCAAAGTACGGAAAGTCCTCATGAGGGAACTCCTCTTTGCTGACGATGCTGCTTTCACATCTCACACTGAAGAGTGCCTGCAGAGTCTCATCGACAGGTTTGCGGCTGCCTGCAATGAATTTGGCCTAACCATCAGCCTCAAGAAAACGAACATCATGGGGCAGGACGTCAGAAATGCTCCATCCATCAATATTGGCGACCACGCTCTGGAAGTGGTTCAAGAGTTCACCTACCTAGGCTCAACTATCACCAGTAACCTGTCCCTAGATGCAGAAATCAACAAGCGCATGGGTAAGGCTTCCACTGCTATGTCCAGACTGGCCAAGAAAATGGCCACTGTGGGAAAATGGCGCACTGACACGGAACACAAAAGTCCGAGTGTATCAGGCCTGTGTCCTCAGTACCTTGCTCTATGGCAGCGAGGCCTGGACAACATATGTCAGCCAAGAGCGACGTCTCAATTCATTCCATCTTCGCTGCCTCCGGAGAATACTTGGCATCAGGTGGCAGGACCGTATCTCCAACACAGAAGTCCTCAAGGCGGCCAACATCCCCAGCTTGTACACACTACTGAGTCAGCGGCGCTTGAGATGGCTTGGCCATGTGAGCCGCATGGAAAATGGCAGGATCCCCAAAGACACATTGTCCAGCGAGCTTGCCACTGGTATCAGACCCACCGGCCGTCCATGTCTCCGCTTTAAAGACGTCCGCAAACGCGACATGAAATCCTGTGACATTGATCACAAGTCGTGGGAGTCAGTTGCCAGCGTTCGCCAGAGCTGGCGGGCATCCATAAAGACGGGGCTAAAATGTGGCGAGTCGAAGAGACTTAGTAGTTGGCAGGAAAAAAGACAGAGGCGCAAGGGGAGAGCCAACTGTGCAACAGCCCCGACAAACAAATTTCTCTGCAGCACCTGTGGAAGAGCCTGTCACTCTAGAATTGGCCTTTATAGCCACTCCAGGCACTGCTCCACACACTACTGACCACCTCCAGGTGCATATCCATTGTCTCTCGAGATAAGGAGGCCCAAAGAAAAGAGTACAAGAGCAAGGAAGTTATGTTGAACATGTATAAGACACTAGTTCGGCCTCAGCTCAAGTATTGCTTCCAGTTCTGGGCGCCGCACTTTAGGAAGGATGTGAAGGCATTGGAGAGAGTACAGAAAAGATTCACGAGAATGGTTCCAGTGATGAGGAATTTCAGTTATGAAGATAGATTGGAGAAGTTAGGACTGTTTTCCTTGGAGCAGTGAAGGCTGAGAGGAGATTTGACAGGTATTCAAAATCATGAGGGGTCTGGACAGAGTAGATAGAGAGAAACTGCTCCCACTCATGAAAGGATCAAGAATGTGAGAGCACAAATTTAAAGTATTTGGTAAGAGAAGCAAAAGTGACATGAGGAAAAACTTTTTCATGCAGCGAGTGGTTAAAGTCTGGAATGCGCTGCCTGAGAAAGTGGTGGAGGCAGGTTCAACTGAAGAATTCAATAGGGAATTAGACAGTTATATGAAAAGGTAGAATGCGCAGAGCTATGGGGAAAAGGCAGGGGAATGGGACTGAAGGAATTGCTCTTTTGGAGAGCCAGTGCAAACACAGTGGGCCGAATGGCCTCCTTCTGCGCTGGAACAATTCTGTGATTCTGTGAGATTGGTATAAGGAGGGGATTCTATGTGAAGAAAAACATAGACTAACAGTTCCGTGTGTAACTTGGAGAGCAAATCAACCGCCCACGCATATTCTAAAGAATGTGATAAATGGACACTTGGATTAATCAGAAGGCTGTGGCTTCCCAACCATCTGACATGTGTTATGTGTCTTACAAGGTCAACTACACCCATATGCAGCTTCAACCAGTTAAAAATGCGCCATTACCCTAGACTGAATCTTTTGAATACCCAAATGACCTGCAACTGGAATCTCATGGACAATTTTCAAAATTTCACTCCGGTAGCAAGGAGGGACAATAATTTGATGGACTACAGCCCAATCCTCTCTGGGAAGGTCTCCACTTCCTCATCAAAATGTCATTCTTGACATAATAACACTCAAGGATCTTTTCAGCCTCTGCCTCAGAACACGCCATTTGGGGCAAGCTCCTCAAATCAGGATCGGCCTGTTTTGCCTCAGCCAAGGAAGATCTGCTAAATAATTCACCATTGCTAGCCTTGGAACTTTTACACCCCATCCAATTCCTTGAAAAAAGTTTCAGCCAACCAAGCATCCGAATTATGCTCCACAACTGAATCCGTCTCATCTTGCTTAACCCTATGAGCCGGGAACCTATTCACATCGCAATCCAGAAATAGTCCGGGAAATTCATTTGGCAAAACCTCAGTTTCTGCAGCCTCAGCTGGCTTCCCTGAAACCACTGGAGATGCCAATACCTTACCCCCAGCCAAGTCATTTCAGAGGAAAAAATCCATACATTCAATAAGCAAACCAGTAATGACACCAATGGTAACAGGACTAGTGACTGAGTCACATTTTAAATCAACCCTATATAAGGGAACGGGGAAATAATTTCCTTCACGACCCTGAATTAACACCTTAGTATTCAGTAAACTACCATGAGTGAGGGGGTGGGGGCGGTGGTGGTGAGGGGGAAAAGTCATGTCAGCTGCCAATATCAGTGACTGTGCTGCTCCTGTATAGCTAAGGATAACAACTGGCTTGCCTGTCTCACCAGACAAAAGTAGGGCTACTTCACCCTCAGACAGAAGCCTCATAGGTTTCTGCAACCTCATTCACTTCATCAGTGTACGTGGGAGAAACCACCTGCTTGCCGTGAATGTTACCTGCTGGGACAGTATTTCCTGGGGGGGACACCTGCACACATGCAATGGCGTGTTTTTCCACTTCCAACACTCAGTTGTCACATGTCCTTTTTTTTATTCATTCACGGGATGTGGGCGACACTGGTCAGGCCAGCATTTATTACCCAACCCTAATAGCCCTTGAGAAGGTGGTGGTGAGCTGCCTTCTTAAACCGCTGTAATCCATTTGGGGTAGGTATACACACAGTGCTGTTAGGAAGGGAGTTCCAGGAATTTGACCCAGCGACAGTGAAGGAACGGTGATACAGTTCCAAGTCAGGATGGTGTGTGACTTGGAGGGGAACTTGCAGGTGGTGGTGTTCCCATGTATGTGCTGCCCTTGTCCTTCTAATTGGTAGAGGTCGTGGGTTTGGAAGGTGCTGTCTGAGGAGCCTTGGTGCATTGCTGCAGTGCATTTTGTAGATGGTACACACTGCTGCCACTGTGCGTCAGTGGTGGAGGGAGTGAATATTTGTAGATGGGGTGCAAATCAAGCAGGCTGCTTTGTCCTGGATGGTGTCGAGCTTCTTGAGTGTTGTTGGAGCTGCACCCATCCAGGCAAGTGGAGAGTATTCCATCACACTCCTGACTTGTGCCTTGTAGATGGTGGACAGGTTTTGGGGAGTCAGGAGGTGAGTTACTCGCCTCAGGATTCCTAGTCTCTGACCTGCTCTTGTAGCCACGGTATTTATATGGCTACTCCAGTTCAGTTTCTGGTCAATGGTAGCCCCTAGGATGTTGATAGTGGGGGATTCAGCGATGGTAATGCTGTTGAATCAATGGGAGATGGTTAGATTCTCTCTTTTTGGAGATGGTCATTGCCTGGCACTTGTGTAGCGCGAATGTTACTTGCCACTTATCAGCCCAAGCCTGGATATTGTCCAGGTTCTGCTGCATTTCTACACGGACTGCTTCAGTATCTGACGAGTCACGAATGGTGCTGAACATTGTGCAATCATCAGCGAACATCCCTACTTCTGACCTTATGATTGAAGGAAGGTCATTGATGAAACAGCTGAAGATGGTTGAGCCCAGGACACTACCCTGATGAACTCCTGCAGTGATGTCCTGGAGCTCAGATGATTGACCTCCAACAACCACAACCATCTTCCTTTCTGCTAGGTATGACTCCAGCCAGCGGAGGGTTTTCCCCCTGATTCCCATTGACCTCAGTTTTGCTAGGGCTCCTTGATGCCATACTCAGTCAAATGCTGCCTTGATGTCAAGGGCAGTCACCCTCACCTCACCTCTTGAGTTCAGCTCTTTTGTCCATGTTTGAACCAAGGCTGTAATGAGGTCAGGAACTGAGTGGCCCTGGCGGAACCCAAACTGAGCGTCACTGAGCAGGTTATTGCTAAGCAAGTGCCGCTTGATGGCATTGTTGATGACACCTTGTATCACTTTACTAATGATTGAGAGTAGGCGGATGGGGCGGTAATTGGCCAGGTTGGACTTGTCCTGCTTTTTGTGTACAGGACATACCTGGGCAATTTTCCACATTGCAGGGTAGATGCCAGTGTTGTAGCTGTACTGGAACAGCTTGGCTAGGGGCGCGGCAAGTTCTGGAGCACAGGTCTTCAGTACTATTGCCGGAATATTGTCAGGGCCCATAGCTTTTGCAGTATCCAGTGCCTTCAGTCGTTTCTTGATATCACGCGGAGTGAATCGAATTGGCTGAAGTCTGGCATCTGTGATGCTGGGGACTTCAGGAGGAGGCCGAGATGGATCATCAACTCAGCACTTCTGGCTGAAGATTGTTGCAAATGCTTCAGCCTTGTATTTCGCACTGATGTGCTGGGCTCCCCCATCATTGAGGATGGGGATATTTGCGGAGCCACCTCCTCTAGTTAGTTGTTTAATTGTCCACCACTATTCACGGCTGGATGTTGCAGGACTGCAGAGCTTCGATCTGATCCGTTGGTTATGGGATCGCTTAACTCTGTCTATCGCATGCTGCTTACGCAGTTTGGCACGCAGATACCTCATTTTCAGGTATGCCTGCTGCTGCTCCTGGCATGCCCTCCTGCACTCTTCATTGAACCAGGGTTGGTCTCCTGGCTTGATGGTAATGGTAGAGTGGGGGATATGCTGGGCCATGAGGTTACAGATTGTGGTTGAGTACAATTCTGCTGCTGCTGATGGCCCACAGCGCCTCATGGATGCCCAGTTTTGCATTGCTAGATCTGTTCGAAATCTATCCCATTTAGCACGGTGATAGTGCCAGACAACACGACGGACGGTATCCTCAATGTGAAGGCGGGACTTCGTCTCCACAAGGACTGTGCGGTGGTCACTCCTACCAATACAGTAATGGACAGAAGCATCTGCAGCAGGCAGATTGGTGAGGATGAGGTCAAGTATATTTTTCCCTCGTGTTAGTTCCCCCACCACCTGCCGCAGACCCAGTCCAGCAGCTCTGTCCTTTAGGACTCGGCCAGCTCGGTCAGTAGTGGTGCTACCGAGCCACTCTTGGTGATGGACATTGAAGTTCCCCATCCAGAGTACATATTGTTGCCTTGCCACCCTCAGTGTTTCCTCCAAGTAGTGTTCAACACGGAGGAGTACTGACTCATCAGCTGAGGGAGGGCGGTAGGTGGTAATCAGTAGGAGGTTACCTTGCCCATGTTTGACCTGATGCCATGAGACTTCATGGGGTCCAGAGGCAATGTTGAGGACTCCCAGGGCAACTCCCTCCCTACTGTATACCACTGTGCCACCACCTCTGGTGGGTCTGCCCTGCCGGTGGGACTGGACATACCCGGGGATGGTCATGGCAGTGTCTGGGACATTGTCTGTAAGGTATGATTCCGTGAGTATGACTATGTCAGACTGTTGCTTGACTGGTCTGTGGGACAGCTCTCCCAACTTTGGCACAAGCCCCCAGATGTTATTAAGGAGGACTTTGCAGGCTCAACCGGGCTGGGTTTGCCGTTATCGTTTCCGGTGCCTAGGTCGATGCTGGGTGGTCCCACCGGTTTCATTCCTTTTTATTGGCTTTGTAGCGGTTAGATACAACTGAGCGACTTGCTAGGCCATTTCAGAGGGCTTGTAAGAGTTAACCACATTCTGTGGGTCTGGAGTCACATGTAGGCCAGACCAGGTAAGGACAGCAGATTTCCTTCCCTAAAGGACATTAGTGAACCAGATGGGTTTTTACAACAATCGACAATGGTTTCATGGCCATCATTAGACTAGCTTTTAATTCCAGATTTATTAATTAAATTCAAATTCCACCTTCTGCTGTGGTGGGATTTGAACCCATGTTTCCAGAGAAATACCCTGGGTCTCTGGGTTACTAGTCCAGTGATAATACAAAAATATGACAAAAATAGCACGTCCGTCCCCTCAAACCAAACTTGTCCTCCTGGCTTTCTCTTTTACTAACCTGAGGAATGTTTGTGTCTTTACCTTTGCCATCTTTCTCAAGAGAACCAGATCTCTTTTCATTATCGAACTTCCTATCTCTCCAATTTCTATGAAAGTTTCCAATTTGGGGCCTATGACTACTATTCTTTTGAATCAATTCATAATTATCTGCCACTACTGTGGCTTCCTTTATTTTACAAACTTTATATTCTTTTAAGTGGGACCTGAATGGACACTATTTCTGAATTCTTCCATCAGAATCACTTCCATAAGATTCTCAAAGTCTTGTGCAACATTCATCGATCTATACCACCTATCAAATACATTTCCTTCTCTCTGGCAAATTCTACATATGTATGGCCCTGTTTCCTTTTCAAATTTCTGTCCGTAGGTCTCTGGTACCAACTCATCGGCATTGAGAACAGCAGTCTTTACTTTGTCATAGTCCCATGAGTGCTCTTCCGAAAGAGATGAGTACACCTCCAAATAATTCTCTATGAAAACACTCTGTAGGAACATTGTTCAAGATGATTTAGGCCAATTCAGATTTGTGGCAATTTTCTCAAATGACACAAAATACATTTCTACTCCCTAGTCTCTCAATTTAGGTACCAAGCGAATATTCTTTGCCAAATCAAAACTACAAGGAGTTTGCTCTGGGTAATTCGCACCTTTCATCTCCAATGCACGTACATGTACTTTGATCTTTTCCCTTTCTAATTCTAATTTCTCCCTTTTTAAATTCTATCTTTCCCTTACTCATTTGAAGTTCATGCTCTCTATTTTGAATTGTCTCATTTCCCTTTCTTTTGCTAATTCAGTTTTGGCTAGTTCTCCCTGAGCACTAGCAGAAACATCGTTTTCTTTCTCAAACTTCAAGTGAGGAACCAATTCTCCAATGATCTCTGCCTTCCTAGTCCCTAATTTTAAGCTGACCCCTATTTCCCCTGCTATAGCCTTCAAATTATGATTTATCAACTGTTCCAAGGCACTCAGAGACAAATCCCCTCTTCTCGCAAAGGGCTGACCATCAAAGGTACTCATGTTGATTTCTCACTGAATACAGCAAAAGTAAACATGAAATTTTGTTTATTTAAATTCTGGAAAATTCCAGTGAATCCATTTCACAGTCTAATTTGGATCAAGCCCAGACAAGCCACTAATTTTGTTCTGATCCCCGTGGAGATCAGCAAACCAAAAGAACCAAATTTACTGAACGACACTGATAAAAAAAAACAAATGGACAAGATTTCACTTACATAACTTTTACTTTAACAGTCAAACCAAAATATGCATAAATTAAACGTGAATTAACAGAAAAATCACGGTCAATATATGTATTACAAATTACACATTAACTAACAGATACAACAAAGGTAGACCTCACGGATTTACTGGGCAGTCCACTCAGCATGTATGGCACCAATTGCAGCCACAAAGTTCTTCAAAGCTCTGGACTTCCTCTGGTCAATCTCTAGCTCCTTCCGTCGAAGATGCAGCCACTGATTCTCATAGCAGTTCTCCTTCAATCCTTCTCAAGGGCAAATAGAGATGGGCAATAAATGTTGTCCTAGCCAGCGTCCTAGTCATGGGATGCCCACATCCCATGAATGAATTAAAACAAAATCCTGTAACGTAGTGTGGTGGTGACTTCACCTTTAAGAAATCATACATTTAAGCGACCAGGCCACTGATGCAACTGATGACATCATCATAGATATATAAGGAGACACCATTTTGAGAGACACACTCAGCACATGACTTGTAGAGAGCAAACACATGCACCAGTGAGGAAGAGACCTGGACCTGAGATCATGCAATGTAGCTAAGTAAGACAATGAATAGTGTTTGTGTTGAATCTGAATATAAAGCCTCTGTTGATCTTTTAATGAAGAGTTAAGAACACAGCACAACACTACATTTTATGGCAATGAGGAGAAAAAAGAGGGAAAAAAGGCACAGAAGGATCCAAGTGCAGAAAACACAGAAAAAACAGTCGAGAGAAAGCCAGGACTGAATCAAAGAGAAAACCTGGACTGGAATCGAGAGAAAACCTGGGTTGGAGCAGAGAAATAATAAGTTTTGTTCCAGATTTAAGCAAAAGCAATCACCATGTGGCACAACAATTACCAGTCTTTCCAGCCTTTACAGAGATTGACAGCAGCCCAGGGCCACAATGAAGCAAATGGCTAGCAAGATTCAAAAGCCAAATGGTGGTACTCAATATCAATACACCCCAAAGAAAAAGAGCTTTACTCTTGCACTATGCTGGGCCAAAAGTCAACAATATCCTCGATACACTCACAGATACCAGAACCAACAATGATTTTGACACAGCAGAGAATACTCTAACAAGATATGTTCAATGGAGGGCAAATTTATGTCTTCAGGCAAGCAAAACAAGAAAAGTGTCAAACCCTTGACCACTACGTGATGAGACTCAGAAGTTTGAGTCAGAATTGCAACTTCACAGATGTGGACAAAGAAATCATCTCCCAGATCATTATGACCTGCCAATCACCAAGATTAAGTAGACAAGCTCTTAGAGAGGGTGAATCATTAAACTTGCAAAGGTCACTCAATATTGGCAGAACACTGGAAGCCAGCGAAAGACAAGCCAAAGTCTTAAATGGGAGAGAGGCAAATCGCAAACCTGAATTCCATGGGCACAGTCTTCACCAAAATGGCACACTTCTCCAGAAGGGCGGCACAGTGGCGCAGTGGTTAGCACCGCAACCTCAATGCTCCAGCAACCCGGGTTCAATTCTGGGTACTGCCTGTGTGGAGTTTGCAAGTTCTCCCTGTGTCTGCGTGGGTTTTCTCCGGGTGCTCAGGTTTCCTCCCACATGCCAAAGACTTGCAGGTTGATAGGTAAATTGGCCATTATAAAATTGCCCCTAGTATAGGTAGGTGGTAGGGAAATATAGGGACAGGTGGGGATGTGGTAGGAATATGGAATGAGTGTAGGATTAGTATAAAAAATGGGTGGTTGATGGTCGGCACAGACTCGGTGGGCCGAAGGGCCTGTTTCAGTGCTGTATCTCTAAATAAAAAAATAAATTAAAAAAAAACTAAAAAACTATCTCAGCTCTGCTCACAACAGTCTTGATCCAGCAGTATTACCTTTATCCAAGCCCTTCAGTGACAAACCTGTGCACTGTATGGCTGGGTCTAGTTGATCAGTTACCTTAAGTAACAGGAATAGCTGTGACAATTTGTATTTGCTTATTGCCAGCTCCTGGATCCCACCTTCACTTTCTTCAGCCTACCTGCACTGCACCCCTGCGTGATCTGAACTGGATGGCTCTGTGTCTTTTAATCTGATTTCTACCAGTTTCTGTTTCCCCAGAAACCTGAAGTTTTAGTTTCAGTTTCTGTTTCAGTTTTAGTTTCCCTTTCGGTTACGGTCTGACTAAAAAAAAAACAAGCTTTGAAACCAGGATCTGTGCAGCTAACAGAACATTCAACAACAGCTCGCAAACGCTCCCTCACTGGTCCCACAAACCATCACAAATTCTTCTAAACACTAGAGAAAATAGGCCTAGTCTACTCAATCTCTCCTCTTAGGACAATTCTCTCATCTCAGGCACCAGTTTCGTGAAAGTTTGTTGCACTTCCTCTGAATCAAGTATATCCTTCCTTTGGTAAGGAGATCAAAACTATCCACAGTACTCCAGATGTGGCCTCACCAAGGCCCGCTATAATTTTCGTAAGATTTCTTTACTCTTATACTCTAACCTCTTTGTAATAAAGGTGAACATACCATGTGCTTTCCTAATTGCTTGCTGTACTTGCATGTTAATTTTCTCTAATTCATGTACAAAGTGTGACGATCACATGGTTTGAATTAATTTTCTAGATGTAACTTTTAATTTGGGAATTGATTCTTTTTAATGCAAGACAAATGGAAACACCTGGTTTGAGAAGGTGGCAAACAAACCTAGAGTGGTTACAAACCAAAGGGTAGTCTATGTTTATTTATTAAGGTCATATTGGGAAGTATAAAGACCCTACACAATGGGAACCCCTTTTAATGTGTTGATGGAGATGGTACATCTGCAGATGCCGCAATCAGGGGTTTAAAATTATTGATATGATTTCCCAGAACAAAGGGAAGATTTGGAGTTGGAAATAATTCATTTAAATTGTTATCTGGGATATCACACATGTCCCAGAGGGTTGTGGAGATAGATGTTGCTAGGGAGATGCCTTTTGGGTCAGGAGTTTCTTTTTTAGGTGCTTGCTGATACAATCAGTCAGTTGGCTTTTGGCAAAGGCTTTTGGAAGTCAGCTGGGCTCAGGCGCCAAGAGGCTCCAAGAGCCAAACACACCAAGGGGTGTTAATGTTTTGAGTAAGGCCTGTGCTCAAGCTGGGAAGTCCAGAGCCAGGAAATCTGATACATCAGAAGATAACTGAGGAATTAAGCAAATCAAAATGAATTCCCAAGAGCTGTGGTACACTTTGGATTGATCACAGGAGAATATCCTATAAAGTATAGGAAATTTTTTGGGGTCGAAGTAACAGACAAACAGGAGTGTCTGTTGAAATTTAGAGTTTAAAGCATACAGCATCATGTTTGGTTATGATTTTAAGTTTAAAATATAATTATTTCCAAATTGTGGTGTTGTTAGTTGTGTTTTGCTATGTTTAACTCTTGTACAGTAAAGTTATTTTTGTTTAAAACATGAAATATTGTGGTGTAATCTTTCAGTAATAACTGGGCATTCAACTTTCTCTTTTTAAAAGTTAACAGTCCCTAAAGAGATCGTAACAAAGGATACACAAGTTCCTCTGAATACCAATATTTCCTGTCCCTCACCATTTAAAAAATATTCTCCATTTCTATTTTTCCAACATTATATCCCACCTGCCATCTTCTTGCCCACTCACCTAATCTACCTATATCCATTTGCAATCTCTTTGCATCTTCCTCACAGCTTACTTTTCTACCTAACTGTGTATCAGCAGCAAACATGAATGCATTATACTCAGTCCTCTCATCTAAGCACCTCAGATACATTGTAAACAGCTGAGGCCCAAGCACTGATCCTTGTTAACTAATCATCAATCCATTGTTAATATATTACCCCCAATTTCATGAGCCTAATTTTGTGTGGCAGCTTATCGAATGCATTCTGAAAATCCATATGCACCATATCCACTGGTTTCCCTTTATCTACCCTGCTACCCACAACCTCAAAAGCTGTAACAGATACGTCAACCATGATTTCCCTTTCATAAATCTGTGTTGAATCAACACAATTATATTAGGATTTTCTAAGTGCCCTGCTACCACATCCCTAATAATAGATCTGAGCATTTTCCCTATTACAGATGTCACTGACCTATAGTTCACTGTTTTCTCTCTCCCTCCTTTAGAGACATAGAGATACAGCACTGAAACAGGCCCTTTGGCCCACCGAGTCTGTGCCAACCAACAACCACCCATTTACACTAATCCTATATTCCTTACCACATCCCCACCATTCTCCTACCACCTTCCTACACTAGGGGCAATTTACAATGGTCAATTTACCTATCAACCTGCAAGTCTTTGGCTGTGGGAGGAAACCGGAGCACCCGGCGGAAACCCACACGGTCACAGGGAGAACTTGCAAACTCCACATGGGCAGTACCCAGAACCAAACCCGGGTCGCTGGAGCTGTGAGGCTGTGGTGCTAACCACTGTGCTGCCCCTTGAATAGTGTTACAACTGAGGCGGGAGCAATGCACCATTAATTCAGTCCCATCACTCTACAGGCCACAGCATATTATCAAAGTTTTCCCACCCAACCGGAAAACAGCAAAATTAAACTCTCTCGTAACCCCAAGAATAAAACAGACCAAACCAGGTATCTTTAGACAACAACAAATTAAATATTTATTAAAAACTAAATCTTAAACACTATAAAGATAAACCAATGTCTAAAGACCTTATAACTTCTTACTTTAACCTAACTCCCCCATTCACACACATACACTCAAAAATTACGGTTAACCGGTTTCTTTTAAAAAATGATATTTTAAAAATTAGCTGCTTCTTAAGAATAGATAAATAAGTAAGTTTTTGTGGGTTACGTTCCTAATGGATGAGGTATTCTAATGTGAATATAATCAAATGCTACTCAGAGAGCTGGATTTTACGTCAGGCTGAAGGGAGCTGGTCACCGATGTAAATGTCGGGGCGAGCCCGCTTCTGCCTGGCCCGGGGATCCGGGGATCGTTTGCGGGGAAGGGGACGTCTCGGGTCCTGGGGGTGGTTGGGGAAATGGGGGAAGCCCTCAATCGAGTTTGTACTGGGCGGCCTTTCACATCTCCCAGACACCCACCTGCCATGGATAAAATCCCTGTGGAGGTGGGTAAAGGCCCTTCAGTGGCCATTAAGTGGCCACTTAAGGCCCTTGATTGGCCTGGGACGGGCAGCCCATTTCTCGCGCCCCCCCCACCCAAGACTACGTAAAGTGGGGCGGAGGCGGGAACAGGTCGGGAAGGCCTCCCGGAGCCTCCCACTCAATTTTATGCCAGCCACCCCCCCCCCCCCCCAACACACCGTGCCACCATCCGGCTCCCTGGGTGGCGCAAAATTCCGGTCAAAGCCTCCATGCGGATTTGATGAAATAGTCTGTTCTTAATTGGCATTCAAAACACTTTGACTGTAGCAGGCATCAATGATGAGCACAGCAATAGGTCAACTTGAATTTTAAAATTGACAGTTTCTCAGCTGAAATTTTACTCTGAATTCCAGCAAACACAATCAGTCAAGAGAGATTCAATCTTGAAGCAAATACTTCCTGGCTTGGAAGTAAAGAAAAGGAGTTTTGCTACCTTCAGCAACACAAATGGTCTCTGCAAAAAAAAGGATTTTTTTTTCTCCTTAGGCAATTAACTTGGCCTGTAGCTCCTTGTAGAATTTCTGCTGAGAGAGAATAGACAGCTGTTTTCTTCAGTATCATGCCTCGCTGGAGAGTCTCTCAAACTGGTTTCAGCCAGTTTTAACACAGTGAAGTGTAAACATTATACCAAGTGACCTCTCCTTCTCCTGCTGTGGCCTTGGGACAGGTGCAGTCTTAAAAGCACACTGTTTTCAAACAGAGTCTTAAAGGCACAAACTTTATTTTAATCCAAGGAGAAAATATATACGGTTCTATGACAATAGCAGGGTTACATTTGCTACCTTCCAATCTATGTGGGATGGTTCCAGAGTGTAGGGGATTCTGGAAGATCAAAACCAATACATTCACTTTCTGTAGACAGCTCCTTTCAAATCCCCGGGTGTAGGCCATCAGGTCCCGGGAATTTGTAAAATTTTAGTTCCATTAATTTCTCCAATATTATTTCTTTACCAATACTAATTTTTTTAAGTATGTCATTCTCGCTTGACCCTTAGTTCACAATTATTTCCAGAATGTTTTGTGTCTCTTTTGTGAAGATAAATACAAAGTATTCATTTGATGTCTCTGCCTTTTCCTTGTTCCCCATTATAATATCTCCTGCCTCTGCCTCTATGGGGCACATGCTTACTTTTGCTAATCTCATTTTTACATACCTGTAAAAGCTTTTAAAATGTGTTTTTATGTCTCTTGCTAGTTAACTTTCAAATTCTCTTTTCGCTTTATCAATTTCTTGGTCATCCTTTGCTTAATTCTAAAATCCTTTCAATTCTCAGGCTTACTACTCTATTTGGCAACAATATCAGTTTCTTCCTTTAATCTAATACTATCTTTAGTTTAAATAAAAACAGAAAGTGCTGGAAAGACACAGCAGGTCTGGCAGCATCTATGGAAAGAGAAACAGGGGTAACATTTCAGGTTTATCTTTAACTTCTCTTGTTGGGCATGGTTGGGCCACTATTCCCATTGGGTTTTTATTCCTTAAGGGAATGTATATTTGTTGAGAATTATTAATTGTTTCTTTAAATGTTTGCCAATGTTTATCTACCATCACATCCTTTAATCTAGTTTCCCAGTCTACCTTAGCCAACTTGCTCCTCATACATACGTAGTTTGCTTTGTTCAGATTTAAGACCCTAATTTTGTAATTAACTCTCAAACTCAATATAAAACTCTATAATATGAACACTTTTCCTCAGAGGCTTCTTTACTACAAGGTTATTAATTAACCCATCATTATTGTGCAATACTAGATCTAAAATAACCTGTTCCCTAGTTGGTTCTTCGACATACTGATCGAGAAAACTATCTTCAATACATTATATGAACCGTGCTCCATACTGTAACTGCAAATTTGGTTTGCCCAGTCCATAACAAAATTAAAATTCCCCATGATAATTGTATTGCATTTGTTACATGGAGCTCTAATTGCTGATTTATACTCTGCCCGGCATTGCAACTACTGTTATGGGGCCTATAAACTACTACCACTGATCTTTTCTGCCCTTGTTGTTTCTGAGCTTCACCTAAACTGATTCTACATCTTGATTTTCCAAGCTAAGGTCCTTTCTGTCTACTACCTTTATCCCATCCTTTACTATCAAGGCTACCCACAAACCCACTCCCCTCCCCCTTTTGCATTTTGCCTATCTCTTCTAAAAGTCAGCAAAATGAAATATTTTGTTCCCAACCGTGGTTACTCTGCAACCACATCTCTGTAATAGGTATTAGATCAAACCCATTTATTTCTACATATGTTATTAATTCATCCACTTTGTTGCAAATGCTTCACACATTCAGTTTTGGGGCTTTTAGTTTTAACTCTTGTTCTATTTTTCCCTGATTTCACCTTTCATTCTAATGCTCCATTAACTTTGTTCAGCTCGCTGTCCCTTCCTCATCCACTCTGTTTATTTTGCCCATGTCACCTCTCTGTTCTACAACTTTGACATTTCTTTTACTGCTTTTGAATTTACCACATCTTGAATCATTCCACTCTGCACTTCATCAGTTTAATGCCCTATTTACTGCCCTAGTTATTGGATTTGCCAGGACACAGATCCCAGCCCAGTTTAAGTAGAGCCCATCCCAACAGAGCAGCTCCCTCTTCCCCCAGTACTGGTGTCAGTGCCCCATGAAATGAAACCTCTGCCTTCCACTCTTTCAGCCACGCATTTAACCTTCTAATCTGTTTGTCCCTATGCCAATTTGCACATGGTTCAGGTAATAATCCAGAGATTCTTACCTGTGTGGTTCTGCATTTTAATTTTGACACGAGCTGTTCAAACTCTCCCAGCAGAGCCTCATTTCTCATTCTACCTATGTTGTTGGTTTCTAACTGGACCACAATAACTGGCTCCTCCCCATCCCACTCCAAGCTCTTCTCCAGCAGTGAGGAGATGCTTTTAAGGCTAACATGGGGCAGGCAATTCAACCTTCAAAGTTCCGAGTCGCAGCTGCAGAGAATAGTATCTAGCCCCCTGACTACATTGTAACAGTACCCTGTCGCTACCACATTCTTTTTCATTCCCCCTACTTGAATGGCCTCCTGTACCATGGTGCTATTGTCAGTTTGCTCATCCACCCTGCATACTTTGCCTTCCTCCTCATAGGCAGCAAAGAACCTTGTACCTGTTGGATAAGGGCAATAGATTTGTAAAATTTGTAAAAATAGATTCGTCAATAAAGTAAGCAGTCTTGCCATGAATTATTTTTTGAGAAGCAAAAACTTAATTTGTGGCAGTCATTAAACTCCCTACATATTAAAAACAAAACAATCCTGTTGCCATGTCACTAAAATCTTGTACGAAATATATTTTAGTATCAATTTTTGTCATCCTAGTTGAACTGGGCTGGAAAGGCCCCTGTGGTTCTAATTGTAGTTCTATATAATTTATGACTTCATTAAAATTATTTAAACAGTATTATCCAAAACCACCTGCAATAAAACTTAAATGTACAGGGCCAATTTTAGGCTGTTGATATTGGCATCAGGACAATCTAAAACTGGCACAAGGTCAGGTATATGGAGTTAGCACCTGCACCAGGGACCTTGGAGTTTGATGTGCCCAACAGCACAGATGCTAATAAATTTTTCCTGTGTTCCTGATTGGGGTAGCTTCTGGGTGGGTAGGAATAATAGCACCACACTCCTCTCCTGCCTCCCCATTCAGCTGTTAGGTTACATGTCAGCAAAATTCTATACCAACATATTTCAGCATCCTGTGCCATATTTCAAAGCAACTTTTGGTGTACCAATGTTAGAAAAGCACGTTTCTTACTTCCATGAGAATCTACTTTGTGTTTACGTATCTAGAGCTTTAATTTCACAAAATTGTGGTTTTCTGGTATTTGCATTCTGCAGCAGTATAAAACACAAGGCAAACCCCAAAATGTGTTTTGCTGCTTTTTAAACTTGAATGTTAATAATGAATGATGCAGATATTCTATGATTCAAAAACAATTTCAACCTTGAAGACTTGCAGGAATTACATTAGTTTTATTGATTAAACTCAGACCCACCATTTTTATTTAATAAGGAAATGCTGTTTGACCTTAGTGATGTTCTTCAAATGGACACTCAAACCAGTTATGCCCTGCTAGCATAAGTGGCCAGTGCCTTTAATACCACAGGCACATTCATAAACTGCTGGAGCAATATTGCCATCAGTCAGTAATCTTTTTCACTTCTGGTTTCTCAGGAGCTGTATTGCCATATCAGCTTCCCAACTTTTCCGCAGCACCAAACGAGAACTGGAAGCATTCCATGATCAAGAAGTTTGCAGACGACACAAAAATTGGTCGTGTGGTTGACAGCGAGGGGGATAGCTGTAGGCTGCAGGAAGATATCGATGGACTGGTCAGATGGGCAGAAAATTGGCAAATGGAATTCAACCTGGAAAATTGTGAGGTGATGCATTTGGGGAGGTCAAACAAGGCAACGGAATACACGATTAATGGGAGAATACTGTGAGATGTATAGGAAGTGAGGGACCTTGGAGTGAATGTCCACAGATCCCTGAAGGTAGCAGGACAGGTTGATAAGGTGGTTAAGTCGCGGTATAGAATGTAAGACCAAGGAACTTATGCTGGAACTGCATAACTCTTTGGTTGGGCCACAACTTGAATACTGTGTGCATTTCTGGTCACCTCATTACAGAAAGGACGTAATTGCACGAGAGAGAGTACAGAGGAGATTTACGAGGATGTTGTTGGGACTTGAAAAATGTAGCTGTAAGGAAAGATTGGATAGGCTGGAGTTGTTCTCCTTGGAACAGAGAAGGTTGTCTCCATGTTTTGCATATTACCTACATGAGGGTGCAGCTTAGAAGTTTAGCTTGGCCCATGCAAACTATCCCTCTTGAATTTAGCACTCCTCAAAGCTTCTTTCTTATTTGATCCCTTGGAAGACAATTCATTCTTTCTGATAGCACCGCAGCCTCACAGCTCCAGCGACCCGGGTTCAGTTCTGGGTACTGCCTGTGTGGAGTTTGCAAGTTCTCCCTGTGACCGCGTGGGTTTCCGTTGGCTGCTCTGGTTTCCTCCCACAGCCAAAGACTTGCAGGTTGGTAGGTAAGTTGGCCATTATAAATTGCCCCTAGTGTAAATAGGTGGTAGGAGAATTGTGGGGATGTGGTAGGGAATGTGGGATTGATGTAGGATTAGTATAAATGGGTGGCTGATGGTCAGCACAGACTCGATGGGCCGATTGGCCTGTTTCAGTGCTGTATCTCTCTATGACTATGACTCTATGACTGTATGATACATCCCTCCAAGCAGCTTTGACCTCAAACAAAAACAAGAAATGCTGGAATCACTCAGCAGGTCTGGCAGCATCTGCGGAAAGAGAAGCAGAGTTAACGTTTCGGGTCAGTGACCCTTCTTCGGAACCCTTCTTCAGGGTCACTGACCCGAAACGTTAACTCTGCTTCTCTTTCCACAGATGCTGCCAGACCTGCTGAGTGATTCCAGCATTTCTTGTTTTTGTTTCAGATTTCCAGCATCCGCAGTATTTTGCTTTTAGCTTTGACCTCAACTGGACTTCTTCCTCTCCCCCACCCTGCCTTTAGCCAAACATGCAGGTGGCCAGGTTCCATGTACCTGATCTTCATACGCAGGAAGCATATTTAACAGAGGAGGCAGGGCTAGTATTACAAAATTCAGCAAAGCCATCTCTGGTTGCAGATTCTGCCGTGCCACAGATGGCACACTTCAACTCTGGCAATATCACAGAATGCAGGTTTATATATAATGTATTCATCAAAAATCCTGCAGTTTATGTTCTAAAAGCTAACTTCCTCAGAGCTAAAAACACTTCACACTAATGTAAAAGTGGCAGTAAAATTGCAGTTTATTTGTGCTAGACCAGGGTTGTCCAACCTTTTCGTGTGGGGGGCCACATTACAACTTTTGTCTTACATAGGGGCCGGTGAGACAATTTTGGAAAGGTAAAGGCATTTAAAAAGTTATTTTTACGATTAATCAAAACAACAACTAATGTGCATTTTTGTGAAGAAGCTTTAAATGAGAAGATTAATTTATTGACTTACTTTCTCATCACTATGTTTAACTCAAATTTAGTGAGACACCTGGCAATGTTTTGCTTGCACAAGTAGTCAATGTTTGCCTGCACACTTGTTGTGGTGATGCGGATTATTCCAGATAAATGTCCATCTGAAAGGAATTTCTTGATCACTCTCTCTCCCTCTCTCTCTCTTTCTCTCTCTCTCTTTCTCTTTCCCTGTATTCCCCCTTGCTCTTTTCCCCCTCTCTCTCTGCCCCCTCTTTCTCTCTGCGTTCCCCCTCTCTCTCTCTCTCTTTTTCTCCCTCTCTCTCTCTCTGCCCCCTCTTTCTCTCTCTGTTCCCCCTTGCTCTCTCTCTCCCTCTCTATTCAACCCCCCCTCTCTCTTTGCTTCCCCCTTGCTCTCTCCCTCTGTCCTCCCTCTCTCTCTGTCTGTTTCCCCCCACTACCCCCTCCCCCACCTCTGACAGTTGCAGGGATCAGGAGTGCTGAGCACACCAGCTTTGTGGTTGGTCAGTTTTTTTTAAAAATCATGCTGTCAGTTTCACAGCTGAGAGGTGCTGACCTCAGGCACAGCGGTTTCTGAACTTTGGACAGATTCGGGGTTTTCTGGCAGGTTCTGACTGTTTTTTAAACCCCCCCCCCCCCCGGAAAACCCTGAATCTGTCTGAAGTTCAGAAACTGCCAGTAGCTGTTTGCTGTGAAACTGATAGTGCAATTTTTTTTTTAAAGCCAGTCTGAAAGAAGAAGACAATGAAAAATTTCTCATCTCGGAAATACATCCGCGGGCCAGATGGAAAACTTTGGCGAGCTGGATCTTGGCCCATGGGCCATATGTTAGACAACCCTGTACTAGATTCCTCAGTATTTCTCTTTGAAGAGGAGTTGGCTGCAAAAATTCTGAGTGCATTGCAATAAATAAAATGTCTAATCTAACTTTGAAACAAATTAATTTCTGTCCCCTCCATGACAGTAGCTCAAGTGGAACTTAAAAAAATAAAAGTTTTGTTTTGGTGCAAGAAAGCTTTTCCATGACAACCTATGTATAAGATCAAGGATTCAGGAATCTGGAACATCAAGTCAACTGACACATTCCATGCAATAAAAAAAGTCTCTAAAGACAGGAACTTTGGAAACAGCAAAGAGCAGTTTTACTTCCTGATTTATGAATATTGTTACATGGACTATATAATTGACTGCAGCAATCCTTTGTTCGGATGGAGGAAAAGCAGCCACTGTTGACACTTGGGGGTTGATTTTAACACCTCTCACTCAGTGAAAATAGTGCCTGACAGTGGTTAAGATCAGATTGAGTCCATTCTCACCTGGTGGCATCTCATCTCCTGACTTTAAAATTTGGCCAAAGCTTCCACGTGACTTTAACAAAGGCTTAGGGAGAGGTTGGAAATATAATGTAGTATAGTGGTGACTTCACCTTTAAGACAACGTACCTTTAAGAGACCAGGCCACTGATGCAACTGATGACATCATCATACATATATAAGGAGGAGACACCATTTTGAGAGCGACACTCAACAAATGGCTTGCAAATAGCACACACACACACCAGCGAGGAAAAGACATGCACCTCAGATCAGACAATGTATATAAGTAAGACAATAAATAGCGTTTGTGTTGAATCTGAATATAAAGCCTACGGTTATCATTTCATGAAGACTCAAGAACACAGCACCACACCATATTTTTCTGGAAACGAGGAGGAAAAAAAGAGAAAAAAAAGAAGAGATGAAGCACAGAAAATTCCACGGTGAAGAAACACAGGGAAAAAAGTCAAGAGAAAACCAAGATGAGATCAGAGGGAAAACGTAGCCTGGAAAAGAGAGAATACCTGGCCTGGAAAAGAGAGAAAACCTGGCCTGGAAAAGAAAAAAAAAGTAAATGTGATGCAGCCATAAATTAAATATTAAAAGGGGTGCAAACCTAAACAAAGGGTTTATGAGAAAGCAAACCACACAGACAAATCAGGAACATACAGAAAACTTGCATCAATGATTCCAGCTTTAAGCAAAAGCAATCACCATGTGTCACAATAATTGTCAGTCGTTCCAGCCATTACAGAGACTGACAGCAACCCAGGGCCACAACGGAGCAAACGGTTAGCAAGATTCGAATTCCTAATGGTTGCACTCGATATCAATACACCTCAAAGAAAGAAAGTGTTACTCCTACACTATGCTGGACCAAAAGTAGACGACATCTTCAATACAATCAAAGACACCAGACCCGACAATGAAATGATGCAGCAAAGAATGCACTAACAAGACATTTTCAACCGAAGGCAAATGCCTACGAAATTAATGTCTTCAGGCAAGCAAAACAAGAAAAGTGTGAGACCCTTGACCACTACATGATGAGACTCAGAAGTCTGAGCCAGAATTGCAACTTCACAGATTTGGACAAAGAAATCATCTCCCAGAACATTATGACCTGCCAATCACCAAGACTAAGAAGGCAAGCTCTGAGAGAGGGTGAATTGTTAAACTTGCAAAGATTACTCTATATTGGCAGAACGCTGGAAGACAATGAAAGACAAGCCGCAGTCTTAGAACCAAAGTGACAAATAACATAAGACAAGACCAGGTCAGGATCGTCGACAGAATGCTTGAATGCCACAAGAAGAAAGTTTCACCAGCGAAGCACACCAAACACAAGAGCACAGAGGAAATCCAGAGAAAGGTCTGAGGCACGTCAAGGAAGAGAAGACAGAGATCACAATCACCTCACGTCCAAACATGCGATCATTGCAATGGTGCATATCCACACTTCAAAACTTGTCGTAGGAAAGAAGTGCAAAGCTTGTGGAAAAATGGGACACATGCAAAGAACACACACACCAGCAAGGAAAAGACCTGGACCTGAGATCATATAACATATTATAATATATTGCGAGGGGTAGAGGAAGTGAGAGAACCTGGAGTGCATGTCCGCAGGTCCCTAAAGGTGGCAGGACAGGTCGATAAAGTGGTGAAGAAGGCATATGGAATGCTGTCCTTTATTGGCTAAGATATAGAATACAAAAGCAGGGATGTAATGCTGGAACTGTATAAAACACTGGTTAGGCCACAGCTGGAGTATTGCATAAAGTTCTGGTCACCACATTACAGGAAAGACATAATTGCTTTGGAGAGAGTACAGAGGAGATTTACAAGAATGTTGCCAGGGCTTGAAAATTGCAGCTAAGAGGAAAGATTGGATAGGCTAGGGTTGTTTTCCTTAGAACAGAGGAGGCTGAAGGGTGACTTAATTGAAGTGTACAAAATTATGAGGGGCCTAGCTAGAGTAGACAGGAAGGACCTGTTTCCCCTAGCGGAGAAGTCAATTACCAGTGAGCATAATTTAAGGTGATTGGTACAAGGATTAAAGGGGACATGAGGAAAAAGCCTTTCCACCCAAAGGGTGGTGAGTGTCTTGAATTCACTGCCCGGATCGGTGGTGGAGGCAGAAACCCTCAACTCATTTAAGAGGTACCTGGACCTGCACCTGAAATGCTGTAACCTGTAAGGCTACAGACCAAGTGCTAGAAGGTGGAATTAGATTGGGCAGCTAGTATTTTCAGCTGGCACAGCCACAATGGGCTGAATGGCCTCTTTCTGTGCCATAACTTTTCTATGGTTCTATGGTTCTAGATAAATAAGACAATAAATAGTGTTTGTGTTGAACCCAAATATAAAGCCTACGGTTATCATTTTATGATGACTTAAAAACACAGTATAACATTACAGTTTGCCTGATAAATAAGAGGCCAGGATACATAAAAATCTTAATTGTTCAAAGAAACAGAAAGAAAACTTCAAGCTTCTCTTGCCCTGGCCCTGTTACTCCTTCCCCCATCACCCCTGCCACTGCTTACCTTATGCTGGGATCTACTCCCTCAGGTACCAAGTGGCGGCTGATTCCTGCTCCCACTTGCCCGCTGTGTAGTGGATCAAGCCAATTACAGACATGACTCTGGGAATATCTACGTAAATGACACTTGGCCATTAAGATCAGCTGGACCTCGTGTACACTGTACCCACCCTTCCCTCCTCCTCCTTCAAAATCGAGACCTCCGAATCCAGGCACTACGTGACAAATGGCCAATTGCACAAGGTGCAGGTGGATAATTCTCATCTGCAGAGCTGTATCCCAGCATGAGTCGGCATCTTCAAGATGGATTGTGGGGAAACATGAAAACGACGTAAAGAAGGAGTGAGAAATAGCTATTCGGTCTATCCAAATGTTGTTTGGATCTTGAGCAAGGTTATGTCACTAACAGCCTAGGCGGGGCTAAAGTGTGGCGAGTCGAAGAGACTTAGCAGTTGGCAGGAAAAAAGACAAAAGCGCAAGGGGAGAGTCAACTGTGAAACAGCCCTGACAACCAATTTTATCTGCAGCACCTGTGGAAGAGTCTGTCACTCTAGTATTGGCCTTTATAGCCACTCCAGGCGCTGCTCCACAAACCACTGACCACCTCCAGGCGCTTACCCATTGTCTCCCGAGACAAGGAGGCCAAAAAGAAAGAAGAAAGAAAGAAAGCCTAGGAAAACAGGTTGTTATGAATTTTGGTGTCATTCCTCACCCATTCTTCTTGCAAACTCCATCCACAAATCTACCCAAGAAATTGTTATCCTCTTAAAAAGCACAAAGAATATATCAGAAAGAGTAATCACACTCAGCTAGTGGCTCTCGTTCAGGTGAAAAACTGTACTACCTCATATGTGTCTGTGTATTTCATTAGTCTGAACATTTGGAATTTTTTCAAATCCTGGTTTTAAAAAATACCAAATTTTTTTATTCACAAAGCCAATATCATGATCAAACTACCATTAAATTAGCAGTTATGAACATAATGCATCATTCCAGTGGATCTCTAGGGACACAAACCTAATTCATGTCAGTACTCGATCCTCAGGGACTTGAACCCAAAGCATGGTGTTACTATATTCAAATACATGCAGGCACGCCATTGCCCTGCCGACCCCACCAACCTCCGCACCTCCGCCACCAACCCCCCTTCCAACCCCATGAACCCCCCCCCCCCCCCACCCCCCGCCCGCAGGTATTTAAAAGCATGTACACAAGTCGGCCAACAGGAGATCTGGTTAAACTCTCACCACTAATCACCAGAGGTCACGCCCCTCATCAAATCTCCTGGTTTCAATTGTGATTTAAAACAAAACATACCCTGTGGCTGCAGCTGTAGATGACAGGCATCAAACATTTGGCTGGACTAGAATATTAGTGGAATAATTACCATTGTTGTTTTGTGCAGTAACACTGCAAGCACATTGTTTTTGAATGCATTTGCAAGTTGCTTCAAGTACAACTCCTCTCCACTTTGTGCTTTAGTTCAGAGAACAAGCATTGCCATACTAATGTGACCCAAATTGGCTCCAGTGATGTGGTTTCAATGGAAAATTTAGTTGAGAATCCATCCTTCACCTTTGTCACCTTAGAAATGCCAACTGCAATGACAAAGTTACAACTGCCGGCTTGCTTAAAAGGGCCTGTGGTTTGGATGAACTTTGGAAAAGTAAGCAATAATGAGGTATCAACCCCCTGCTCTAATTTTACATCCAAACTTTTACAATTCAGTCGGTGAGCACATTGTAAATATAACTGTATTGAGTTTTCAAATATTTCTCTGTGAAGTCGCATACCAAATCTTATGATAGCCTTTCAATGGGGACTGTTGGAAGCATGTGAGCAAAATATTTTAATGATTATGGCATCTATCCAAACTGAAGAATGTTTCTTTTAAACTTTATATAATCTGTTTGGATATATTCTACTGAGATTAAATCTCTTGCTGGTTGCTTAAATAAATAGTGTTTTAATAGTAAAAAGTCTGACCTATGAGCTGTTGAACATTCTTTCCATTTTTTGTGTACTAGATATCAAATATTTTCTCTTGGCTTCCTTCCATCCTTTACACCTGCATGTTAGCCCAACAACATACAACAACCATAAAAGAAATAACATAGATTTACCAGATGGGGGCTTGAGGGTTTGGGGGGTGTGGTGGAGGCTTGTTTTTGGTGGGGGTGGAGTGGGAGGGGTGGGAAAGCTGGGCCTTCTTCTCCCCCTTTGCAGTATGTTTGAAGAGATTGAGTGGCCCATTCTGCAATTGATGATTTGCAATCTTAGAGAGTGTCTGTCAGCCATGACATTGTGGAGCACAGTATAATGAAGAACAGGATGTTAAAGATGCTGGCGGATGGTGACGGGAGTTTGGTAGGGGGTGGGGGGGGGGGGTGGCGCAAAATGGAGCGGGAGGCTCCGGGAGGCCTTGCCGTCCCACACCCGCCTCCACCCTACTTTACATGGGCCAGGGTGGTGGGGGGTGGGGGACGAGAAATGGGCTGCCCACCCCAGGCCAATCAAGGCCCTTAAGTGATCACTTAACAGCCACCTAAGGGCCTTCGCCCGCCTCCACAAGAATTTTACCTGTGGCAAGTGGGCGTCCGGGAGACATGAAAGGCCACCCAGTTAAAACTGGCGCCCTCTCAGTGCAGCGGGGGTGGGGGGGGAGTTGCCCAGACAAACAAGACCTCCCCTGCTTCCCCAACCATCCCCAGGACCTGGGACACCCCCTTCCTCCCAAACGACCATCTTTGCCTTGTCGAGGTGCGACCAATTAGCCCGGCGAGGCAACCCTAACTTACCTGCAGTCCTGGCTCCATGTCCTCGGCTGGGCTGCAGTCCCAGTAGTGGCCACCGCTCCTGGTGGCGCTGCTGGCACTAAGAGCTGCCGGCCCAATGATTGGCCGGCAGCTCAATGAGGCGGGACTTCCTCCCTCAAACGGGTGGAAGTCCCGCCTCGTAACAATTAAAGCCCAGGGACCTATAAGATGTGAGTCGGATCCCCGGGCTGGGCAGAAGCGGGTTTGCCAGCTTCCGTCCACCCGACGTAACATCCAGCTCGCTGTATCTAATAGATAAGTTTTATTTAGTTCACCTATTGCTAAAATGAACTAATGTGGCTAAATAGTTTTACAAATACCACTTCTCCATTATATTTAGTAAGTTGGCTTATAAACTTCAAATCTAATTAAAAGACTTCTGGTTGGCTAATTTTATTATTTGTAAATAATAAAATTTGTGCTCTTTTAAAAAAAATAATTAAATGTGTGATTGTCAGAAACTTACTTTTGTTTGTGGATAATGATTCAAATATGCAACATTATTTTCAAGATTTTCCTGTGACAAAATTGAAATTTGCAGATACATGAAAATAATTTCTTCAAACTCTTTCCAAAATGCACATTGCACACTTAATCTTAAAGTCTTGGCAGAAATTATTTCATTACTCTTATTTATAAATTCTCATTCCAGGCCATAGGAGACACACTCAGTGAGAAGAACATGGAACATGTGCTCTCAATCCAAAAGTGTTCCATTCCCAATTGACTTTTTTTATAATGTTCTGCACCAATTTATAAAAAAAGAAACTATGAGTCCTTAGTATGAAACTTTAATAACAGTGCTGGGAGGTACTGACCTCTGCATTAAAAGTGCCTTCTCTTGACTCCCATGAGCCAAAACTGTTCAGAAAATGCCTCACAGCTCCCACAGGAAAGATTCTTCAGAAGGTGCTCCCATTATGACCATAAACACCTCCTACCACCATCATAAAATTAGGTTAGATTGTTTTCCCTGTTGTTGTAAAGAGATTGTTCCCCTATTTAGATAACCATAGATGATCTTCCACTTCTCAATTAAGAGAAGTCCCAGTTTTCTGCCAATAAGGTAAATTTTAACTCGGAGCATGTTTTGGGCAGGTAGGGTGAAAGTTCCTGGCCTAAATTTCAGACCCGAGGTACTTTAACTTCTGGATGTCGTTTAAAAGCCACAGGAACACTTCCTGGCGGTGAAGAGTGCACAAGGCAACAGCTGGCAAGCGAAGGTTAGGCTAGCTTTGGCCATCTGCTGACATCCAGGTAAGTGATGCAGAGGGATTTCAGAAGAGTCTCATGAGAGGGGAGGAGGGGTGGCCATGACATTTGTTACGACTTTCTGTTCCTCTACTTGTGTCTTTATGAAGAGTGGGAGAGAGTTTTTAAATTGCTCAATCAAAATGACTTCTCTGAGATTTTCACAGCTGAGCTGTACTTTAAGAGCCCTCAGTCACCAGTCAAAAGCTAGCTGCTTCTTTCTCTCAAACTCCAGGTAGGTTTGTTCAGCCTACTTCTTGAGGGTTCTAAACTTTTGGCGATAGGCTTCTGATACTAACTCATATTTCTCAAGGTTAGCATTTTTTCTCAGTTCATAATTTGATGAACTCTCATCTGGCAACATGGAATAAACCTCATGGGCTTTTCCAGTTAGCTTACTTTGTAGCAACAGAGTCCAAGTCTCAGCAGGCAACTTTAACTGCCTTGCCAGTTTTTCAAAAGACACAAAAAAGGCTTCCATGTCTCCCTCATTGAATTTTGGGATCAGTTGAGAAAGTACCCAGCCCTGAATTATGCTGCTCCATATTGGCCATGCTTTCACTGCGGTTACTCTGTCGCCCCCTAATTAACTCAAGCCACCTCAGCTCTCTCTCTCTTCGCATTCATTTTGGAAGGCTCTTTCTCTTTCTCTCTCCTCTATTTTTCTTCACGTTCCTTCTGGAAGTTTCTTTCTTTCTCCCTCTCCTGTCTCTCTCTTTCTTTCTCCTGTCTCTCTCTTTTTCTCTTTCCCTGTCGTCTAATTCAAGTTTCCTCTGTTCCAATTGTAACTTTGCTAACCCTGCTTCCGCTTCTACAGATTCAAGGAAAAAATGGTTGGCCACTAGTCTTAGGAGTTCAGACTTCCTAGTCTTGCCACATATAGTCATCCCATGCTGCTCAGCCATAAACAGTGCCTTTAACTTATCAGAAGTTACTTCACCCTGGCTTGGGGAGCTACTAGCTTCAGTCGCAGACATGTTAGTATTCTAGCACACACAACCACAAGAAAACCTGTATTGAAATCTTTTCTCTTTTTGTTTGGGATCAATTTGGCTTCCCACGTTCAATTTCTTGTTTGTCTGTGGGTCAAATCCAGGACGCTAGCCCCCAAATTACTGTTACAACCAGGTGAGAAAGGGGTCTAGGGCTTCCCTCTCAGCCTTTGCCTGGTTTAACCGTAACAGGGTTTAATTTTAAAAACACCATGTTTTTAGCTCCCCCTCAGTGAATCCTTGTTCACTGCTTTCCAATTGTAAGGCAAGGAAATCAACCAGACAGGTTTTCTTAGATTTAAACAAGGAAGGTGGAAGTTTATTAACCTTAAACTCTAATCAGGTTAACCACTACGAATACGCGACGCGACCACACTAGCATGCATATGTGATAAACACACACGCAGATAGAGACAGAAAAAGTAGAAAGAATAAAGGGGAAAAGTTTCAGGCAATAGCTGGGTTGTAATTACAGTCCTTTGAGTTTGATGTGGAGTCTTTGGTTGCCAATATGTCTTGCTGTTGGTTGGGGCCCAGTGCATGCTTTAACTTGTTCCGATGTAGGAGTCCTTTCTCTCTTGCAGTTTAAGCAACTTCTGTGGGTCCGGAGGTTTGTGCGAAAGCGAGAGAGATACAGCCAAGAAAGAGGCTCTCTTGTTCCAGGTTCATTTGCAATCTGCAGTCTCTCGTCAAACTGTCCTGGGAGCACAATTCAAAACTCCAAGTTGGCCAGTAGGTTAGTCATGTGACTAACCCCTTATTTGGGAACAACCGCTCCTGCGGTTTGTGGATTCTCCATCTTGGCAGACATCCTGGAATGCTGTGCTCTTACACATTCCCAATGTCTGATGATCAAATTCCATTCGGGTTAATTAGATCAGGGAATAGTTGCTTTGTCTCTCCAAGCACTGTCTCTTAGCATGCAAATGTTCTCCAGCCAACTGTCTGGTGATCTCTTTAAACAAGTCATTTCTTCACTCCAGCAACAGTTTAAAATGAATGATCATATGACGAAATTGACGTGCCTCATCTTGGAAAGGGGAGGTCTTCATGACACTTTCCTTATGGATTCCCCACTCAGACTGCAATTAAAATTGCATTGGCATCTTACTGGGGTAATAAGACACAGATTTACATATAATTATGAGGCTCTCGCCAACCTTTGGCAGGTGCCTCATCTAACTGAAAATCTCTGCAGTCTAAAATAAGAAATGATTGGGTTCTGCTCATTTTACACTACTGATCCGCCCAGTTTCCACCAGGCAGATAAGATTAAAATCAGCTGCAATGCTGTTCCTGAGTTCATTGCAGGGAAGTGTGGAAGATTTAGCCAAGTTGATTCAGCTCCTGATTTTCCCTTCCTCTCGGCACGTGGAAATACATCACCTCTGCTTGCCACTTTGCCCCATCCTCCTGGGTTCCAACTGATATTGAAAACTCAGTGCAGAAAGAACAGCAGAAAATCAAATGGATGTTTATTCTTGCAGAAATCCTTTGAGCTGCCCTCCTCCTGAGAAAAATGTCTGGGTGCAAATTTTCTTTTTACCCATCAAAAGAACTGATATTTTCAACCCCGGTTTCTGTAACCAGGTTTTACTGCTACTTTCCTTATTCTGTTTGTGCTGTGTTAACTGCTTTCAGTGTTATTTGGCCATGGTTTGCTGTAGCAAAGCAGTGAGCAGCATCCACCCGTTAGTCTTGCCCTTGCCCATTTAATTGTGATGATATTTTGCAGCGCAAGTTTCTGAAAGTGTGGGCTGATACTGATACTGGGTATCTGAGATATGAGTGAACAATGGAAGCAACTGTGTATCTTGTCAAGAAAACATGCTATGCCAAATGAGGATTTTTAATTCATCAGTTGGAAACTTACATTGAACTTAAAAAATGAAAGCCAGAATATTACAAACAATTTGGCCATAACTAAAAATGGCCACTACCATTTGCATTTAAAAACCTTGCACATTCCAAGGCATCAAAAGTGGAGACACATGTCTGATTAGCCTGTACCCAAAACAATGGCTTGCCCTATTGATCGAGCTACCTGAGATTGCTTTCATTAGCAAAATATTCAAAGCCATTCTGGGACATTAACATTAAAAGGGCGAACCCCTCCAGAGGTACACATTGACACCATGAGGCTTGAGAGATGGAAATTTATAAACTTGAATCTCATTAGAAGGTACCAGAGAATAGACTGAGACAGTCATGTGACTGTCTGCCCATCTCTGCAAAAGTGGAGAGTTTCCCTTGGACAAGCAGACAAGCCAGAACCTCAGTCTGAGCAGAAGCCAGAAAAGCTGTCTCTCTCTCTCTGGAAGGCCAGGTGGGGCATGTGAAGCCTTGCTGCCAGCTGCTAGATTCAAGACAAAGAAGGAAGCCTTCTGCTCAACTGTCTCCAAGAACAACTGTCAATGCAGAACTTCAAGACCATGAATTTAACTGGAAGACCACAAACGTCACCAGTCACCACAGACTGTGTATTATTTTTATTTGTTCTGGAATCTAATCCAACACAATCTATTCCTCATCACTCTGGAACCTATTTTTCTGTGTGATTCTCGTAGGTGTGTGTGTGCGTGAAAGTGTAGCATAAATGTATTATTTTATTTAGATCGGGTTAGATCGTTAAGTATAATAAACTCACCTCTTTTCTGTTTAAACTCAAGAAAACCTGTCCGATTGGTTCTTTTACGATCATAGCAAAGGTAAAAGATAAACACTTACTGAAGTGGTAAGCACAGCCACTGTTTAAAAAGGAGTAAACTCTATTGCAGTCAAATAAGAAGAAGGATAAGAGAGGAACCTTGTGACCCCTCCTCACCTGATCGTAACAATCTCCTTAACCAATCAGATTGTGAGATTAACATTGTAAGGATTGAGAAGGAAGTGTAATTTACCATGGGTGAATTCAATGCCCAATCAGGTACAGAAAGAGAAATAAAGAGAGGAAAAGAAAGGTTGGATTGAGAGATGGTAATTAATACTTACCACATTGTTAAAAAGATACTTGGACTGAAATTGACAAGTCTTAACTTTCTGCGGCAAGTTTAGTTTGTATCTGCAGCACAAATACAGCAACTTCACAGTGCTCAATGCATTTGAATGGTGAGGCAGAAAGCGAACTGCCATTTTCGCAAAGCTAATGGTGGAGCGTCACATCTGACACAGCAACTTTTGTATTTCCATGTTTAATCATGGATCTGCCCCTCGCCTGAAGTTGCTGTATCAATTTGCACATAAACAATGGTGAGGATCATTATGCTCACCAATATTTTGGCAGCAAATAATGGCCCAATATGGTTCCACAGTTTTCTCCCCTCCTCCCTGAATATACTGACTTGTGTTGGATACAGTTCCACACACAGAGGCTACCCTATGAGGACTATAGTATTGTCTTTACCACCGAGCCTTAAACATTGTCTGGCCAGAAGGCAGAGAGGAAAATCAAGCACCAAAGATTACACACCCATGACGGAGGCCACTATTAGACAGTTGTGGGTAAAAAGATTATTTTGTTTCTTTCCATGAACAATGCCAATAATCAACTGAAATATTGGGCAGGATTCTATGGGCTCGCCGCTGATCTCTGTGGCGAGCTCAAAAAATGGTGGCCCACCCATGCGGGCTGCATGCCAAAGAGCCGCTGCGATCTTAAGCACAGTGGCTCATTTAAATAGCTGGGGCGGCCCGTCCTCCGCCCCCAATCTTGTGGAGGGGTGGACTGTCCGTCCCTGGCAATGGCGTCAGCTGCCTGTGCGCATGTGCTGATGCCATTTTTAAAGGGCGGTCAGCGCTCCAGGAATATTTAAATATTTAAAGACATACGCAATAAAATTGAATAAATAAATTTTTTTACCCCTCTCTCACCTCTCCCCCATAACAATTACATTAACTATTTGCTCTTCCTCCCCCAAAACACTTACCTTTAACATCAGACCTTTCCCCCCAAACTGCACAAAGATTAAAGCAGAACTCTTCCCACCATCCCCTACACCGATGATGTTAATTTGACCCCCTCCCCACCCACACTGATAAACTTAGCTCCTCCCCCCTCCCCACCAGTGTCGCGCCTTGTCTCCCTGGACGGGGATCTGAATGTGCAGGAGTGCCTGCTGCCACGCCAAAGCTGGCAGCCGCCCTCAAGTTCTGAGGTAAGCATATGTAAATGCCTTAATTTTATTGATTTGAATATGGTGATTGTGGCCCCATCACCAAGCACTGGTGGTGGGGGTTGTGGGGGTGGGGGGTTGCAGCCACGGTGCCTCACCACCACCGGGAGGATCCAGCCAGGCCCTACTGGCATTGAGGTCGTGGCGAGTCTTATCTGGAGAGATCTTCAGGCCGCCCCATCACGGATCTCGACGTCGGGGGTGCTTAAAATCCAGCCCATTATGCCCACATGCATGTTTGTCCACTTCTTATAGTATCTCTCTAATGGAGATAATACGGGAAAGTGGAATTGAGAGAGAAGGTCTGCCTTGATCATGTTGAATAGTGAAGTAGGCTCAAAGGGCCAACTATTGCTCCTATTTCTTTTCTACTCTGACAATCAAATTAAATCAGAACGATCTCCATATCCTTTTTTTTTGATTGATTCAGTTGCAAAAAGCAAGCAGTCACATTCTATGAAAACTAATTTCTATAATATACAGCCACTATCATAGTTCCTCACGAATGGGTCTCTCAACACCTAAAAGTAAATTGCTCCTATCAAATTACAGTATGGGAGAATGAGGCATTAATCAGAAACTCTCCCTCCAGTATTTTAGTAGAGATATTAATCCATTTATTTTAAAGAGATTAGTGCTTCTACTGAAACAGTAGCATGTAGAATTTTAGATGGACTTTAAGAAGTATTTGTACTCCAGTATCTCACAGAGTAGTTTCAAGATCTTTAAAATATAATTAGCATATTAAACTGTCCTTGGACAACACCTTCCAAACCCGCGACCTCTACCAACTAGAAGGACAAGGGCAGCACATACATGGGAACACCACCACCTGCAAGTTCCCCTCCAAGTCGCACACCATCCTGACTTGGAACTATATCACCGTTCCTTCACTGTCACTGGGTCAAAATCCTGGAAGTCCCTTTCTAACAGCACTGTGGGTGTACCTACCCCACATGGATTGCAGTGGTTCAAGAAGGCAGCTCACCACCACCTTCTCAAGGGCAATTAGGAATGGGCAATAAATGCTGGCCTGGTCAGCGACGCCCACATCCCATGAATGAATTTTAAAAAAATTAAAGATTGACTTATTTACATAAAAAGCCACAGTGTGGAAATTGATATGTGGTGCACCCATTTTTTGGATGTAAAATGGTCACAAACCTATTCGAATTTAGCAATAGAATGGCCTGTATTCAATCTCCATAGACATGGAACCAACTGCTAAATTCATGGCATGCTTTTGTTCTGCGTTCCAAGTCGACACCACAAACAGACATTGGGCTGAATTTTATTCGGGTTCAACTCAGCAGGGTGCCTGCATTTAGCAGCCACCGCAGAGCCCTTGCAATATTATGCACGGGGGCTCATTAGCATCATGGTGCCAAGCCGCCCTCCCCATATTATGTGGGGAGAGGCGGGACATTTGGCGCAGTGAGAGAGTTTTTGACAGTTGTGCAGCAGGTTCTGGCGCCCTATTTTAGGTGCCCCAACACCTGCTTCCTGACAGCTATCAAAGAAATACTCATCTGACTGTTGAAGAGTGGGGCTGCTGTCAATCTGGCAGCAAAGCAGAAAGTGCTGCAGAAATCCAGCAGGTCAGGCAGCATCTGTGGAGAGTGAAGCAGAGTTAACTTGACCAAGTTCACAGACCTTAAAATTAACTCTGCTTCTCTCTCCACAGATGCTGCCTGACCTGCTGAGTTACCCCAGCACTTTCCATTTTGCTGCCACATTCTTACCCTGCTGTGTCCCAGTGTCCTGTGAAATTGCGATCCTCTTCTTCCACTCAAGTGTAACATTCCTTCTTGTAGGCATGCTGCACCTGGGTGAATAATCTTAAATTTGCACATTCCAGGATGTGAGACTTAAATAGACCATAAAAGGTATGACAGAGGTTTACAGAGAACACACTGACACAAATGGGAATGCACAGGTGTCACAGCAATGTAAATACATCTTTCACTAAATGCTCCTCACCAACATGTGTGTCCTTTACTCTGTGTGAATGATGTGTGCCAGCATGTAGCACCAATGTCACATCCCTTTGCACTTTTGGCCCTTCAGGAGAGCCAATGTATGCAATAACATCATTGCTATGCCACCATTACTCATCAGCGTCTCCACGGATGCAGTGACATGTACATTGGCTCGGTCAACTGCTGCCTGTAATGGTTTACACAGATGTGTACTGGTGCACAGCAGGTGAGCGAGGGTGATGTGTGGCTTGCAGAGCTCATGTCAGTTCCTATGGAGCAGGCAGCCTTTGTCTGATAAGCCACTGCCGTACATCCCTAGCTCACAGCTAGCCCTGCATGCAGAGCCTGGGTGCCATCTGCTCTCCCATGTGTCTTTCATATTGTAGGTCCTCAGCGTCCTCATAGTCCGAGGAGGAATCCTGTTGACGTCTCTCCTCATCATGCCAGGCCTGGCCACTATTGGGTGCGTAGTTTTGCAGAGCAGCAAAGAAAGGATGCAGGGGTGCACTGCTGGCTGTCTGACCCCACAAAGGTCTCTGGTGGGCCCCTAAAAAGCTGCTGAGGCATCAGGCTTGAGAACCGCTGCCACTATGAGGTACAAAAGCATGGGATGTCCACCGGAGCCCATGGGCTGCAGGTCATCCTTGAGCAGGGCACAGAGACGTGTCACCACCCTCTCCACATGCGCAATCGCCTCTGACACTGGTGCTCTGACGTCCGATGGCATGTCATGTGGGCCTGTAGATGCACGGCAAATGTAATGCTGTTCATGACCGGGGGTCTCTACGTGGATCGCACCTGCCTGTTCATATTGCCTCTAGTGCATATGGATCTTCACAAGCAGAGCATCACACAATGTAGGATCAGCCAAACCTATTTCCATGTTATAAATAAAGTTGAACCCTGCATGTATTCGAAGGTTCCTAACAAGGTAGGGATTGGTGTTGATGGGTACATCAGCTACTTTATGGATCAACTATGTGGTGTGCCATGGCAATGCCCATCTTGGCCAACACTCAGAGTGGCACAGCATGACCACATCAAAATCCTATCAGCTGAATCGATTGCCCCCACCATCCATAGAACCTTAATGCTCCTGCCCTTTCTGTCACACTCCCCACACACAGGGTGACTAGTGTGTCATTGCCCCCTCACAAACACAGAGCGTACACTGTTAATGGAGGGATGGTACACGGTGCCTCCCTTCATGCCAGCACAGCTTTCGCTCCAGTAATCCCAGACCCCCTCCCTTTAAGAATACAGAGTGAGACCCCTGTAATGCTCTCCTCCCTCCTCCCTTTAGATTTGCAGAGTAAGACCCCTGAACAGAAACTTACCTTCTGCCGTGAAACCTTCTGCCTCTGCGGACCAACCTGTTTTTCCAATCATGAATGGGACGGCACGTGACGGCCGCCCATTCATCGGAAAATCAGGAAGAATGGAGAGGCGGCAGGCTGCATAATCAGCAAAGATAAGGACCGTTTACCATATGCTAATTGTGGTGCTGCCACCGTGCGGCAGGGGGGCAGCACCGAGGTCCCCCACCACCAGTAATTTGCGGAGGGCCCTGCTCAACGTCGCGGGTCAAGGCGGGCCTCTCTCTGCAGCATTTTACCGGCCACCGCACCACTACCCGCGAAGTCAACTGCCAGTAAAATTCAGCCCATTATGTGTAGAGGGACACCCTTTTCAAAATTGATTGAGTGTAATGAAGGTATATGTCTGGCCTGCCTGGCTCAGGATTCATTAGCAGCCCCCATGCCTGCCAACAGAATGTGAGTAATAAAAAAATTTGTAAAAAGAAAATTCTTCCTGCAGAGCCAGTGGAAGCAGGAGCAGAAGCAGAATCAAGCCTCCCCCACCCAGCCCACTTAATCTGCTCCCACCCCCACCCTCGAGACTGAGGGCTGCTACCAGCGAAGTAGGTGACCTGATATTGATGTTATTCACTCAGACTAACTGTCTGTGGAGGTGCACTGGTAGCTTGTGCCAAGTATGTTGATGAGGCCTGAGGAGCAGGCCCATGGCTTCTTGATTTAGGTGTGTGCTGACGGAATGCCAAGTCTTTGCCCAAAAACAGGATCAAACTCATTTCAAGACCAAAAACTTATTCACAAACTTACATGTACCATCTAACAACCTCTCCAAATTCACCCATCATATAAAATCAACAATCCTGGTCCCAGGAACATTCATTAGCAGACATTCCATTCATGCCCATTCCTGTACTTAAAGGCCAGGCCCAATTCAAGCCAGGTGTCCTAAGAACTGCTGTGAAAAATGTATTTACACTCAGATGTGCAACAGGCCAAAAGCAAGTGCATGCTGACAAATTTACAACTCCATACGTTCACACCACTCTGCAGTACCATGGCTCTGGTCTCAAAGAGAAAAAGAGAAAGACTAACAGAAACATAAGAGAGTAATAGAGAATGCAACCAAGAGGCAGGAAGTAACTCATGAACTAATCTGACCACCAGCTCAGAGGCCTAAACTCTGTTTCCAGGTGAAACATAGGAACATAGCACTTAGGAGCAGGAGTAGGCCATTTGGCCCTTTGAGCCTGGTCCACCATTCGATAAGATCATGGCTGATCTGGTTGTGATTTCAACTTCACTTTCCTGTCTGTCCCCCATAACCCTTGACTCCCTTAACTATCAAAAATCTATCTAACTCAGCCTTGAATAAATTCATTGACCCAGCTGCCATTACTTTCTGGGGAAGAGAATTCCACAGACTAACAAGTCTTCAAGAAAAAAAAAATTGTCCTCATCTCCATTTTAAAAGGGAGATCTCTTATCCTTAAACTGTGTTCCCTAGTTCTAGTCTCCCCCACAAGAGGTAACATCCTCACAGTATCTACTCTATCAAGTTCCCTCAGGATCTTATATGTTTCAATAAGATCATCTCTCCTTGTTCTAATCTCCAATGGATATAAGCCCAATCTGTTCAACCTTTCTTCATTAGGTAAGCCCTGCATCTCTGGAATTAGCTGACTGAATATTCTCTCAACTGCTTCTAATGCAATTATATCCTTTTCCAAATAGGGAGACCAAAACTGTACACAGTACTCCAGATGTGGTCTAACCGTGGTCCTGTACAACTGCAGCAATACGTCCCTACCTTTATACTCGATTCTCCTTGCAATAAACGCTAACATTCCATGTGCCTTCTGAATCACTTGTTGTACCTGCATAATAACCTTTTGTGATTCATGTACCAGGACACCCAGATCCCTCTGTACCACCAAGTTCTGCAATCTCTCTCCATTTAAATAGTACACTGCTTTTCTATTCTTCTTTCCAAAGTGGACAAGTTCACATTTTCCCGCATTATCTGTCAAATGTTTTCCCACTCACTTAACCTATCTATATTCTTTTGCATAGTCTTTATCTCCTCTTGACAACTTACTTTCCTTTCTATCTTGGTGTCAGCTGCAAATTTTGCTACCATACATTCGGTCCCTTCATCCAAGTCATTGATATAAATTGTAAATAGTTGAGGACCCAGCACTGATCCCAGTGGCACTCCACTAGTTACAGCTTGTCAACCCGACAAGGACCCATTTATCCCAACTTTCTGCTTCATGTAAGCTAACCAGTCCTTTATTCGTGCTAATATGTTACCCCCTACACCACGTGATCTTGTGGTACCTTATCAAATGCCTTTTGGAAATCCAAGTACACCACCCCTATAGGTTCCCCTTTATCCACCATGCTTGTTATTTCCTCAAAGAACTCTAATAAATTAGTTAAACATGATTTCCCTTTCACAAAACCACATTGACTTTGTCTGATTCCATTGTGATTTTCTAAGTATCCTTCTATAACCTCCTTAATAATAGATTCCAGTAATTTCCCTAGGAATATATTAGGCTAACTGGCCAATAGCTTACTGCTTTCTGTCTCCCTCCTTTCTTGAATAAAGGTGCTATTTTCCAGTCCGCTGCGACCCTTCCAGAATCTAAGGAATTTTGGAATATTATAAGCAAAGCCTCCACTATCTTTACAGCCACTTTTTTAAGACCCTAGGATTCAGGCCATCTGGTCCTGGGGACTTGTCAGCCTTTAGATCTAATAGTTTTCCCAGCATCTTTTCCCTGGTGATGGTGATTGTTTAAATTCCTCCCTCCCTTTCACCTCTTAATTTTCAAGTATCTTTGGCTGATTTTCTAAGAACAACAGTGAAAACAGACACAAAATATCTGTTCAATGCCTCTGCCATTTCCTTGTTTTCCATTATCAGTCCCCGGACTCACTCTCCAGAGGACCAACATTAGCTTTAATTACTCTTTTCCGATTAAATTACTTATAGAAACTCTTACTATCTGTTTTTATATTACTAGCTAGTTTTCTATCATACTCTACTTTCTCCTTCTTAATTATTGTTTTCATCATTCTTTGCTGGTTCTTAAAATCTATCCAATCTTCTGACCTATCCCTAACCTTTGCAGATTTGTACAGTGTTTCTTTTAACTTGATGCTATCCTTACCTTCCTTATTTAGCCACTGATGGTGCATCCTTCTCAAAGAATCTTTCTTTCTCACTGGGATAAATCTTTGCTGAGAGTTATTAAATATCTCCTTAAATGTCTGCCACTGCATCTCTACTGTCCTACCTTTTAACCTAGCTTCCCAATTCACTTTAGCTTGCTCTGCCTTCATATCATAGTAATGATAGGTTAAAAACACTAGTCCTAGATCCACACTTCTCCCTTTCAAATGGAACATGAAATTTTATCATATTATGATCGCTGCTGCCTAGGGGCTCCTTTACCATGAGGTTATTGATTAATCCTGTCTCACTGCACACTACCAGGTCTAGAATAGCCTGTTCCCAGGTTGGCTCTAAGAAATTGTCCTAAATACACCCTATAAGCTCATTTTCCAGGCTACCTTTGCCAATCTGATTCATTCAATCTACATCTAGATTAAGGTCACCCATGACTTTTACGGTAATTTTCTTATACACCCCATTTATTTCTTCCTGTATGCTCTGTCTATAGTGTAGCAACTGTTAGGGAACCTATAAGCTACTCCCACAAGTGCCCTCTTATCTTTCTTATCTCTTATCTCTACCCAAACTCATTCTACATCTTGCTCTTCCGAGCCAAGGCCATCTCTCGCTACTGTACTAATGATATTCTTAATTCACAAAGCTACCCCACCACTTTTTTTCCGAGCTTCCTGTCTATTCAAAATGTCAAATACCCTTTGAAATTCAGGTTCCAGCCTTGGTCTCCTTGTAACCATGTCTCTCTAATGTATCAGGTCATATATATTTATTTCTATCTCTGCTAACAATTCATCCAGTTTGTTACGAGTGCTGTGCACATTCAGATACAGAGCCTCTAAATCTGACTTTTTACCATTTCTCCAATCTTTAACCTTATCTGCTGGTGCAGTCTTACATTTGTACGCTCTGTCTCTTCCTGCCACACTTGGTTATCATTACCCAAATCGCTACCCTGCTCTATTACCTCATTATTTCCTTTTGATTTACCACATCTCCTCTCACATGATCCCGTCCCCCCTCTATTTAGTTTAAAGCCCTCTCAATCACCCTAGTTATTCAACTCGCAAGAACACTAGTCCCAGCACGGTTCAGATGAAGACCGTCCCGATGGGATAGCTTTCACTTTCCGCAGTAATGGTGCCAGTGCCCCATGAATCAAAACATATTTCTACCACACCTTTGAGCCACACATTTACCTGTCTAATCTTATTTACCCTATGCCAACTTGCTCGTGGTTCTTCTTTTTAATTGAGCTCCTAGTTGCTCATATGGTGTACTTGTCCATAGATCACTGAAGGCAGCAGCACAGGTAGATAAGGTGGTTAGGAAGGCATACGGGATACTTGCTTTTATTAGTTGAGGCATAGAATATAAGAGCAGGGAAGTTATGTTAGAGCTGTATAAAATGCTGGTTAGGCCACAGTTGGAGTACTGTGTACAGTTCTGGTCGCCACACCATAGGAAGGATCTGATTGCACTGGAGAGGGTGCAGAGAAGATTCACCAGAATGTTGCCCGAACTGGAGCATTTCAGTTATGAAGATAGACTGGATAGGCTAGGGTTGTTTTCCTCAGAGCAGAGAAGGCTGAGGGGGGACCTGATTAAGGTATACAAAATTATGAGGGGCATAAATAGGTGAGATAGGAAGAGACTTTTTCCCGTAGCTGAGGTGTCAATAACCAGGGGGCACAGATTTAAGGTAAGGGGCAGGAGGTTTAGAGAGGATTTGAGGATAAAACTTTTCACCCAGAGGGTGTTTGGAATCTGGAACACACTGCCTGAAGTGGTGGTAGAAATAGGAACCCTCACAAAATTTAAGAAGTATTTAAATGAGCACTTGAAACGCCATAGCATACAAGGCTATGGACCAAGTGCTGGAAAATGGGATTAGAATAGATAGGCTTGATGGCCGGCACGGACACGGTGGGACAAAGGGCCTGTTGGGCCAAAAGGCCTGTTTCTGTGCTGTTACACTCTATGACTATGACTCCCTATGCAGAACCTCTTTCCTAATCCTATCTATGTCATTGGTACCCATGTGCACCACGACACCTCCTCCACCCACTGCAAGTTCCTCTCCAGCCCCGAACAGATGCCCCGAACCCTGGCGCCTGGCAGGCAACACAGCCTTCTGGACACTCGCTCTGGTCCGCAGAGAACTGTGTCTATCCTCCTGACTATACTAGCTCCTACTTCCACTACATTCCTATTTACTCACCCAGCTTGAATGGGCTCCTGTACCACAGTGCCATGGTCAGTTTGCTCATCCACCCTGCAGCCCTCACTCTCATCCATACAAGCTATAAGGACCTCAAACCTGTTGGACAATTGCAAGGACTGAGGCTCCCCCACTTCTGACTTCTCGATCCCCTTACCTTCCTCACTCGCAGTCACACACCCCTGTCTCTGACCACTGACCAGATCAGAAGACACTATCCTATAGGGTGTGACTGCCTTCGAGAACAAAGTGTCCAGATAACTTTCCCCTCCCTGATGCATCGCAATGTCTGTAGCTTGGTCTCCAGCTCATCTACTCTAAGCCAAAGCTCTTTGAGCCGTAGACACTGCAGGCATAGTTGTTGTGGATCACATTGGTATCTACAAGCTCCCACATACTGCAGCTGCCCTGCCATCCGGCTTGTTTTAAAAAGCTAATTAGTTATTTTCTTATTTTTTTTTAATCAATGCTCTCCTCACCAGCACTTACTGTACTAATTTAAACATTGGTAATACTATAAACCTTAGTGCTTAAAAATGAAACAAAACAATAGACTCATCAGCTTTTTATTTTCCTTCTGCTTGTGTGTCTTAATTAATTCGAAGGTATCTGCTTAAATTTTCATTTTTATTTTACGTTTTTTCTAATTTCCAGCTATTAAAACACACACCCTAAGAGCAGTGTACTAACCTAGCTATTTCCAGATACTCCCTAACAGCAGTTCCTCACCAACCAATCACCTTACAGCCTTCCTGTGATGTCACTGTCTCAAGGTTGCCCTCTTTTTCTGGGAAGCAACTTGTATCTTCTACAGTTACTGGAGGCTGAAAAAGGAACATCTCTTTTCCCCTCTGCACCGAATTCCCACATGAACCAAATTCTCACCTTCACACTCTGACTATGTTCACTCAGGCAAAGTCTCCTCTCCATGCACCCCTTACTCCCATCTGGTGGTTCAAGGCCCTGGCTTGACCGAGAAGATACACAAAGCCATAGAGTGACAACTGCACGATGCTAATGAGAAATGAATTGTGATCATCTCAGCAAGGCCAATATATAAAGAACAATTAATTCTATATCCCAAATTACCATTGCGTAACTGCATGTCAGCTCTACTTGTGCCAGGTAAAATAGTCATAACATGAATTGAACTTTAATATCTCCAATATTTCAAAAAAGAGAAAAGGTGTATATATTTGTTCTCAGGATGTGGGAATTGCTGGCATCTACTGTTCATCCTTGTTGCACTGGGAGGATGATGATAGGCTGCTTCTTGAATTGCTTCAGCCCTTGTGGTGGTGTTGCTCCCACAGTGATGTTTGGTTGGGAATTCCAGGGCAATGACCTAGCGATGATGCAGAAACAACATTTATGCTCAAGTCAGGATGGTTTGTTAGTTGGAGGTAATATTGTTCCCATGACATTGCTCTTGATGACTGAAGTCACAGGCGAGGGAGGAACTATTGAAGTAACCTTGGTGGGTTGCTCCAGTGCATACTGTAGATCATACAATACTGCAGTTGGGCAAGCAGTAACTCCATTCCAATTACCTGATCCTGTTCCCATATCCCTTTAAACCCCTTACCTGCAACTACCTATCCATTGATATTATCACTGGACTAGTAACCCTGACACCCAGGGTATTGCTCTGGGGACATGGGTTCAAATCTCACCACAGCAGAAGGTGGAATTTGAATTCAATTAATAAAAATCTGGAATTAAAAGCTAGTCTAATGATGAAACCATGTCGATTGTTGTAAAAACCCATCTGGTTCACTAATGTCCTTGAGGGAAGGATATCTGCTGTCCTTAACTGGTCTGGCCTACATGTGACTCCAGACTCACAGCAATGTGGGTGACTCTTACATGCCCTCTGAAATGGCGTAGCAAGCCAGTCAGTTGTATCTAACCGCTACAAAGTCAATAAAATGGAATTAAACCAGACGGACCACCAGGCAGCGACCGAGGCACCGGAAACGACGACAGCAAACCCAGCCTTGTCGACCCTGCAAAGTCCTCCTTACTAACATCTGGGGACTTGTGCCAAAGTTGGGATAGCTGTCCCAGAGACTAGTTAAGCAACAGTCTGACATAGTCATACTCACGGAATCATACTTTACAGATAATGTCCCAGACACAGCCATCACTATCCCTGGGTACGTCCTGTCCCACCGGCAGGACAGACCCAGCAGAGGTGGCGGCACAGTGGTATATAGTAGGGATGGGGTTGCCCTGGGAGTCCTCAACATCGACTCCGGACCCCATGATGTCTCATGGCATCAGGTCAAACATGGCAAGGAGACCTGCTGCTGATTACCACCTACCGCCCTCCCTCAGCTGATGAGTCAGTACTCCTCCATGTTGAACACCACTTGGAGGAAGCACTGAGGGTGGCAAGGGCACAGAAAGTACTCTGGGCGGGGGACTTCAATCTCCATCACCAAGAGTGGCTCGGTAGCACCACTACTGACCGAGCTGGCCGAGTCCTAAAGGACATAGCTGCTAGACTGGGTCTGTGGTAGGTGGTGAGGGAACCAACAAGAGGGAAAAACAAACTTGACCTCATCCTCACCCATCTGCATTCCACAGATGCATCTGTCCATGACAGTATTGGTAGGAGTGATCACCACACAGTCTTTGTGGAGACGAAGTCCAACCTTCACATTGAGGATACCCTCCATCGTGTTGTGTGGCACTATCACCGTGCTAAATGGGATCAATTTCAAACAGATCTAGCAATGCAAAACTGGGCATCCATGAGGCACTGAGGGCCATCAGCAGCAGCAGAATTGTACTCAACCACAATCTGTAACCTCATGGCCCAGCATATCCCCCACTCTACCATTACCATCAAGCCAGGAGACCAACCCTGGTTCAATGAAGAGTGCAGGAGGGCATGCCAGGAGCAGCACCAGCTATACCTAAAAATGAGGTGTCAACCTGGTGAAACTACAACAGAGGATTACTTGCGTGCCAAACTGCATAAGCAGCATGCAATAGAGAGAGCTAAGTGATCCCATAACCAACGGATCAGATCTAAGCTCTGCAGTCCTACCACATCCAGCCGTGAATGGTGGTGGACAATTAAACAACTAACTGAAGGAGGAGGCTCCACAAATATCCCCATCCTCAATGATGGGGGAGCCCAGCACATCAGTGCGAAATATAAGGCAGAAGCATTTGCAACAATCTTCAGCCAGAAGTGCCGAGTTGATAATCCATCTCGGCCTCCTCCTGAAGTCCCCAGCATCACAAATGCCAGACTTCAGCCAATTCGATTCACTCCGCGTGATATCAAGAAACGACTGAAGGCGTTTACTGGATACTGCAAAAGTTATGGGCCCTGACAATATTCCGGCAATAGTAGTGAAGACCTGTGCTCCAGAACTTGCCACGCCCCCTAGCCAAGCTGTTCCAGTACAGCTACAACACTGGCATCTACCCAGCAATGTGGAAAATTGCCCAGGTATACTCTGCACACAAAAAGCAGGACAAGTCCAACCCGGCCAATTACCGTCCCATCAGCCATCAAGCAGCACTTGCTTAGCAATAACCTACTTAGTGACGCTCAGTTTGGGTTCCGACAGGGTCACTAAGCTCCAGACCTCATTACAGCCTTGGTTCAAACATGGACAAAAGAGCTGAACTCAAGAGGTGAGGTGAGAGTCACTGCCCTTGACATCAAGGCAGCATTTGACCGAGTATGGCACCAAGGAGCCCAAGAAAAACTGGAGTCAATGGGAATCAGTGGGAAAACTCTCCGCTGGCTGGAGTCATACCTAGCGCAAAGGAAGATGATTATGGTTGTTGGAGGTCAATCATCTCAACTCCAGGACATCACTGCAGGAGTTCCTTAGGGTAGTGTCCTAGGCCCAACCATCTTCGGCTGCTTCATCAATGACCGACCTTCAATCATAAGGTCAGAAGTGGGGATGTTTGCTGATGATTGCACAATGTTGAGCACCATTCGCGACTCCTCAGGTACTGAACCAGTCTGTGTAGAAATACAGCAAGACCTGGACAATATCCAAGCTTGGGCTGAGAAGTGGAAAGTAACATTCGCGCCACACAAGTGCCAGGCAATGACCGTCTCCAACAAGAGAGAATCTAACCAACTCCCCTTGACATTCAATGGCATTACCATCGCTGAATCCCCCACTATCAACATCCTAGGGGCTACCATTGACCAGAAACTGAACTGGAGTAGCCATATAAATACCGTGGCTACAAGAGCAGGTCAGAGGCTAGGAATCCTGTGGCGAGTAACTCATCTCCTGACTCTCTAAAGCCTGTCCACCATCTATAAGGCACAAGTCAGGAGTGTGATGGAATACTCTCCACTTGCCAGGATGGGTGCAGCTCCAACAACACTCAAGAAGCTCGACACCATCCAGGACAAAGCAGCCCGCTTGATTGGCACCCCATCTACAAACATTCACTCCCTCTACCACCAACACACAGTGGCAGCAGTGTGTACCATCTACAAGATGCACTGCAGTAACACACCAAGGCTCCTTAGACAGCACTTTCCAAACCCGTGACCTCTACCAACTAGAAGGACAGGCGCAGCAAATGTATGGGAACACCACCTGCAAGTTGCCTTCCAAGCCACACACCATCCTGACTTGGAACTATATCGCCGTTCCTTCACTGTTGCTGGGTCAAAATCCTGGAACTCCCTTCCTAACAGCACTGTGGGTGTACCTACTTCACATGGACTGCAGCGGTTCAAGAAGGCAGCTCACCACCACCTTCTCAAGGGCATTTAGGGATGGGCAATAAATGCTGGCCTGGCCAACAACGCCCACATCCCATGAATGAATAAAAAAAAATTACCCTTAAATGTTGAAAGAGCCCTGGTTTTAACTTTGTGCGTAAAACGGGGTCTGAGCCAGATGGAATTTTAGCTCTCAATACTTATCAGCATGTTCCAGAATAGTTTCCTGCCCAAATACTGGCTGATGGGTGGGAATGCAATATTGGGACAGGACACTGCCACCACCAGGAACCAAAGGAATGATCCCCAGCACTCAAGCACGGAGAGATGATTTCAAAAGGGACTTACGATTGGAGGGAGCTACCCAGGGCAAGGCAGACCTAAAATTCACTTATGGTGACAAATGGAGTCTTCCTGCTCCTCCTGGCCCCATAGGGAATGTAAAAAATCTTACATTTTTTGGGCCTTTTCTGGCCCGCATTTGTCTTCTTGCTAGGTTAGCCTGCCAGGAAAGCCATAATTGCTTCTCCACTCAGGCCAATGGTTAAAATAGTAGTCAGGGTCTGATGATGTCATCACAGACCTATCTGCATCTTTAAATAAAGACCCAATTGTTTTCCAACGGATGGTCTTCTCACCTGAAGAGCAGCTTAAAAACATGGCCTGCAGGATTGGTGTGTGTGACATTGGTAAATTTTGCCCACCCACCCCATTTCAGTCAGGTGGGCAAGATTAAAATCACTTGTGATCTTTGCTTTAATCACAAAGTCTGGTAATCCATTCCATTGCCTCACAATCCTCTGCATAAAAATGTTTGTCCTGCTCACTGTCCTAAATCTCTTACATTTAATCGTTCAGCTATGTCCCCTTATTCTAAACCTTTCCATTATTGAAAAAGCCTGTTTTTATCTACTCTGTTCCATACAGTTGAGGTCATATTTTAAATAGCTTGTGATACTGAACCCCTAAATCCTTCTGCTGTTCCACATCACCCAGCATTCACTAATTCAAAATATTTCTTTCTTTACCAAAATGTATCATCTCACAATTACTGAGATTAAATTCCATCTGCTGCTTTTTCCCCGATTCCACCATCTTATCAATAGAACCTTGCAACTTTGCTTGGTTATACTTTCTGATACTGAGTTCCGATGGAAGGTCAAACAGGCCTGAAACCTTAACTCTATTTTCATCTCCACAGATGTTGCCTGAACTGCTGAGTATTTCCAGCATTTTCTGTTTGTGTTTCAGATTTCCAGCATCCACGGTATTTTGCTTTTGTATTATGGAATATTGAATCTACTTTGTTTGGTTCTCAGAATTATATACAATGCCACCTATTTCCGTATCATCTATAAATTTGAACACCACTCCCTCTATTCCTTTATCTAAATGATTGATGTACACAATGACCTAAACTGGTCCCAGAAGGGAACTTGTAGGATATTGCTACTCGTGGCCAGCTAGTCTGAGAACCAGACCTTGGCTGATTTTAGTGAAGTCATTTGGAGTGGGAATGGAGGGTCGGAGAATAGTGTTGGACATGTCTAGCTGGAAATACGATGTTGTAACTTTGGTTCCAGATTTAGTCAGCGGCGGGAGACTCCAAGGCAACTTCATCTCTGTAAGGACAGCGGTCTGGAGGCCTACTGATCACCTGGCATGGGTCTCATACACCCTGTCTTTTTTGACCCCCGTGGCACGATACGGCATCTCAGGAGGGAGGACCAGGAAGCAGCTGTGCCTACCCAAGAAGCTCCACGACGAAAGCAGTAACAGGCGGCCATGCCAAGAAGGGGTCCACCTGCACCAGAGAGTGCACTGGACTCAAAACAGCTACCTCAAAATGTCCAAGCGACATTGTCCGTGAAAATTATGGCTCTCCAGTGAGGCCATCACCGACCTAAGTGCTCTGCTGCAGGATGAGTTGCGACCAATGCGGTTTGGAGGTCACCCTATGGCCTTGGCTGTGAATATCATCATGCCAAGGATCCACTGGAGACATATGTGGGGTCTTTCAGGCACAGCACACCACTGCATCAAGGAGATTACCAATGCCCTGTTCAAGAGGGCCATCGGATTCGGGACCATCGCCAGATTCCCCCAGAGGCAAGATGCTATTGATTGCGCACTTGTGGCCATCAAGGTTCCAATGGACCAGCCAGCTGCCTTCATCAACAGGAAAGACTTTCATTCCATCAATGCTCAGTTGGTCGGTGACCACCAGAAGCATTTCCTTCAGGTCTATGCCTGAACAACAGCACAGTTCTGCTACTGGTAGCTGTTCATCCCCTGTTGGGGTTTCCTATATAGCTCATCCTCACGTCAGCTCTCAGGGGCGTTAATGGTGGTGAGCTTTGTAAGAAGGTGGCCTGTGACTGAGATGCAGCTATGCATCAGGCAGGATGTGGTGATGTTGACCCCACTTTTCCACTGCCTTTGTTGTACCTCCCTCCCCATGTCCCGCTTCCTCCTGTGTAGCTACATGCAATCCACAAAAAGGAGAGAGGTATGGAGCACTCACCTTGGCATACTGGACCCATGATCGAGGAGTGACCCCACTGTTGCTGACCTCCTTTACATCTCTATCTAGCTGGCTTGGTCAGGTGAGAGGACTTCTTCTTACCATCACTGGGTAAGTGGACCTCCCACGATTCCCTAGAAGTCTAGAAGCGAATCTCCAGGGAGGCCTTGCTGAACCATGTGGCCACCTGGTATCTTACCACTGCTATACTGCCATGTTCTTGTCTGGGAGGTGGGCGATCCGGGAGTCACTCGAACACTGGTTTCAACAGAGAACAGAAAACAGCAAATGACTCAAAGGCAGCAATGAAAGCAGGGCTGGCAAGGCTTTAAATATGTCACCAGCACCTGCTCCGGAGTTACCTGACGCTGTATTCGGTGGCTCGAATCCCGCCCCTGTCTTGTGATTGGATGGGTCCGGCGCCTCCACTATGATAATTGGCCACCCGCCATGTGATTGTGGTGGATCAGCTGCATACACGGTGAGTGGCAATGGTGCCCACTTCCGGGTCCACCGCCAGGACCCGCAGCAGGTTCACTAAATTCAACCCTTTAACTCTTATTCTCTGTTTCGTTCTTTACAGCTAATTTTATTTTAATTCAATTTGCTGCCCTTTCCCTAATTACTTATCTCTTAATCTTCTCAAATAGTCACCTCTGTAGTACCTAAACAAGACTTTCTGTACAATTACATACAATACATTTCCTCCCTCCCCCAGATAGGAGCACTTTTAGTGAGATTACATTTCCAGAAAAGAGCATCCCTGAAGGGAAGCGTGTGTTAAAGAATCAGTGCTATAAAGGAAATTTGATGAGTTTGTACACCAGGAGAGGGGAGTATAGGTCACAGGGTGTAGAGGGTAATGTTACGATCAGGTGAGGCACCCCTCTTGCCCCTCTCCCTGTTTGACTGCAACAGGGTTTATTTCTTTTAAGTAATGGATATGCTAAACAATTTAGTGAGTACTTAACCCTTTTTGTGCTATGATCATAAAAGAACCAATCAGACAGCTTTTTTTAGTTTAAACAAGAAAGAGCTGAGTTTATTGTACTTAAAACCTGATCTAAGTAAAATAATAAACTACGCTCCAACTTTCACACACACACACACACACACACACACACACACACACACACACACACACACACACACACACATGAGAATCACATGCACACAAGTAGGCTACAGAGATACGAAGAATAGATTGGTTGGATTTGAGTTCAGGACAAATAAAGTATATACAGTCTGTGGAGTCTGGTAATTCAGTTGTCTTCCAGATTAACTCGTGGTCCTGAATTTTCTGGCTGGTAGAGGTGGCCACCTGGTTCAGGGTTTTCTTGGAGACGGTGATGTAGATGGTTTTCTCCCCGGGGTCTCTGCAGCAATGCAATGTTTTGTAGCCAGAAGGCAGGTTTTGAACTTACAGCATTGCCTGGAGAGTTAGAGACAGACAGACAGGCCCCCACTTGGGTCCTGCACTGGTCAAACTCAAGTCCTTGTCTGCTGTAGCAAAAATAAACTGCAAGTTTTCACACAAATGGAGAGACTGTCGCTTAATTGTCCAGTGTTTTCTCTCTTTTGCAGTTTAATTAGATCATATCTAAATTTCAATCTCTCAGGGTCTCATTGTTTCAGTGTTTACCCTTTGAGGTTCATCTCCACCAGTGTTAATGTTCTAAGATGGCTTTGAATGTCTTGAATGTCCTAATGGAGGCGAGACAGGTAGCTCATTCAAAATTCGCAAGCTATTGTTCTGGTGAGAGATTAACCAGACATTTGTCCCCACCTCGATACCTTGGTATGTGAGGCATTTCAATGCAAATTGCAGTGGCCTTTTTAGCTGCTTTAAAAAAAAATTTCATTCAAGTTCTTTGTCTCCTGCTTTCTTTTTAAAGTTTAATTCAGGTTTGCAATCGATGGATTAAAAAAACATCATGACAGTAAATTTAGAGAAGCTGTACTCCTGGAATGTAGCCTTGCTTAATTTGTCCACTAATGTTCATTTTTTAACTATCACATATATAAGGATCCATCAAATCTATTTATAATTCAGTTTTTTGCTTTTGTCAGAGCTGCCCCACTCTGCCAGCATTACTTCAGTGGGAGAGCAAGAGCAGCTCCGTTTTCATCCATTGCATTTCTAGTAAAGTAATGCTGTTGGGGTGGGAGCTGTTCTGAGGAATTTGTTGGCTTCTCTCTTTTAGTTGTGGAGGGAGGTGCAGGGCAGTGGGGAGGTGATGGCATATCAGAAAACACATTCAAAAATAAATCTGATAGATCAGAACTGGGGACATGCTCTTTAAGTATCAATGGAACTCAGCTAATTGTTTTCCACATAAGCAGATATCTCCTTTCAAGTCAGTCTATTTGTTTTCCACATTCATGTCTACCGCCATCAGAACCTTTCACCCTCACACAATGAGTATTTGGATTCTATTTCATTTAAGTACATTTCCAAGGCACAAAAAGGTCATAAAACAGCCTTGGTCTTTGATGTGAAAGAAATTGCCTTTTTATCTAACTTTTCATTTGCTTTCTATCCATCTGCTGCATTTTTGATCAGGGGATGTGGACGTCACTGGCAAGACAAGCATTTATTGCCCATTCTTAATTGCCTTTGAGAATGTGGTGGTGAGCTGCCTTCATGAACCACTGCAGTTCATGTGGTGTAGGTACGCCTACAGTGCTGCTTGGGAGGGAGTTTTAGGATTTTGACCCAGTGACCGTGAAGTGATGGTGATATAGTTCCAAGTCAGGATGGTGTGTGGATTGGAGGAGAACTTGCAGGTGGTGGTTTCCCCATGCATCTGCTGCCCTTGTCCTTCTGGGTGGGAGGTGCTGTCGAATGAGTCTTGATGCGTTGCTGCTGTGCATCCTGTAGATGGTGCACACTGCTGCCATTGTGCGCCGATGGTGGAGGGAGTGAATGTTTAAGGTAGTGGATGGGGTGCCAATCAAGTGGGCTGCTTTGTCTTGGATGGTGTTTAACTTATTGAATGTTGTTGGAGCTGCACCCATCCAGGCAAGTATTCCATCACACTCCTGACTTGTGCCTTGTAGATGGTGGACAGGCTTTGAGGAGTCAGAAGGTGAGTGACTCGCCACAGAATTCCCAGCCTCAGACCTGCTCTTGTAGCCACAGTATTCCTATGGCTGGTCCAGTTAAGTTACTGGTCAATGGTAACACCAAGGATGTTGACAGTGGGGGAATTCAGTGATGGTAATGCCATCAAAAGTCTCTCTTGTTGGAGATGGTCATTGCCTGACACTTGTGAGGCATAAGTGTTTCTTGCCATTTATCAACCCAAGCCTGAACGTTGACCAGATCTTGCTGCATGCGCACACAGACTGCTTCAGTATCTCGGGAGTTGCTAATGGTACTGAACCCAATGCAATGATCAGCGAACATCCCCACTTCTGATCTTATGATGGAGGAAAGGTCATTGATGAAGCAGCTGAAGATGGTTGGGCCTAGGACACTACCCTAAGGAACTCCTGTAGTGATGTCCTGGAGTTGAGATGATTGACCTCCAACAACCATAATCATCTTCCTTTGCGCTAGGTATGACTCCAGCCAGCGGAGAGTTTTCCCACTGATTCCCATTGACTCCAGTTTTTCTTGGGCTCCTTGGTGCCATACTCGGTCAAATGCTGCCTTGATGTCAAGGGCAGTGACTCTCACCTCACCTCTTGAGTTCAGCTCTTTTGTCCATGTTTGAACCAAGGCTGTAATGAGGTCTGGAGCCAAGAGGCCGTGGTGGAACCCAAACTGAGCATCAGTATATTGCTGAGTAAGTGTCGCTTGATAGCACTGTCGATGACACCTTCCATCACTTTGCTGATGATCGAGTGATCGACTGATAGGGCGGTAATTGGGCAGATTGGATTGTCCTGCTTTTTGTGAATAGGACATACCTGGGCAATTTTCCACATTGTCGGGTAGATGCCAGTGTTGTAGCTGTACTGGAACAGCTTGGCTACGGGCGCGGCCAGTTCTGTAGCACAAGTCTATTGCCAGAATGTTGTCAGAGCACACAGTCTTTGCAAGATCCAATGCTTTCAGTTATTTCTTGATATCAGGTGGAGTGAATCGAATTGTCTGAAGACAGGCATCTCTGATGCTAGAGAACTCAGGAGGAGGCCAAGATGGATTATCCACTCAGCACTTCTGGATGAAGAGGCCATTATTTTTTAACCTTTCTTAAGCTTTTAAGTAAACAACTAATAAAGGACAAGTCCTTACAAATGCAAGCATGAGAGGACTGTCTATGACTTTCACAGATATAGCAGCCATCCAATGTACCATTCGTTTTCTATTTGTAGAGGTAACCAATTCCCTATTTAACTTATCCTCCTTCATATGGCCCTTCACACCTCATATAGCAATATGGCATTCTGTAATTTTCACAAAAAAATTAGTAGCTCTTCTATGATAAACTGAGCCAATCATCTTCACAGTTCAATTCTAAAGAATTCCATGGAACAACTGGGAGATTGTGGGGATAGATCTGCAATTCTCTCCATGCATTTGTATTCCATGGATGGCCAATCAGAATGGCAAATCTTGACTCATAAACCCATGAATACACATTTATGCACATTTTGAATACAACATAGATGCATGTTTATCCCCGTTTTTAGAACTATTTTCTCTCTCCTTATTATTTACATTGCACTTATATTTTAAAAAACTGCTTTCATTCAACTCGGGTGTACCAAAATCCAATCTGTATGTTGTCTCAATGACAACATTGCAAAGTGAGTTATAAACTGCGGAATAAAGTGGCTATATTACATATACAGTGAAGACTTTGGCCCTAATATTTATGGGCGAGAAGGAGGGAGCAAGTCAGCAGCTGGGAAATCTGGAAATGCATTGGCCCTATTAAATATAATGGCAAGACCTGATTAGAATTTTATACTCCCTTTCCCACTTGGCAGTTGGTCAGATTGAGAGACTGGCCACTACCAGGCCGGTGTGCTTGTGGCACAAAAAGTAGCCAGGTACTACTGAGGACGACCCCTGCAATTGAGAAGATCAGGAGTCGTGGGGGCAGAGAGATGAGGGTGTTGTGCTCGGACTGTGGCAGAGAGGGATAGACAGATGGTGGGCGGACATTGCGTGGAGAGGGAACAGAAATTGCCGGGAGTGGGGAGAGATTGCGGGGGCTGAAGGGTGGTTGGATTCTGAGAGATTATGTGTAAGGGAGAGACCGCATGGCAGGCAGAGATTGCAGGCAGGAGTCAGCCGAGCACAAGGTCATCGCAGCATTGTTTGCTTAAGAGATCAAGGGAAGCACTCCTGCTCTACCTAGCTCACAACTGGAAGAACAGCAGCTCCTGTTTCCCTTCAGCTGCTGGGTTTCCTGAGAATGGCCCACAGCCATTAAATCCAAATTGACGAGAAAATCTGAGGTACGTTGCCTCACTTAAATATTAGATTACCGACCTGCCTCCCAGGAACGGGTTACTCCTCCGACACCAAACCCACACCAGTTAAACTGGAATATTCCCTTTTTATACCTCTAACTCACCCTCACTGGTTCTAAGATCATTAACCATGTTTTCATCTCCTCAACAACTGATTTCCCAAATACTCGCCTTACCATCCTTCACAAACGTCAACTAGTCCACAGTCTTGCAGCCTAAGTCCTCCTTTGAACAAAATATCTTAAACCATTACTCCTCCCTCGTTGAACTCTACTGCCTTCCTATTTCCCAGCAAAACAAATTTAACATTTTTGCCCCATCTCCAAATTTGAAGCTATGGATGAACAAAAGGAAAATGAATTGGTGTGGAGTAGAGGATATGGAGTTATGATGTGTAGCATCTACTACCGAATGAAGTACCTAAGAGGATAGAAGTGGCAGAAATCTGATGACATAAAAATAGGGTAACATGTACATGAAACAGATATTTAATAACAATTATGATAATGGGCAATAAGAAGGAATGGGTTGTTTGGATTTAAAAAATGAAATGAATAATGGTAATGATCTCGGGAGAATTATCATATTTTAGGTTCCCCTTTGAATTATATTCTTCAGTCATATATTTCTCATCTTCTCCTTTTGATTACATTATTTTTACAGTGTTTGGGTTAAGTAGTTTAACACACTGGCAAACGTTCTCCTCTCTGTGTGCTCTTACTTGCATTCGTTGCTTCTCTCAAATCCATTTGCTGCTTTAGTTAACTCTTATTAACAGTTTGCATAATTAAACGATGGGCCGACAAGTACAGTGTACAGTGCTTCATTTCACTCGCCTCTGAATCATGGAATTTGTTTAGCAAATAATTTCACAATATTTATAGCTGACCAGAACTACTTGCCACTCCAACACTTTTCTATTGTTATCCAGCTGCAATGTGTCAAACATGGCAAGCAGATTGCTTTCACTTGTTTGCTGCTATATTTGTTGTGACTGAATGCCTGCTCGGCACTTCATGAACTGTTATGTTTTGATGGGTGTTCATTCAGCTGTTGAATCTATCTTTCATTGTAAAAGCAATTGCGTGTATCACCATACGCTGTTCACACAAAATAGAATAATGGAATCCCGTTAACATCCCGTTAACCACCAAATGCACCTTTTGGGGATTGAATGATATTTTATTCATCAATTAAACAAGCTGCTTCTCCAAGACAACTGCACTTACTTCCGATGATAGCCTTCTAAGTAATTCACTGCTTGAATAAAGTGTGACAATTGGAGAAATGATGGAACAGCATCTCGGGGGAATGCAGACATTCGATGAGATAAACAGGGTGAGAGAGGAAATTTTAAGGGTTTTAATATTTTTGAAAATAGATAAATCCTCAGGCCAGGATGAAATATATCCCATATAATAAAATAAAAGCAAAATACTGCGGATGCTGGAAATCTGAAACAAAAACAAGAAATGCTGGAACCACTCAGCAGGTCTGGCAGCATCTGTGGAAAGAGAAGCAGAGTTAACGTTTTGGGCCAGTGACCCTTCTTCGGAAGGGTGTGTGAAATATATCCCAAACTGTTAAGGGAAGAAAGGGAGGAAATGGCAGAAGCTCAGACCATCATTTTCCAATCCTCTCTGGCTTGGTGCTGGATAATGTTGCACCGTTATTTAGAAAGGGAAAAGGGGATAGACCGAGTAATTATAAGCCAGTCAGCCTAACCTGGTGATGGTAACATTATTGAAAAAAAAAAATCTGAGGGATAGTATTGATCATCATTTAGAAAGGCACAAATTAATCAAGGACAGTTAGCATGGATCTGTTAAGGGAAGGTTGTGTCTGACTAACTTGATTGAATTTTTTGAGGATGTAGCAAGAAGGGTCAATGAGGGTAGTGTGTTTGATGTAGTACCGTGGAATCTCCCTGCTCAGCATAGTGGGGAAAGTCTTTGCTCGAGTCGCTTTAAACAGGCTCCAGAAGCTGGCCGAGCACGTCTACCCTGAGGCACAGTGTGGCTTTCGAGCAGAGAGATCGACCGTTGACATGCTGTTCTCCCTTCGTCAGAAACAGGAGAAATGCCGCAAACAACAGATGCCCCTCTACATTGCTTTCATTGATCTCACCAAAGCCTTTGACCTCGTCAGCAGACGTGGTCTCTTCAGAATACTAGAAAAGATTGGACGTCCACCAAAGCTACTAAGTATCATCACCTCATTCCATGACAATATGAAAGGCACAATTCAACATAGCAGCTCCTCATCAGACCCCTTTCCTATCCTGAGTGGCGCGAAACAGGGCTGTGTTAACGCACCCACACTTTTTGGGATTTTTTTCTCCCTGCTGCTCTCACATGCGTTCAAGTCTTCAGAAGAAAGAATTTTCCTCCACACAAGATCAGGGGGCAGGTTGTTCAACCTTGCCCGTCTAAAAGCAAAGTCCAAAGTACGGAAAGTCCTCATCAGGGAACTCCTCTTTGCTGACGATGCTGCTTTAACATCTCACACTGAAGAGTGTCTGCAGAGTCTCATAGACAGGTTTGCGGCTGCCTGCAATGAATTTGGCCTAACCATCAGCCTCAAGAAAACGAACATCATGGGACAGGACGTCAGAAATGCTCCATCCATCAATATTGGCTACCACGCTCTGGAAGTGGTTCAAGAGTTCACCTACCTAGGCTCAACTATCACCAGTAACCTGTCCCTAGGTGCAGAAATCAACAAGCGCATGGGAAAGGCTTCCACTGCTATGTCCAGACTGGCCAAGAGAGTGTGGGAAAATGGCGCACTGACACGGAACACAAAAGTCTGAGTGTATCAAGCCTGTGTCCTCAGTACCTTGCTCTATGGCAGCGAGGCCTGGACAACGTATGTCACCCAAGAGCGACATCTCAATTCATTCCATCTTCGCTGCCTCCAGAGAATACTTGGCATCAGGTGGCAGGACCGTATCTCCAACACAGAAGTCCTCGAGACGGCCAACATCCCCAGCTTATACACACTACTGAGTCAGCGGCGCTTGAGATGGCTTGGCCATGTGAGCCGCATGGAAGATGGCAGGATATCCAAAGACACATTGTACAGCGAGTTTGCCACTGGTATCAGACCCACCGGCCATCCATGTCTCAGCTTTAAAGACGTCTGCAAACGCGACATGAAATCCTGTGACATTGATCACAAGTCGTGGGAGTCAGTTGCCAGCGTTCGCCAGAGCTGGCGGGCAACCATAAAGGCGGGGCTAAAGTGTGGCGAGTCGAAGAGACTTAGCAGTTGGCAGGAAAAAAGACAGAAGCGCAAGGGGAGAGCCAACTGTGTAACAGCCCCGACAAACAAATTTTTCTGCAGCACCTGTGGAAGAGCCTGTCACTCTAGAATTGGCCTTTATAGCCACTCCAGGCGCTGCTCCACATACCACTGACCACCTCCAGGCGCTTACCCATTGTCTCTCGAGATAAGGAGGCCAAAGAAGAAAAAGAAGACATGGTTTTTAGCAAGACTTATGACAAGACTGCACATGGCAGACTGGTCAGAAAAATAAAAGCCCGTGGGATCCAAGGCAAGCAGGATCCAAAATTGTCTCAGTGGCTGAAAGAAAAGGGTAGTGGTCGAAGGATGTTTTTGTGACTGGAAGGCTGTTTCCAGCAGGGCTCAGTATTTGGTCCCTTGATTTTCATGGTTTAGACATAAATATAATGGGCATGATTAAGAAGTTTGCTGAATGATACCAAAATTGGTCATGTGGTTGATCGTGAGAAAGAAAGCTGTGGACTGCAGGAAGATATCAGTGGACTGGTCAGGTGGGCAGAGAAGTGACAAGTGGAATTCAATCCGGAGATATGTGAGGTAATGCATTCAGAGAGGGCAAACACAGCAGGGGAATACACAATAAATAGTAGGATACCAAGAAGTGTAGAGGAACAGAGGGATCTTAGTGTACATGTCCACAGATCCCTGAAACAAGTAGGACAGGCAGATAAGGCAATTAAGAAGGCATATGGGATATTTTCCTTTATTAGCCACAACATACAATACAAGAGAAGGGTGGTTATGCTAGAACTGTATAAAATGCTAATGAGGCCACAGCTATAGTACTGAATACAGTTCTGGTGACTGCATTACAGGAATGATGTGATCACATTAGAGAGGGTACAGAGAAGATTTATGAGGAAGTTGTCAGGAATGGAAAATTTTAACTATGAGGGAAGATTGGATAGGCTAGGGTTGTTTTCTATGGAACAGAGGATGTTGAGGGGAGATTTAATTGAGGTGTATAAAATTATGAGAGGCCTCGATAGAGTTGATAGGAAGGATCATTTACCCTTAGCAGGGAGGTCAATAACCAGGGGCATAGATTTAAAGTAATTGGTAGAAGGATTAGAGGGAATTTGAGAAGAAATGTTTTCACCCAGAGGGTAGTGGGGGTCTGGAGCTCACTGCCTGAAAGGGTGGTAGAGGCAGGAACCCTCATCACATTTAAAAAGTACTTGGATATGCACTCATAGTGCCGTAATCTACAAGGCTGTGGACCAAGAGCTGAAAAGTGGGATTAGGCTGGATCACTCTTCTTCGGCTATCGCAGACACGATTGGCCAAGTGGCATCTTTCTGTGCCATAAATTTCTATGATTTTAACACACAGGAAAATGAGTTTCCCCAATCAGCCATGAGTTCATGGACAGAACCACAAAGAAGCCAATAGTCCCTCACAAAATAGGAAACAAAATAGGATTTCTAGTAAATCTGGCATTACTATCACCCAAGTCACAGTCACCAGTTACTGGTGATAGGGTTTCTCTTTGGGGAGAAATTGGGCTCTACCTGTTTCTTAGGCATTAATAAACCCACCAAAGGTTGAAAATTGGGTCCTCGTTGCAACCACACACTTCCAATGGGAATTGCGCCAGATGCCAAATTGGTAATACAGCTTGTGCTCATGCACCTAATGATCCTATTTTAAACTTGTTCAGAGTTCTTTGAAATCCAAGTTTGATCAACAGGAATAATTTACAAGTTCTTAAAACAACATAATATATAGAGGCTCACAGCCTTTCGCAGTGTTTGCTGTCAAATTTCATAAGCAATATTCTCCTATGCAAGACTGCCTTAAAGCAGTTGCAGATTGCCCACATGACATCACAGAATCAGATCGATGGGCTGAAGCTCCACCACTGCTGCACTCTGAATTACCTAATCCTGAAATGTTGAAATGTATTACAATTCATGTTGGTCCACTCCCAAATTCAATGCAAGTTAAATCATTAAATACTTCTACTTTCAGGCCTCTTCATTTTTGGGGAGAAATTGGGCTCTAATTAGACACTAATCAGCCTCCTAAAGGTTGAAAATTGGGTCCTAGTTGTGTTCACACACTTCCAATGGGAATTGGGCGGATGCCATGTTGATAAAGCAGGTTGCGCAGGTGCACCTAACGACGACTGCTGGCAGTGTGAAAATCAGGTAGATAATGATGACAATCAGTGTGCAATGCTGTTTTGACACCAGCGTTGACATTTTTGAATGCCACATTCCAGCCTTCCAGTCACAAAAATATCCTTCGACCACTACCCTTTGCTTTCAGCCACTGAGTCAATTTTGGATCCAGCTTGCCTTGGATCCTGTGGGCTTTTATTTTTCTGACCAGTCTGCCATGTGCATTCTTGGATGTCTTTGTTTCACTGAAAAGCTTGTAACTTTAATATAGCAACCTCAAAGCAGGGCAAGGACAGCATTGCCTGTGGCTGTCAGGATAACTGTGGCTCTTAACTTCATGCTATTGTTGGAGATATAAGCAACGTCTCCCAGTTTGCCATTCACTGTTGCAAAATGGAGGTCATTGAGACTCTCTATGCAAAGAGAGATAGCTTCATCACATTCCCTCTTGCCAGAGACAAACGGGCAGAGTGAGCACAAGCATTTGCAGAATTGCAGGCTTCACCATTGTGCAGGATGCCATTGACAGCACACACATTAATTTGCGTGCACTTTAAATGAACTTTGCATTTTGCTGAACGGCAAGGAATTCCACCCCCTCAGTGTACACCTGGTATGCCACCATAGGCAGCACATCATACAGGTGATTGCCCCTTAGCCTGGCAGTAGTCATGAATCTTTCATTCTGTGGCAGTTCTCTGTACCAGCTGCATTTGACACACCTTGGCAATTCAAAGGCTAGCTACTGGCAGTGAGGACTATCTACTCATGACATGGTTCATGACTCAGGTCTTGAACTCAAGCACGTGTACACAACAGGCATTTGCCAAAGGAACATTATAGAGCACAACATTGGTGCACTCAAACTATGCATATACTGCCTGAACTGCTCTGGAGGAGTCCTGCAATACTCAGCTGAGTGGGTATCAAGATTTGTGACAATATGCTGCATGCTGCACAACCTGGCCAATGTGAGGGAACAGCCCTGGCCAACACCTATCAGGCGAGAAGATGAGGAGCAGGAGTACAAGGAGGAAGAAGAGGAAAAGAAGATATAACATAGTCTACCCCTTTCTGCCTAGGATCTACATGATCAAATAAATTACCAGCGATATGAGTAGTCTCAATCACACCCTCCAATTCACCAACAGTTCCACATTCCTTACTATTCCTCTATCACTGACAACTACATTTCCAACAACGCAAAACAAAAGCAACCAGAATTGCATATTCCAATGCAAGGTTATAAATTAAGTCATAATCCATACAAAAATAAATTAACCACCCTCGTGCATTCTCTTAGTGCTTCCTCCTTGTGCCTTTGCCTATAGCTCCAACAGAGTGCTTTCCCAATGGATGTAGTTTGGCTCGTGTAAGGCTACCAACCTTCAGTGGAGGAGGCTGCAGATGACGTTGGAGGTTGACCTTGAGCAGTTTGGGCCTAGAAAGCCCGACTTCATCTCTGCATGGGTGGCAGAAGTTCTGGCTGGCTGCCAGACAATAGCAAATGCACCGGCGCAGTTGTAGGGGTAGGAGTATGAATGCTATCATCATGAGAGAGGACAGCAGATTTGTGCCCTATGGAGCTACAGCCACTCTCCAGGGGCAGTGCCTTAGCAATCCGAGTAATCTGTTGAAGAACACATTGATGGACTTCTGTGATGCCTTGGAAGCCCCTTTCAACACTGGTATCCAAAGACCTGATGATAGTCGTCTGAGCTTGCCAGGTAGGACTCAGACCTCTGGTGGAAGCTGCTTGTACAGCAATAGAAGCTGAAACATCTGCAAAAAGACACTGCATGATGCTGGGTTCCACAGGTCTGCTGTTAGAGGTGACCACCTATTCCATATTGGAAAGAATGGGCTCTAAGATCTGCCCAGAGCCCTGTGCCAAGTTGGTGCTATACTTCGCCATACCCCTTGGTATTGAGTGCAGGTTTTCTTGCAGGCTTTCCAGTGGACCAAGAATTTGAGTTTGCATACCCATCAGCCTTCTTTTGTAGCCTGGTCCATCGAAGTTCCCATCTGACTCCTCTGCAACAGAACTAGTGTGCGACCATGCCCTCCAGTGAGCTAGCACCTGTGCTATCCTTTCCCCCTGCCCTGGGTGCCTTGTGGCTAACCATGCGCAGGTCCTTCCTTTATCCTTAAATTTATCTGAGCTGTGGTTGCGAGTGTAAAATTGAGCAACAGTGTCTTTTCATCTTCACTGTCTTCTTCTTCTTCCTCCTCTGACTGGGCAGGTTCCAGTTCTTGGATATCTGAAATGAAAAAGGGATGAGGTTGGGTGGTGGTGAGGGGAGGGAAGACAGTAAGAAGTGTGTGCTTTCACTCTCTGCAGCCTCTCGCTCAGAAGAGACTGAGGAGAAATGGGATGAGAAAAGAAAGACTAGTTACACAGATTCCCTTATCATCAATTGTTTAGAACTGTCAGTAGCCACAGCATCAGCAATGTCCCTTTCCATGATGGCCAACAGTGTCTCCTCCATAGGAGTTAAAACATGCAGGCATACTTGTCCTCCTCCAGTTCATTGCTGATGCCTGTTGTTATGGGCCATCTTCTCCTGCAAGAAAGAGGGAAGTGCATCAGTGAGTGTTCTGCAATATGTTTGGGTGATCTGACTGTTATGCTTGAAAAGCTACCAGTATGTGCGAGCTGTGAGTTGTGGGTGTGAGGCTTGGAACATTTCTGTGTGTGTGTGAGGCAAAGCACATAAATGTTAGGGTTGAGTCCTAATTGATAGAAATTGTTGGTAGGTGAGTGATGGGGGTTTAGTCAATTGAGCAGTTGATGAGGCTATTGGTGCAGTTGCTTGATATGCCGTGAAGATGAAGTTACTCACCTTGACATCCGATGTGAGATCATTAAACTCTTTCCTCCACTGCATCAATGTTTGACCAGCAATGTTCTTAGCATTGACATCTTCCACTATTTCTTCCCACTACCTCCATGTCTAGAGGTCTCCTACCCATGCACTGCGGATACAGGTCATCTCTCCTACTTTCCACCTCTTCCACCAAGGCCTCCAGCACATTATCAGAAAACCTTGGTGCATGCTCTCTATCAGGTTGAACCATTCTTCAATCTTTGATGGCACGGATTCAGCTCACAAAGGAGTGCCACCACTTGCTGCACCTCCTCTTTAAGAGGTGCAGGCTTCCTTTATCTTGTGCTAGACACCTGCAATGTGTGTAACCAATGAACAGTGTAGGTAATGCTGGCTGCATGCAGCAATCATTTCAAACAGCAGGCAGCACAAATTTAACGTGCCGCCTACATTGCAATGAACGAGCATGAATTAATTGTGCCCTGCAATCCCAAAGCCTGTTTTCATGGCTTATTCAAGTTCTTCCCCTTTGATTGTTGCTCTTCTTATAAAATACACATTGCTCAGCTTCCATGCTGTTTGCTACTCAAGTAGATTCTGAAAGCAGTGACTTATTGTCTTGCTGAATTGCTTCTGCCGATTAACACATTCAGTTTTATATGTAGCTTCTGTAAGCTACAGACCTTTGGGTCCTTCAGCACATACACATACTGGCATTTCCTTCCCCAAACTGCTACTCACTTTCTACCAATCAATTTGCTGCTTCTCACTTGTTCCTCCTAGTTCTACATTACTACTGGCCCCTGCCAGCCTGCATCTGCCTTTTCTCTGTCACCTCCTCCCCGAAACCAGACCTTCCTGAGGAGCGCTGCTGGCACTACAGCCAGCCTAAAATGAAGAAATCGGCAAGCCACCTCAGGAGATGCATAATTCACTGGAATTATCTAGATAAGGTTTGAGGCCCAATTTCAGGTGAGCCTCAGTTTTCTGATTGCACTGACCATTTTGACCCAAAATCAGGTATAAGTGAATTGCTGCAACAATCTGATTTCACATGTCAAGTAATTAGCTGCTTTTTCTTCTTTCAGCACTACAGTTCTAGCCATAGGAGTACCGATTTAACTTTTCACAAGAAATCGTTAATGGTTTCTTCACAATTTTTGTGTATCTTGTTTATGTATGTCGATGAATTTAATACATATTAAACAGGTTACCATCAACCATCATAGGATAGAAAATTGGTTGGCAGTCAGGAAACAAAGGGGAGGGATAAATGAGTCTTTTTCCGAATGGCAGGCAGTGACTAGTGGGGTACTGCAGGGATCGGTGCTGGGACCCCAGCCCACAATATATATTAATGATTTAGATGAGGGAACTCAATGTAATATCTCCAAATTTGCAGACGACACAAAACTGGGTGGGGTGGGTGAGTTGTGAGGAGGATGCAGAGAGGCTTCAGGGTGATTTGGACAAGTTGAGTGAGTGGGCTAATGCATGGCAGATGCAGTATAATGTGGATAAATGTGAGGATATCCACTTTGGTAGCAAAGACAGGAAGGAAGATTATTATCTGAATGGCTATAAGCTGAGAGAGGGAATATGCAATGAGACCTGGGTGTTCTCGTACACAAGTTGCTGAAGGTAAGCATGCAGGTGCAACAGGCAGTAAAAAAGGCAAACGGTGTGTTGGCCTTCATAGTGAGAGGATTCGAGTACAGGAGCAGGGATGTCTTGCTGCAATTATACAAGGCCTTGGTGAAGCCACACCTGGAATATTGTGTGCAGTTTTGGTCCCCTTATCTGAGGAAGGATGTTCTTGCTATAGAGGGAGTGCAGCGAAGGTTTACCAGACTGATTCCTGGGATGGCAGGACTGATGTGTGAGGAGAGATTGAGTCGGTTAGGATTATATTCGCTGGAGTTCAGAAGAGTGACGGGGATCTCATAGAAACCTACAAGATTCTAACAGGACTTGACAGGGTGCAGGAAGGATGTTCCCGATAGTGGGGAGTCCAGAACCAGGTGTCATAGTCTAAAGATACGGGGTAAACCTTTCAGGACTGAGATGAGGAGAAATTTCTTCACCCAGAGAGTGGTGAGCCTGTGGAATTCACTACCACAGAAAGCAGTTGAGGCCAAAACATTGTATGTTTTCAAGAAGGAGTTAGATATAGCTCTTGGGTTTCAAGGAATCAAAGGATATGGGGGGAAAACGGGAACAGGTTACTGAGTTGGATGATCAGCCATGATCATAATGAATGGCGGAGCAGGCTCAAAGGGATGAATGGCCTACTCCTGCTCCTATTTTCTATGTTTCTATGTTTCTATTTGAGGGTTTAAAAAGAACCTTTCTGGTAGCATGATTCCCAATCTTAACTGTAATTGATCCGCTGACATTTTTATTGGTCTACGGGAACATAAAACTTCAAAATCGGTATTAGTTATGCCTGTCAATTCTGGTTGAATGTATTCCTGGACGTTTTATCACATGATCTTCTGCCTCCAATTTCCCAGCCCCCACACTCCCAAATTGGTTGCCTGATACATCCATCCTCACAGTACACCACCAAAGTGGACTGGGAGCAGCTACTTGGAGGAAAGTCGACATCAGGCCAGTGGGAGTCATTCAAAGAGGAAATAGTGAGAGTTCAGAGCCAACATGTACCCATTAAGGTGAAGGGTAGGACCATCAAGTCCAGAGAACCCTGGATGTCAAGGGATATAGAGTATTGGATCAGAAAAAAAAGGAGGCTAATGGCAGATTCAGAGCACTGAAAACAGCGGAGGCACTAGAGGAGTATAGAAAGTGTACGGAGGTACTTTAAAAAGTAATTAGAAGAGCGAAGAGGGGACATGAAAAAACATTGATGGTCAAGATAAAGGAAAATCCTAAGGTGTCTTCTAAGTATATTAAGGGCAAGAGGATAACCAGGGACCAAAGTGGCAATCGGTGTGTGGAGCTGGAAGACAGAGGTGAGCTTTTCAGTGATTACTTTTCATCTGTTTTCACTGCAGAGAATGACGATGTAGGTGCAGAGATCAGGGAGGGGGATTGTGATATACTTGAACATATTAGCATTGAAAGGGAGGAAGTATTAGATGTTTTAGCAGGCTTAAAAGTGGATAAATCCCCAGGCCCAGATGAGCTGTATCCCAGGCTGTTGTGTGAGGCAAGGGAGGTGATAGCAGGGGCTCTGACACAAATTTTCAGATCCTCTCTGGCCACGGGAGAAGTGCCAGGGGACTGGAGGACAGCGAATGTGGTACCATTATTCAAGAAGGGTAGCAGGGATAGACCAGGTAATTACAGGCCGATGAGTCTAACATCAGTGGTTGAGAAACTATTGGAAAAATTCTGAGGGACAGGATTAATCTCCACTTGGAGAGGCAGGGAATAATCAGGGATAGTCAGCACAGCTTTGTCAGGGGGAGATCGTGTCTAACAAACTTGATTGAATTTTTCGAGGCGGTGACTAGATGTGTAGATGAGGGTAAAGCAGTTGATGTAGTCCACATGGACTTCAGTAAGGCTTTTGATAAGGTCCCGCATGGGAGATTGGTTAAGAAGGTAAGAACCCATGGGATCCAGGGCAATTTGGCAAATTGGATCCAAAATTGGCTTGGTGGCAGGAGGCAGAGGGTAATGGTCGAGGGTTGCTTTTGCGAGTGGAAGCCTGTGACCAGAGGTGTATCGCAGGGATTGGTGCTGGGAGCCTTGCTGTTTGTAGTGTACATTAATGAGTTAGACGTGAATATAGGAGGTATGATAAGTAAGATCGCAGATGACACGAAAATTGGTGGTGTCGTAAATAGTGAAGAGGAAAGCCTTAGATTACTGGATGATATAGATGGGCTGGTAAGATGGGCGGAGCTGCGGCAAATGGAATTTAATCCTGAGAAGTGTGAGGTGATGCATTTTGGGAGGACTAACAAGGCAAGGGAATATACATTGGATGGTAGGACCCTGGGAAGTACAGAAGGTCATAGGGACCTTGATGTACTTGTCCATAGATCACTGAAGGCAGCAGCACAGGTAGATAAGGTGGTTAGGAAGGCATATGGGATACTTGCCTTTATTAGTCGAGGCATAGAATATAAGAGGAGGGAGGTTATGATGGAGCTGTATAAAATGCTAGTTAGGCCACAGCTGGAGTACTGTGTACAGTTCTGGGCACCACACGATAGGAAGGATGTGATTGCACTGGAGAGGGTGCAGAGGAGATTCACCAGGATGTTGCCTGGGCTGGAGCATTTCAGCTATGAAGAGAGACTGAAAAGGCTAGGGTTGTTTTCCTTAGAACAGAGAAGGATGAGGGGGGACATGATTGAGGTATACAAAATTATAAGGGGCATTGATAGGTTAGATAGGAAGAAACATTTTCCCTTCGCGGAGGTGTCAATAACCAGGGGGCATAGATTTAAGGTAAGGGGCAGGAGGTTTAGAGGGGATTTGAGGAAAAACTGTTTCACCCAGAGGTTGGTTGGAATCTGGAATACACTGCCTGAAGGGGTGGTAGAGGCAGGAACCCTCACAACATTTAAGAAGTATTTAGATGAGCACCTGAAACGTCATAGCGTACAAGGCTATGGGCCAAGTGCTGGAAAATCAGTCATACAGTCATAGAGTCGCACAGCATACGAATAGGCCCTTCGGCCCACCGCGTCCATGCCGACCATAATGCCTATCTATGCTATTCCCACCTGCCTGCATTAATTCCATATCCCTCTATGCCTTGCTCATTCAAGTACCTGTCCAGATGCCTCTTAAATGTCGCGACTGTTCCTGCCTCCACCACCTTCTCAGGCAGCTCATTCCAGATACCCACTATTCTTTATGTGAAAAATTTACCCCTTTGATCCCCTTTAAACCTACTCCCTCTCACCTTAAATCTATGCCCTCGAGTTTTAGTCACCCCCACCCTGGGAAACAGACTTTGTCTATCTACCTTATCTACGCCTCTCATAATTTTATATACCTCTATCATGTCGCCTCTCAGCCTCCTTCGCTCCAGGGAAAACAGACCCAGCTTATCCAATCTCTCTTTATAACTCAAGCCCTCCAAACCAACCTTGTGAATCTTTTCTGTACCCTCTCTAGCTTAATCACATCTTTCCTGTAGTGCGGCGACCAGAACTGCACACAGTCCTCCAAATGCGGCCTAACCAACGTTATGTACAACTGTAACATGACGTCCCAACTCTTGTACTCAATGCCTCGGCCGATGAAGGCAAGCATGCCATATGCCTTCTTCACCACCCTGTCTACCTGTGTTGCCACTTTCAGGGAACTATGTACTTGCACCCCTAGGTCTCTCTGCTCAACAACACTCCCCAGGGCCCTGCCATTCACTGTATATGTCCTGCCCTGATTTAACTTCCCAAAATGCATCACTTCGCACTTGTCTGCATTAAATTCCATTTGCCGCTCCCTTGCCCACTTTCCCAGTTTATGTATATCCTGTTGTAACCTTAGACAACCTTCTTCACTGTCCACTATACGACCAATTTTGGTGTCATCTGCAAACTTACTAATCATGTCCCTTACATTCACATTCAAGTCATTAATATATATGACAAACAACAGAGGGCCCTGCAGCACACCACTGGTCACCGACATCCAATCTGAAAAACAACCCTCCACTACCACCCTCTGCCTCCTATCACCAAGCCAATTTTGAATCCAATTGGCTAGCTCACCCTGGATCCCATGTGTTTGAATCTTCTGGACCAGCCTACCATGCGGGACCTTGTCAAAGGCCTTGTTAAAGTCCATGTAGACAACGTCCATCGCACTGCCCTCGTCAATCCTCTTGGTCACCTCCTCAAAAAACTCAATCAAATTCATGAGACATGATTTCCCACGCACAAAGCCATGCTGACTATCCCTAATCAGACCATGCCTTTGCAAATGCACATAAATCCTGCCTCTCAGAATCCCTTCCAATAACTTTCCCACCACGGATGTAAGGCTCACCGGCCTGTAGTTCCCTGGCTTATCCCTGCTGCCCTTCTTAAATAAAGGCACAACATTAGCTATCCTCCAGTCTTCCGGTACCTCACCCATGGCTAACGATGATACAAAAATCTCTGCCAGGGCCCCAGCAATCTCCTCCCTTGCTTCCCATAGCATCCTAGGATACACCTGGTCAGGCCCTGGGGATTTATCCACCTTAATGCGCTTCAAAACCTCCAACACCTCCTCCTTTGTAATGATATATCCTTTGATATGCTCCAGGATATTGCTGTTCCCTCCCTTGAACTCACTAGCTTCCATGACCTTCTCCACGGTAAATACAGACGTGAAGTATTCATTTAAGACCTCACCCATTTCCCATAGCTCCACACATAGATTACCACACTGCTCCTTAAGGGGAGCTACTCTCTCCCTAGCTACCCTTTTACTCTGAATATACTTATAGAATCTTTTAGGATTCTCCTTTATCTTATCTGCCAGGGAAATCTCATGGCCCCTTTTCGCCCTCCTAAATTCCTTCTTAAGTGTACTCCTACATCCCCTATACTCCTCGAGGAACTCGCTTGATCCCAGCTGCCTATACCTGACATATGCCTCCTTCTTTGTCCTGATCAGACCCTCAATATCCCTCGTCAACCAAGGTTCCCTTAACTTGCCAGCCTTGCCCTTCCATCTAACAGGAACATGTCTGCCCTGAACTCTTTCTACCTCACTTTTAAAAGCCTCCCACTTGCCAGATGTCCCTTTACCTGTAAACAGCCTCTCCCATTCAACTTTTGAGAGTTCCTGTCTGATGCCATCGAAATTAGCCTTCCCCCAATTTAGGACTTCAACTTGAGGACCAGTCCTATCCTTTTCCACAACTATCTTGAAGCTAATAGAGTTATGGTCACTGGTCCCAAAGTGCTCCCCCACTGACACATCAACTACCTGCCCAGCCTCATTTCCTAAGAGGACGTCGAGTGTAGCCCCTTCTCTAATTGGGCCATCCACATACTGCTTCAGAAAACTATCCTGGACACACTTAACAAATTCTTCCCCATCTGATCCCTTAGCTCTAAGGCAGTCCCAGTCATTATTAGGGAAGTTAAATTCACCTACTATTACAACCCTATCTGTGATTTCCCTACATATATGCTCCTCCAATTCCCTCTGACTATTGGGGGGCCTATAGTATAATCCCATCAAAGTGATCACCCCTTTCTTATTTCTAAGTTCTACCCATATGGTCTCACTGGGCATCCCCCCGGATATACTCTCGAAGTACTGCCGTGATGTTCTCCCTAATCAATAGTGCAATTCCCCCTCCTCTCTTACCTCCATCTCTGTCATGCCGGAAGCATCGGTACCCCGGAACATTGAGCTGCCAGTCCTGCCCATCCCTCAATCACATTTCCGTAATAGCTATAATATCATAATCCCATGTACCGATCCATGCTCTGAGTTCATCTGCTTTACCTATAAGACTTCTTGCATTAAAGTAAATGCAGTTTAGCCTACCAGACCTTCCACGCTCCCTGTCCTGCCCCTGCTGGCCTGCCTACTGGACTTGCTTGCTTTAACCTCTACATTTGCCTCAAATATCTCATCTGAGAGACTACTACTTTGGGTCCCACCTCCCTGCAAGACTAGTTTAAACCCTCCCGTGTAGTACTAGCGAACCTCCCCGCAAGGATATTGGTCCCCTTCCAGTTCAGATGCAATCCGTCCCTCTTGTACAGGTCACCTCTGCACCAGAAGAGATCCCAATGATCCAAGTAGTTGAAGCCCTCCCACCTACACCAGCTCTTCAGCCACGCATTCATTTGCCTTATCCTCCTTTTCTTTCCCTCACTAGCACATGGCACAGGGAGTAATCCTGAGATTACAGCCCTAGAGGTCCTGCTTTTTAACCTTCTGCCTAACTCCCTATATTCACTTTGCAGGACCTCATATCTCTTCCTGCCTATGTCGTTTGTACCAATATGGACCACGACCTTTGGATGCTCACCCTCCCCCTTCAGAATGTCCTGCAGCCGCTCTGAGACATCCTTGACCCTAGCACCAGGGAGGCAACATACCATCCTGGAGTCTCGTTTGTGGCCACAGAAATGCCAATCTGCACCCCTTACGATAGAATCCCCTATCACTATAGCTCTTCCACCCCTTTTCCTCCCCTGCTGTGCACCAGAGCCCTCCGTGGTGCCACAAGCTTGGCTGTTGCTGCTTTCCCCTGGGAGGTCATCCCCCCCAACAGTATCCAAAGCGGTATATCTGTTTGAGAGGGGGATAGCCACAGGGGACTCCTGCACTACTTGCCTTCGCCTACTACTCCGTCTGGTGGTAACCGATCCCTTTTCTGCCTGTGCAGCCATTACCTGCAGTGTGACCACCTCACTAAACGTGCTATCCACGACATCCTCAGCATCGCGGATGCTCCACAGTGAATCCACCCGTAGCTCCAGCTCCATAATGTGGGTAGCCAGCAGCTGCAGCTGGATACACTTCCTGCACACATGGTCATCAGGGACACTGGAAGCATCCCTGATTTCCCACATAGCACAGGAGGAGCATATCACAGGGCTGAGCTCTCCTGCCATGACTTACCCTTAGACTAATTAGTTACTCCCTGAATTTAAAAATACTAATTACACTAGGGGGCTTGTTCTACCCACTCCAATCTAAAGTCCTTCAAAAAAAAACATTGTTGTACTCACCTTATCACCAGAGGTTTTTTTTTCAACAAATAAAAACTTTCGCCCTTTTTTTAAACAAAGTGATTGATGACAACGCTACATCATCAGGCTGCGCCGTGGTGCGCACACGCGCACACGGTCTCAGTCCCTCTGCACGTGCGCAGATGATGTCATCGCGTAACATCATCTTCCTCGGGGAACACGCCCGGTTGGCCTCTGCGCATGCGCAAACTGGTCCTGGCAAGCCGGACCGCAGCGCATGCGCAGATGGCCGGAGCCCGTGTGCGCATGTGCGTCAATCTTCCGAAAGCTTCAGCGCGAGTTTTTGAAATTGGAAGGAGGAGATGTTTCGTCGGACATTTTATCTCAATTATTTAGTCATTTTGGACATTTGCTTCATTTTTATTAGACAGAGGAGATTGTTCCAAGGTAAGTTGCTCTGAAAATATTTACATTGTCTGGGGCACCGCATGTGCTCCAGTCCCTGTTGTTACGTTGGTCTGAAAACATTTCAAGGGAGGGAAGGAGGGAAAGGAGGGAGGGAGGAGGGAAGAAGGGAAGGAAGGGAGGGAGGGAAGAAGGGAAGGAAGGGAGGGAGGGAAGAAGGGAAGGAAGGGAGGGAGGGAAGAAGGGAAGGAAGGGAGGGAGGGAAGTAGGGAAGGGAGGGAGGGAAGAAGGGAAGGAAGGGAGGGAGGGAAGAAGGGAAGGAAGGGAGGGAGGGAAGGGAGGGAAGAAGGGAAGGGAGGGAGGGAGGGAAGAAGGGAAGGAAGGGATGGAGGGAAGAAGGGAAGGAAGGGAGGGAGGGAAGAAGGGAAGGAAGGGAAGAAGAAGGGAAGGAAGGGAGGGAGGGAAGAAGGGAAGGAAGGGAGGGAGGGAAGAAGGGAAGGGAGGGAGGGAAGAAGGGAAGGGAGGGAGGGAAGAAGGGAAGGGAAGGAGGGAAGAAGGGAAGGAAGGGAGGGAGGGAAGAAGGGAAGGAAGGGAAGAAGAAGGGAAGGAAGGGAGGGAGGGAAGAAGGGAAGGAAGGGAGGGAGGGAAGAAGGGAAGGGAGGGAGGGAAGGAAGGGAAGGAAGGGAGGGAGGGATGAGGGAAGGGAGGGAGGGAGGGGGGAAGGGAGGTCGGGGGGGAGCAGCGGAGCGGAAGGGGAGTGCCTTTTTCTGTGCATGCGCCATAAACACAAGGACTGGCTGATGAGATGGAGCCAATTAATTTGCCCAACAATTGCCCGGAAGCACCTTCGGATGGAGGTGGCCATGCACTGGACATCAGTCGCATGCCACAATCCATGGATCCTGAGCGTTTCACCCCCTGGCCTAATGATCTGATGGACCATACATACGCCTGCCTGTTCAAAGCTCCACTTACCCCACCTGCGGTACCCTCTCCTTGCTGTTCAGTTACACGGTCACCTGTTCCTGCACCCATCCAAGCAGTGCACATGGACACACAGCCACCTGTTCCTGCACCCATCCGAGCAGTGCACGTGGACACACAGCCACATGTTTCCCCATCCGCCCTTGAAACAACCATGCAGAGCCTTGTGAGACTCCGCAATTGCCAGCTGCTGCCTGTCAAGCAGAGAAGGCGTCCAAAGGGGTCAAGCACTTGGGGAACATTCAGCAAGAAGAGACTGAGCACTAAAAGAAACAAGCATGCCGTGTCCAGTGGTAGCACAAATGTGAATGATCTTGCTGCGTACACAACTGGTGAGGTGGGAGTGCAGCCACACCATTCTCCATCCTCAGTGTTGCTTTAAGGCAAAGGTAGATAAGAGTGAAAGAAATGGAAGATGATGCTGATAGTAGTAGACAGGATTAAATGGGAATGGATGGGAAGACGCACGAGTAGCATAACCACTAGCAGGGAACAGCTGGGCTAAATGGCCTGCTTTATGTTCATAGTCCAAAAGAAATGTGCTTCTTTTTCCAGCACCCTCACATCATTCATGTTTTCCCTGAGAGCAGCATTGAACCATCACGAGATAGGGGCAGTTACATCATCCTGACTCCTACAGCTGAGGTGGGTACTAA